>NC_067159.1:8318733-8618733 GCF_903995435.1 Acomys russatus
TGGGATCCTGGGATCCGTCTGTCTCTGCACACCCCTATTGATGCTGGACTTAGAAACCCATGTTACTATACCTAGATACTAGGGGTCCAGGGAAATGCCAATTTTTATCTTCTTTTCACTTGTTTTTCTTGCTTATAACCTCAAATTGGTTCAAGCTTCCTAAAAGGAGCCCCTGACACAGTCCCTCTAGGTATAGAACAGTATGGAGAAACCTGGACAATCAATCTTGGGTTGGAGAAAGGGCACAGACCAAGATCACTCAGTCCACCATGTAATCTTGGATAAGTTTCCTATGATGCTCAGTTTTTCATTTGTAAGGCAAGGATGACATTCCTGTCCAGGCACAACAGACTATTAAATTAGGGACCTGTAAGACATAACGAATGGGCTTGTATTGTGGTTTGGACAGGAAGTGTGCCTCCGAAGGCCTTGTGTGTTGGGATCTTGGTTCCTAGACAGCGCTACTACCAGGTCTGAGGCTCTGGGAATGTTAGTAGGTAGAACACAGTGAGAGGAGACACAGCACAGGAAGCAGGTTTCCCGAGATATCATGTTCCTGGCCTTGCTTGTTTCTTTCTCTCTGCCGTGAGGCAGGGAAACAGCTTTCCTCTGCCGCAAGCTTCTTGTCTCACGTCCGTGATGCAACCAAGGATCACAGACCAAGAGCTCTGAAACCACGAGCTAAAACAATTTCCCCCTTTACGTTGTTTCTGTCAAGTTTCTGTCTGTATTTGGTTACACTGATGACAAAACAGAACAATGTAAGTTGATTTTTTCCCCCTATTTGTTTGCTTAGCCGACTTTCCTTCGTTTAGACCAATCTGACAAGTAATAAGTGCAGGGAGATGTAGGCCCAAAGCAAAGAGAAAACTGTGGCAGGCACCCAGGAGGGGGTGGAGGGAGGGACCCAGCTTGCATTGCTGCTGTCTCCACAGAGAGAGAAACCACAAATTTGTTCCTGATTCATATTGAAGTAATCTTTTTCTCTTTGTTGCAATTTATTCAGGTTTATGGAGCACATAAAGACCTACAAAGGCGGACTTTTGATGTAGTTATGCAGCTATAAACTTATACAGCTGTAATAATTGCATTTTAATGATTTCTTTATATTGCCGTAATTGGTAGAGTTAATGATCATGTCAACTGGACGATGAAAAGAACTTTCATGGCATCCAATCCCTCTTTCTCTCTAAGGCTCTCTGGAGAGGCTAGAAAGATACATGTTTTCCAATTTCTCTTTATTCATAACTAATGGACCCCCAATGGGTAGTTCTTGAACTCCAAAAACTTCTTTTTTTGCCCTGTGCCCTGAGTAAGCCTCCTTCCCCAAAAGGAGCTAGGCTGGAGCATCTTCTATTCCTCATCCTCTCGTTGCTACGGTTTCGCTGCACAGTAGTTTTCCATTTCAAGCTTCATTACTGAAGAAAGAGCTGGGAAATAAAAGGGCTTGGGGATGGTGTGCGCACGTGTGCCTGTTATTTAATCATGTCCCAAGTGCTGAGGAAAAAAAAAAGTCCCTCTGAGATCAGAGTTGGATGAAAGATCTTGATTTTAGCTGGAGGGGAAAGAGAAAGCTAAAAAATCGGCTTGCCTGAAAAATTCTCATAAAATTTGCAAAATCTTGAAACTGAAAGTTCTGCAGTGCAGAGGCACTTCCGGGTGGCATGGACAGGGTCGGTTAGGGCCTCTTGGAACTGTGCTTGCATGGGGGCTACTGTCAGTCAAGCTAACGGTAGGCTTGAGCTGTGGGTGGAGGGAACTGACCCTCAAAATAGAGATGGCTTTGGGCAAGACTAGAAAACAAATAATCACTTTCCTCCCACCTTCTCCATCTGCTTCTGGCAAAGAGAGGGAAAAGGAGCCAGTTAATTCCACGCCCCCCTCCCTGGACCCCCTGGTTTGACAGGCAATTCTGACATTCTTGACAGCCCCCTAGGATATGTCAATTGGATTATTGATAATTTGTGATGACTGTGGTGGTGGGGTCAGTGGAAAGGCTGTGAAGAGAAAGTGGTGGTGGGGGAGGCTGGGCTTCCTGAGTCGCGGGGTATAGATAGCCAAAGCTGCTGATGCTCGGTAGGTAAGGGCTGATGGTCTTGATCCCTTAAATTGGTTCTGCAATGCATTGTGGGAGTCAATGCCTGCAGACTTCTCGATTTCCTTAGGCTTTGTTGAAGCTAAAGTGAAACGTAAATTTATGATCTGAACACTTACCAACCCACAGTGCAGAGGGAAGTAGGGGCACAGCTAGAGTGGCAGGAGAGGCCAGCCTGGCAGAAATCCAGTCCCCATGAGAATGCTTACAGCAGGCCAAAGGCCGGCCTTGGAGAAGACAGAGTCTCTCCCATCTCAACAGCTAGCGACACAGAGAACTTACTTTGAGAGACAGGAGCCTGTCTTTGGGCCTCCAGCTTTAAATGGGGCTGGGAGGAAGAAGAGAAGAATGAAGGGAACTCCCAGTAGGAACACTGTGGTCACTTGGGGTTTGATTTTTCTTTCCTAAACATATAACTTGATGACTTTTAGAAAGCCAGCTTTTATTGCTGTGGAGAGACACCATGACCACAGCAACTTTTGATTGGGGCTGGTTTACAGTTCAGAGGTTTAGTCCATTATAGTCATGGTGAGAAGCATGGCAGTAGCCAGGTGGACATGGGGTTGGAGTCTACATCTTGATCTGTAGGCTATTCCCCACACTGGCCATCGCTTGAGCATAGGAGACCTCAAAGCCCTCGCCACAGTGACACATTTTTCCAACAAGACCACACCTTCTAATAGTGGCACTTCTTACAGTCCAAGCATTCACACACATGAGTCTATAGGGGACAGACCTATTCAAACAACCACACCCCACCTTCTACTTTCCACTGTCCTAATAGCTTTCTCCTCGCCTGAAATGTTACCTAAAAACATCGAGGCTGGTGTCCTACCATTATGACTAAGGGTGTACCATGTTATATTATGCCTTGGGGCGACTGTTTATTTGTGTTTATTTGATATTATGAAGGGAGATCAGCAACACAGGAAAAGGAAATAGAAAGGATGGACATGATTTGGTAGGCGCCATGCTCTGACCTTTGAAGAAAATATTAGGTGGTAGAGCCTCAGCACTTAGGAGGCAGAGACAGATGGATCTTTGTGAGTTTGAGGCCAGCCTGGTCTACAAAGTGAGTCCAGGACAGCCAAGGCTACACAGAGAAACTCTGTCTTGAAAAAAACCAAACCAAGTCAAGGAAATAAAAGAAAAAAAGAATAAGGAGAAAGAGGAACAGAAAGGTGGCAAAGACATAACTTTATCTTTAGAAAGTTTTTATTAACGCAGGTTTGGTAGACAGTCTTGAATATGTATATGTATATATATATATATATATATATATATATATATATATATATATTTTTTTTTTTTTTTTTTTTTTTGAGATAAGATTTCCTTATGTAACCTAGACTTTGAATTTACTATATATCTCAGGCTGGCTTTAATCCTTATGTCTCAGCATTATTAGTACTGGAATTACAGCCATTGCATCACCATGTCCAGGTTTCTCTCTGATTTTTTTTTTAAAAGATGGAATCTTTTGTAGCCCAGTCTGGCCTCAAACATGTACTATAGCTAAGGATGACCTTGAACTCCAGGTCCCTCAACCCACACTTCCAAGTCCTGGGGTTGTAGGCATGTGCTACTATGCTTCGCTTACATCTGACTCTTGGTATGACCCGGTGTGCTCTGGTTTGCCAGCAGCAGATCAATTCCATGGGACAGGGCAGGTTTACCTGGGCTGTGAATAAACAGCTATAGGGCATTGGGATAGTGGTTGTTTGGAAAACAGATGGCATCGTGGTAACGAACTCTATCCATATTCAATTTGCTTTCAATACATCTCATCCCGGCTTTACAGAAGTCTTCTGTGAATGAAGAAATGCCAGGCTCACAGAAAGGAGCTGACTCCCTGTGGAACTAAGCAAGTAAGTGCGGAGCCGAGATTAGGATGTTCAAAGCTCTCATGTGCCGGTGGCTATAAGGTGGAAAACAACTATTTTAAACATCTTTTAGCACCACCCTGCTTATCACGGAGATGGGCAAAGAGGTTTCTGAAGGGCTTGGTCTCTGAGTTCTTAATTATTCAAGACAATCGACTTAGGAAAAGATGTGAGTTTCTGAGAACACAGTTGTTGAAAACTCCCCCCAAGAACCTCCCAGACTGCATTTGTCTAGCCAATCCAGTTCCTTGAAGCCCAGGACCACAGCCATCTGGCATCTTCTTCAAGTGCACATGACCAAGAATCAATGGTGATAGGGTTCCTTCCATTATTACACCCCTTCCTTTTCAGAGGCTCAGGCATAAAAGTCAATGCGGAGATCTCTGCCAGGTGAAAATTACAGAACAAAGCCACTAACACACTCCCCCATCCCTTATTGGGGTTGGGAGAGATCCAGCAAGGGAGAGAAAGGGTGAGGGACTCCTTCCCGAAGCTGGAATAAGCCCGCTGTCATCTCTGCTTTCTGACCGTTGGGTTCTCTTCTGGCTGGATCTGTGGCAGCGCAGCAGCTGTAAACCCTGGCTCTGTTTCTGGATTGCTTTCTTCTGGGTTCTCTTGGAAAATTTCCCCCTTACCTTCACAAAATTAAAATATTCTCATGAAATCACGATGATCTATCCATCCTTTCACCTAGCCATCCATCTAATTAATCACCTATCCAGCCATCTGTCCATCTATTAAATAGTTACTTGGCACTTACCCACTCAGAAAATCACACACTGTGTCAGATGCTGAGGGGGACCCAAGGATGACTCAGAAGCAGCCTCTGCATTAGTCAGAGTGCCAGCCAGCAGAGAGAAAGAGATCACATTAAGTATTTACAACATGGGACTTTTAGAATAAGAAGTGTCAATAGAAAAGTTTCTGATAGAAGCCAAACAGGAAATTGCATGGCAGTTCAAAAATCCGGACCCCTTGGAAGGCACTACCATGGTCGAAGGATTGTGAATTCTACCAAAGACCAAGAATTAGGTCACCTGGCAGAAAACATGGTGGTTGTGTTTGCTAGGAGCTTGAACCAGGATAAATATATATCATTGGAGTTTAGAGCCACAGGGCTCTAGAGACTCCATATGAGGCAGAGAGGAGAGGTGGCTTGGCCTCTGTCTTCTTTCCTGTTCTCCATATTCCTGATTGTTTCTCCAACTGCCTACATTCTAGAAGGTGCAACGCACAGGGCGAAGCGCCTTGTTTCTGCTATGGTACAGTGTGTAGTGCAGGAAGGGTGAAGGATGGCCACTCTGAGGGCTGGCAGCTAGTGCCAGACCAGGCCTGGGATGAGGACTGAGAAAGAGCACCCAGGGTCTCCTCCACCTGGAGACCCTGTCTAGTCAGATCTGCCTGACTTTTGAGAATGGCCTCTGAAAGAAAACTGGGGCCTTGGGAGAAAAGATCTTTCAGAAACCCAGTCACAGACTAAGCGCTTCCTTCTTCCAACATGGCAGTGCTACGTATGCACGGTCTAACTGTGAGTGGGGACAACTGAGTTGGGTGTACACAAGTCTCGTGGTGTGTCTCCGTGTCCAGCAAATGACTGTTCCTAATGCTTTTGCATTAGCCCAGCTAGAGGTCCCACGTACCTCCTACTCCAGCCAAACAAATAAGCCATGGCCTTCCACATCCTCTCAGTGGCCTGAAGTGTTCACTCCACCCCAGGAGTTCTCACCCCTCTCCTTTCTGTGTGGATTATTTTGTCAACCAGATTTACTATCATATCTTTGTAAACGGTTCTCTGTTCTTCTGCCTCTGTGTTCTTTGGCATTTCCTGGGTCTCCGTTGCTATGTATAGCATGGTGCATGTGGTTGTCACTAGTGTACCTGTTGGTTATCTTCGTTAGTCAACAGTTCCTGGGGGCACAAGGTCTCATCCTTATCACATAAGTGTTGCACAGCATCTGGGAACAAAGCAGCCAATAGACGTTGAATTGAGATCCCGATGGCGTTGCCTTTAACCCGACGGATGAAGGAAGCCTCTCCTTTTGGGAGAGCTCGCATCTTTTCCTTCTCCACTGGGGTGAGGTGATGTTTACCAGTTTGTGAGGGCCATCAAGGCTGTTGCCAAGTCTGCCTACCCCATGCTTCAAACTCTGCTGCTGGGAAGAAATTCCTAGGAGAGTATGCCTGAGGGCCAAGAGCAGCCAGTGGTGCCTTCCTTTTGATGGTTTATACATAAGAGTTCTCAGCCCAGCCTGGCCCAGCATCACCAGCTAGGGCTTCCTTAGACTGGAACAGCTCAAGCAGCTTGGTAACCTTGATCATTCAGGTGAAATTTTATATGCAGAAAAAAGAATTCTTTCTCTTTTGCCAGTCCAGATTTTATTCCCTCCCACACACACTCTCTCTCCCTCTGAGTAAGAGTACCCCTGCCTTGCCCAGAACTTTGGGGTTGGGGCAACAACCTTGGCCCAAGGGAAATGGCACTATCAGATTGCTACTTTCAGGAAACCCGTGACTCTATTGATCCAGTCAGGACGGGAAGCCAGGCGGCACCTCTTGTACGCAGGTTAAGTGTTAATGTCTTGGAATGCCAGTATTTCTATTTCTATTTTTCCCCCCACCTCTGATGCTCCCCGCCCTGAGAGAGATCTGTAGAATAGATGGGGATGTTGGCAACCATTAGCCCCTTTATGGGAGATAAAATGAGGCCAGGAGAGGAAAAAAACCATTACAGTAGGAGACAATGAATAAATCAGACACTAAGGTGAAGGTCTCGTCCTAGGCTGGGAGCAGTGCGCAAGTCCGCTGTGAGGCGGGGATGGTGAGCGTCTCTTAACTTCAGTGGGCGGCAGGGCAAACATTGGTTTCTCTGAAGTTTCGGTGTACTCCCTCTCACAGCCACTCTCTTGAGTTTACCAGCAGGATACGGAAGAGGAAAAGTAAAACACAGGTTGTCCTTGGGACAACAGCCAGGATTTCCCTAAATCTTGGCCTTGCTAGTTGTAGGGTCGTGAACAAGTTACTCAGTCTCCATGGCAGTTGGATTTTTCACCTTCAGTTGAGGGAAAACTCTTTCCTGAAGGTTTTTTAAGTATTAAATGGCATAGAGCAAATAGGAGGGGGTCTTTAGAACAGGGCGTGATTTTTACTGCACCAGTTCATATCCTTTCCCTCGGCCTTGGCTCTGACCTTGACCTTGGAGCTTGAGCAAACTGTGCTGGGCTGTCTGGAAGCCTGTGGTTTCCCCTGCTTTTGTCCTGCAACCCCCATAGCCCCAACCCCCCCCCCAGTTCTCTGTGTCCAGGTGCAGGGAGGAGGAGGAGGAGGTCTCAGGAGGGAATCAGGACTGTTGGCTATGGGGACAGTGGTGAGTGATGGCAAAAGGCTGGCTCATTCAAAAGACCCAGGGGTCACTCCTCTGAATGCTGCTAGATCTGGGCAGGAGCAGTGTAGCTGTAGACATAATAGCTTGGTTCACTGCAAAGAAGGGACAACAGGAGAATAACAGCAGTGGAGGATTGGAGAGAACAGAGTGGCCAGACTCAGTCCTGACAGTTGTGAGGAAACTAGGCCTCCTCTCCATGCCTGCCCCTTCCATCCAGTTCTGCTCGTGATAGCACGAACTGCTTTCGCTTCTGGTAGGCTCTGCCTCGTTATCCCAGGGTGCCTCAGGTCCTCCGCACAGTGTGTCAGCCTCAGGTCCTCCACTCAGTGCGTCTGGTCTGGCTCCTGGTAGAATCCCATACACCTGTGCTTGGCTGTTCTTTCTCTCCTTGCACAGCTTAAAGCAGCTCCCCGATGGCTCTCATCACGCAGTTTTCTGAGCTGGCTGCTTACATTCAAGCTGGAGGCTCCTTTCTCTGTACCTCATCCCTGGTGCCGTGTGCTGGCCTCTCTTCTTTGCCTTTATTCCAGGGCCAGTCAGAGCTGGGACTCGCTGCGGAGCAGAGCTGGCCTTCACTGTTATCTGCCGAGATTGGATCTGGCTGCGACATTTCCAGGCCATGTGATGAGTGGGTCCCTGTAAATGTGGGTGGCAAGTAGGCTGGCAGGGAGGGCGAGAAGAGATAGAGGGCTCCTTGGCTTTAACGACAGGTTTGGAAGTTTCTGTAGATATGTACTTCTTTTTTTTTTTTTCTTCTTCTAAGCCAGTCTTCAGGTTTCCTCCCTCACACGTTTTTTCTGGGATGCCTGAGGCTATAGCCCAGCTCTTTAAACCGTGGGTTGTGATTTCATGCGAACGTGGCTTTGCAAAACGAAATATTGACAATAGTAGGTTTTGGAACATGCAATGACCAACAATTAATTCACAATCAGACATTCAGGGCTGACGAGGGTGGCCGGCCCTCCTAGCATAGCCTGGACACCCGAATTTGATCCCTGGAGCCCTTGGGAAGGTGGAGAGGATCAGCTCCGCAGAACGAAACCTGAGGTGTTCCCGGCAGTGCTCGCCTGGGCTGCATTGTGCAACCGCACTGAAGCCTTAGTTCTGGAAACACAGCACCCACATATCCGAACTGTGTGTACATCACGATGCTCACCCCAACCAACGCTGCCTGAAACGACAGGGCTCACATTTGAGATTAGTGTATGTTAAGACATTGCATTGTTTTTACCGTACTTTTTGCTGCCATTCTTTATTGCTCTTAAAGGAGCATAATAGTATGAGATGAGCATGGTGGCTCATGCTTTTAATCCCAGCACTTGGGAGGCAGAGGCAGGTGGATCTCTGAGTTCAAGGACAGCCTGGTCTACAAAGTGAATTCCAGGATAGCCAGGGCTACATAAAAAAACCCTGTCTTGGAAAACTAAATCTAACGAAACCAAAACTAAATTAAAAAAATAATAGATTAATTATGGGAAGACAAAGTATTTATTTACTTTTAAAAGACTTTTTAAAAGGCATACATAAGTCTCACTATTTAGGCTTGGCTAGCCTGAACCTCACCAAGTAGACCAGGCTGGACTCATTTTCATAGAGTTCCACTTGCCTCTCCCTCACCAGTGCTGGAATTAAAGGCCTGTGCTACCAAGCCCATATTGCCCAGGGTGTAAATATCAGATGGTGTCAGGCATTGTGGTGCATCCCTCTAATTCTAGCACTCTGGGAAGCAGAGGCAGCTGGATCTTTGTGAGTTTGAGGCCAGACTGGTCTACAGAGGGAAGCCAGGACAGCCAAGGCTACACAGAGAAACCTTGTCTCAAAAATCCAAAAATAAAATTAAAAAATGCAATAAATAAATAAATATAAAATGAATATATTCTTAGATTGTGTTATGTTAGAATGCTTGACTTTAAAATTCTCTGTTTGAGTTGATTTGAGTTTTTATTTAAAAAAATTGTTAATTTTGACCTGAGGATTGGAATGGATTTCTGATAAATTCTGAATGACTAAATCCTAAACAAACTTCTGTTCTTTTGTACTGTAAGTCTTATGCAAAGCAGTATTTTCATAATTGACAATTATAAAATAAAAATATTGATCAACTATAAAAAATATTGGAGATGTCTATGTTCTTAAGTAGTAAATATTCAGCCAAGATTCACTTTTATGTAAAAATTAACAAGCACATCTCTCTCATTAGTATGCTCTGTCTTAGTTAGGGTTACCATTGCTGTGAAGAAACACCATGACAAAAAGCAGCTTGGGGAGGAGAGGGTTTATTTGGCTTACATTTTTCTGTTGTGGTCCATCACTGAAGGAAATCTGGGCAGGAGCTCACGCAGGGCAGGAACCTAGATACAGGAGCTGGTGCAGAGGCCATGGAAGGGTGTTGCTTACTGGCTTGCTCCCCCCCCCCACCCCCCCCCCCACCCCATGGCTTTGCTCAGCCTGCTTTCTTATAGAGCCTAGAACCACCAGTCTAGGGATAACGGAACTACCCACAGTGGATCAGGCCCTCCCACATCAATCACTAATCAAGACAATGCCTTATAGGGCTTGTCTGCAGCCTCATCTTATGAAAGCATTTTCTCAATGGGTACTTTTCTCAAAGAGCCAGCAAACAATAAGCAAATTAGCTTTTGGCTTAAAAAAAAAAAGATTTAAGAAAAATGTTTATGTATGTGAGTATGTGCAGGTACCTTCAGAGGCCGGAAGTGTTAGTTCCCTTGGAACTGGAGCTCCAAGTGCTGTGAGTCACCTGACTTGTTTGCTGGGAGCCACACTCCAGTCCTCTGTAGGAGTAGTGTTCACTTGTAACTTCTGAGCCATCTCCCCAGTCCCTTCTTCTTTAATAAATGCTGAACTTATATTTTATCTATTTTTAAAATTTGAACCTTAAGGACAAATTTACTAGGATTAAAAAAAAAACCCAAAAGAAAAAAAAAAAAACCCAAAAAAACTCCCAGGGTGCAAACCTCAGCAACTTCCAGGAGGAGGGAGATGAAAGTAAGGAAGAGAAAGCCATGGCATTCATAAGCAGCTGCTTTCTGGACAAGCCGTCACATGTTGGGTGGCTTCAGAGAATATGAACCAGAAAGCCCAAAGAGTCTGGAAAAAATGTCTGGGCTTTGGCCAGTATTCAAAAGAAAAAGAAATTCAAGTAAAGAGAAAAGTTATGCTTTTCTTAGTAACTCAGAAAAGCTAGGGGGCTCTGCAGTGGCACATGATAGGGGCTCTGCGCGTCACCATCTGTCCTTTGTTTTTATTGCTGTTGTTGTTGGTTTTTTTTACACCTAAAATTTTATTTATTTGTCTATTATTTATTTATTTGTGTGGTGTGTGTGTGTGTGTGTGTGTGTGTGTGTGTGTGTGTGTGTGTGTGTGCATGCTTGAGGAGGTCAGAGGACAGTTTGCTGCTTTCATCTTGTGTGTGCTAGGCATGGAACTCAGGTCATTTGGTTCCATGGCAAGTGTCTTTACCCATTCAACTGGCTGGCTGGCCCCCAAAGAATCATTTTTAGATGAACAATTTCATGATTTATTGTTAGTTAATGTTTTATTTATACATTCAGTTCATATATTTGTATGCCTGGAGGTGTGTACAATTTCTTGGTTGAGTGGAAAACTTTTAAGACGGCCTGAACTAGAGGAGCTCTTCAGAGCGTAGACTTTCACACACCGGTGAGCTGTGAGGATCCTCCTCCTTCACCTTGACCTGGGCTGCAGGTCAAGGAGACCTGGAGAAATGGTGGGATGGCCTAAGTATTTCCAGAGTAGAGCCATGCATTTGCAAGATAACTCACCATGCTCCCAGGAGCTCCTTGGACATGCTGGAAGAGAAACTTTAGGCACAATACTACACCGACACTGGCTGAAGAATGTGGAGGAAATCACTTTGGCGACAGGGACACGGAGGTGTCCACGGTTCTCCCCACACCTCACTGCTGAGATACATGGGCACCCTCAGGGCTGCCCTTATTGCCTCTCTACGAAGCTGCACGTTTTGCCAACACTGATGTGCAGCAAGACTTGAACCCACCTCCAGCGTTTAGAAAGAAGGTGGGTTACAAATCATCCTGAAACCACTGGCTGTCTTCCCTGCTATGCCCTCAACAGTGGTGCTGCTTTAACTAGACCCACATCTCATAGGATGCCCTCGGGTTGAAATGGTACCGAAGTCCACCTTGGGACTATGACAGTCTGTGAGAGAGGACTTCCAGTGAACTTGCATTTTGTCTGATCTTCCAAGAAACCCTGGACTCATGAAGGCAGGCCAGTAGCAGCGGAGCAAGAGATTGGTTTTCCTCTGGTTCAGACTCCCTTCATTTTAGATCACTTTCACAGGCCTGGCTTACATAGGGGATGCTGTGTGATCTTGTGGGCTGGGGCAGACTCTAGGTTGGGTCCATTCTGGAAAGAGGCAGTCCTGGGGAGACAGCCATGGTTCAGGAGCCACGGAGCAGGTGAGCTGTCAGCAGCCATGAAGCTATGGGGCTAAGAACAATGCAGGTCTCCTGGCAGACTCGTGACAGGCAGGTTTGCAGAGAGGCAACAAATCCAGCTCATGTGGGTTCTTGAAGGTCAGAAAGCATATGGTTGTCATTAAGGACGCTTCCCCCACACTGTTTCTTACATTTGCTTATTTATAACTCTCCGTCATCTCTACAGCAACATCACATGGCTTTGTTATATAGATGTTACTAAAACCATCCCTGAGCTTTTAGTCATTAATGTAAAATGTAAGACACAAACTAAAGCTGAAAAACAACTATTAATAGCTACATCAATTGAACCAGAGCTCTATTTTTCTAAGTTGAAAAATATGTTTTGTTTTAATAAGTGTGTGTGTGTGTGTGTGTGTGTGTGTGTGTGTGTGTGTGTGGCCAAGCCAAGTACCCTTGGAGACCAGAAAAAGGTATTGGGGTCCCTGGATCTGGAGTCAAGGGTGGTTGTGAGCCACTTGACAGTCTGCTGAGGACTGAACCTAGGTCCCCTGAAGGAACAAAAAGTGTTCTTAACTGCAGAACCATCTCTCCAGACCTCATCCTTTTAGGTGTTAAAATTTGACATAATTTCATACCTATAGGAGTTAGAAGAATGCTATGGTGAACGCTAGTCTGCCTTTACTCTGTCATTTTGTCTCAGTTGTTCTGTGATGCTCAGGTATCTTAAAGACCAAGAATGGTACCCAAGCTGGGAGGCCAGACTGTGATCACAGGGCCCTGGAGAGACTAGCAAAAATCGACTGGTAGAACAGCTGAGTGCATGATGACCACCTCCACCCTCTCATTTCCTGAGATTCATAGCTAGCTTATAGGGTTTAATTCTGAGGTTTAAATCAGGGTTCAATGCCTCAATAGTTCTATCCATTTATTTGTTTGCATTATTGGAGATTGAACCTGGGGCTCTGTACATGCAGCAAGTGTTCTGTCACTGAGCTACATCCGCTGCCTTAATTCAGAGGCTGCAATAAGCTACTAGCTATACAGAATTGTCGGTGTTTCATAAATGGCTGTTCTTAGTGATAATTAGAATAAAGAGAGGACTACCTGTTGAGACTGAGGTTAGAACTGGAAGCCTAGGCCAACTTGGCATGGCAGGCGAGGCTGGAGCTTGAACCTGCTGCTACTGTTAGAGAGCACACAGGCCTGGAGGCCCAGCAGAGTGCATGCTTCCTTGGGGACCCTGTAGGGTCACTGGTGGTGTGGGAAGGACCTGATGGTCAGTTCTGCATGAGAAACCTAAGCTCCTCTAGCCAAACTCTAGGGCTTATTGACCTTGAGTAATGAGTGAAGATGGTGGCTGTAAGATACCTCTCCCTTGGCTCCTGGGAGGATGAATGAATGGAAGATTTGAGATGCTGGAAGCCTTCTTACATTGTAAATTAAAAAAAAAACAAAAAACAAAAAAACCAGAAAGTGTCTCTCTTCTCTACCGATTCCAAACAGACTTTACTAAAATGTAATTAAGTTCCAAGTCCCTGGAAATCAATCATGCTCCTGGGAACTAATACCTTGGCTTGGTGATTGGAAGTGAGGGGAGCCGGGGGCAACTACACTCTGATGAGAGAAACTCACTTTAGAAGTCCAAGCGCTCAGAGGGTTAGTGTCCGGCCTTGGATGGGGGTGGGGTGATGAATCAGCCCCTAGGGACTAAGAGTAATTACACATCACCTGTTTCTTTGGTCTGAAGGTCCCTATGGGCTACAAAGTCCACTTCCAGATCTACAGCTGAACCTCAGGAAAAGGGAGAAGGAATGGTGACTGAGTCTGGAGCTCAATTAGCTCATCAGTCACTGTTTAGTCCACTGCTTTTCTGAGAACACCAAGGACAGAGACCAAGTGGGAAAATAAGACTGCTTGTCAGCCAGTTGTGGCGATTCATACCTGGAATCCCAGAAGCCAGGACAGTGAGGCAGGGGATGGCTGCAAGCTTGAGTCCAACCTAGGCTACAAAGTGAAATCCCGTCTCAAAACACAATAAACCAAGAAGATAGCTTGCCAGTTCGCCACCTTTGCTTAGATGCTCCTAAGGACGTGGGTCTGCCTGAACATACTTTTTTTTCTTTCTTTGTTTTTGTTTTTGCTTTTGAGACAGGGTTTCTCTGTGTAGTGTTGGCTGTCCTGGACTCACTTTGTAGATCAGGCTGGCCTCACAGAGACCTGAGTGTTGGAATTAAAGGCGTGTGCCACCAGGCCCTGTTTGAGCATACTTCTTATATGAAGATCTTTCTCTGGGAGAAGATAACACTGGACAGAGATAAAGGGTCCTGGGGCTCAGGTACATAAGCAAACAGCAGAATGCTAGCAAGTGATGAGTTTAGGGGAAAGACAGGCGAGTATTTCATTCCCTAGTCACTTTTGGAGTGGGAGTTGTGTAAAGAAATCTATAATTCCCTGTCACCTTTTCCCTCTAGTTCTCTGTTGCATGGGAGGATGGGTTTGTGGTTGGGAGCCAGAGTGCAGGAAAAGAAATGGGAGAGACCGGTTACAGGGAAAGGGCTGGGTGCAGGGAGGAGGGATGATGGATGGAGAGCTGAGGACTATGCATAGACTCCTAACACTCAGTCTGCTGACCACGTAGGGCTAGCTCAGCAGCTGAGGATGTTGGAGAGCTGGGAGGACAGTGGAGGGTAATAATGATGACTATTGCCATTTGAATACTGATCAGTTCAGTGCCAGGTTTCTCCCAAACTAGACAGACAGGCCCAGTGTCGTTCAGACAGACTCAGCTGAGTCAGCTGCCACCTGCTGCCAGTTGGTCCTGTGGGGAGAAGACTGTACTGAGGGGAAAAGGATGAAGAGGAAAGGAGGGAGGGAGAGATCCTTCCAGAATCAGTTGCCTCTGTCCTTTCCTTCTGGGGGGTCTAGTACAACTCCAATTTGGTTCAAAAGCCTGTTGAAAGTATACGTCAAAACAGCCAGTGGTGGGGTAGCCTAGGGCAGAGAAAGGAACAGGGCTAAAAGGTGGCTGCTTAGCAGTGTCAGGGGAGCATCTGCCTCGAGGTTTTGTGGGTCTGGGAAGTGAGGCTAGGGAGAAGAGTCCCAAAGGGTGTGTGCAAAAGCACCTGGAAACACTTCAAAGTGCCCCCTAAGATACACACACACACCACACACACATTACATACACATATTACACACACACTACACACACACCACACACACTACATACACTACACACACACACATACACACATACACACACACCTACCTAAAAGTCTAGGCTTCAGAGCCCTTCTCTCTCTCCCAGTTGGCCCCATTCATTAAGGACAGAGCTTTCACCTCTGACAGTTTTTCTGTCCAAATTTCTGACCAAATTTTTATCTGGATACTCCTCTCTACAGGGAAAAGTGACTGACTAACCTGCCGGTGGTGGTGATGGTGGTGGTGGTAGTGGTGGTGGTGGTGGTGGTGGTGGTGGTGGTGATGGTGGTGGTGGTGATGGTGGTCGTGGTGGCTAGAAGCAAGCACCTCATATGTTACTTTTATTTTTCATTGCTTTGATAAAAAAATACCCTGACAAAAGCAATTTAACAGAGAAGGGTTTTATTTTAGTTCATAGTTCCAGGTTAGTTCATCATAGCAGGAATTCATGGTGTCAGTAACTTAGTCAAATCCACAGACAAGAATAGAGAGAAAAAATGCGTGCATCCTGGTGCTCAGTTACCTTTCTCTATGGATACAGTTTGGATTTCCTGTCTAGGGAATGGTGCCACCCGCAGTAGGCAGATCTCCACACTTCAGCCAACACAGTCAAGACAACCCTCCACAGACACACTCACAGATACACCCACAGATACACCTACATCTTAATCTGATCTAGACAATTTTTCTTTTTTTAACCTTTCCTTTTTTTATTTTTAATTTTTTAAATAATTTATTAAGATTACATCCTGATTGTTATCTCCTCACCCGACCATATGACCACAGCCTATCATGTCTCATTTGGATACCCTGCTTCCCCTTTCTAGACAAATTTTCATTGAGATTCTTTCCCCAGCTGATTCTAGGTGGTATCACATTGATTAAAACTAACTACCACGCAGAGGGACTTCGGTTTGAACCCCAGATCATCCACTTACTTGGGTGACTTAGGTTGATTTCCTTACAACTGGAGACTCATGTTATAGTCTCTAAAATGGAGACAACATAATATTACCTTTATAAAGCTGGTGTGAGGATTCAAGGGGCATCAGTTAACACAGTGCCTGGTTCGTGATACAAGCTGTGATTGTTAGTGTGGTTGAGTTCCTGGTTCCACTAGACCTGGACACCAGTCTCCTTGCTCTAGGGTTAGTGTTCACATGCAATTCCACATTGACCTGGGGAACGTTCTTTCAGTACCTGCAAATTGGACTCTTTACTCTGGTGCTTAGGCCTTTCCTCCTTCTACGTCCCCACCTCTCAGATGTCATCTGAGGGCCAAGGGTTTCTCATCTCCCTTCATACATGGCTCCTCCTCTCAGGAGCGGAGCCCCTGGCATCTGTGTTTCTTTTCAGTCCACCTGGACCTCTCTTCTGGCTCAATACATCTGCTGAGTGGAGCAGCTTTTTGCTTTCTCTGGCCAAGCTGCTAATGGCCCATTTTCTGTGACTCATAGTCACCTTTCTCCATTAGACAGGATCATTCAGACTGGACAGTGAGCCTGCTTGCTCAGCACACAGGGGCTGACATCTGCCCTGTCCAGTGAACCCTAACCCTTATCTTTAGCTACGGTCATGAAACCTGGCAGGATTCCCCTTCCTGAAGGCTTAGAGGGGACTGTTCAGAGTCTATAGGCCCTGAAGACCTTCCCTGAATTCCACGGGACTGAATCCTGAATCCAGCACAGGCTGCAGGAGATTAGCCCCGCAGCTTGCTAAGGGCTGGTTGTGACAAACGCGTACTGCAATGAGTTTGCATTCACTTGAATGCCACCATGTGAGCATGGGTGATGGTGTTTGTTCATCCCATAATGGCCTAGTGATTTTGATAACTGCTCCCTACCTCAATATACAGACGAGAAACTGAGGTTGCACGAGGCTAAATGATCTTTCTTTCCCACGTTATGTGACTGAATTGGGATTTGGACTGTGAAACTTGTGCTCTTAGCGGTCTCTCCTTGGTATGTGGAAAGTAGAAAACTCCAGCCATTTTCCTTTTTCCTTCTCCTGGAGAGTATTTTTATCCACCAATATCACTCAGCAGCTCATGCATTGCAGGGCAGGGTGCTCAAACTTGGGTTGTTTTGCAATAAACAGAGGGTTATAGATCCCCTAGCTCTCCAGATATACCCTGAAGACAATTAAATACATAAAACAGAAAATGTTGAGGGAAAAATAATCCTGCATTATGAAACCAAATAGAAATCGCTTTGAAGTATCTGTTGGTTTTGGATTATCCACGAGTGTGGATAATCAGCAGAGTTGGCTGTGTTATTATGCACACAACCTAATCTGCATCCTCCAACAACGTCTGCAGTACAATTTTGGACAACAAATTAGTTTCAGACGAGGGACTCTTGCTCCTCCTTGAAAAGCATTCTTCATTTCAAATTATCCTCCTTGCTAGCCATCAGTGCTGACAAGAAGGCAGAGAATTAAACTGTTGATACAATCCTGGCCCCTCGGCTGCCTCCAGCTTGCTCATCATGGATTCTCTTTGTGTCTTCGCCTTCAGGGGATGTCCTGAGCAGGGAGGAGGAGCTGGGCAGCATTATGGCGGCTTCAAAGCTTTCCCTGAGCTTTCTTTTTCATCCTCCTGGAGGCGAGTGCTCTTTGAGAAGGCTTTGGATGATTCTGGAAAAAGAGCCAGCTCAGAGGAGCCCCAGAGCAACTGGGAAAGGACCAGAAGCTTCTGATGGGGAAGAGCTTCCTGTCAGGAGACCACTCCAGGTGGGAAGGGCCACATCCCCCTTGTCTCCAGTTCCCTGGAAGCCATTGAGGAGCAAAGGTATTTCTCTAGGAACCAGGAAGGCAGAGATATGACAGGCTGTGTTGCAGAGCCAGAGGGAGTTAGTTAGCCACTCTGCAGAGCGAGCTTTTTTCGTGCATAATAAGCCTTGTTACTGCTCCCGGATGGGAAGGTCCTCTCCCTTGCCTGTGGACAAGAAAACTCAAGCTTAGAGCAGTTGCCACTCTCCCAAGGTTGCACAGTGTCCTTGAGGGATTTGGACCCTGACCTTTCTTCTGTTCTTGTTTACGACTTGGCTGACCTCTGTCATCCTGTCTCTGTCTGGGTCCAGCCTCAGGTAGAATTGCCATCCCCCCTTTTTTCTGGACTGGATTCCTACACCAAGTCCCACAGCACAGGTGGCAGATGGACCTCAACTTCCTGTAGGGAGGAAATCGCATCAGAAACTTTACACCGAGGTGTTAAAAGAAGATGGAATTGGCTGTGTGGCTTTCAAGTGTGAGCTGTGGCTGTGTGCAGTGGTATAATAAAAGCCACATTTGGTAGGGGGATCAAATTAGAAAATATGAAGAAGAAAATGTGCTATAGTGGCACATGACAGATGCCCTTCCTGCTGGCATGGCCACCCAGCTGGCACTCAGCCATTCTGCCCACGTGAATTTGTTTTTGTTTTTTCATAGTGGCAAACACAAATGCAGTGCATGTAGTTCAACAGACTGTTGTCCTAAGGGCTTTTTGCTCTACATTGGTTTGCGTCACATAACTTTAGTGTCTACCACAAACCTCTGAGGTGGGCACTATAGTCTTTTTCAATTTATGGATGGGAAAAGGAAACAGCTTGGCCAAGGTTTTAGAGTAAAAGGCTGATGGGATTTCAACTTGAAGGGCCTGGCTCTGAGGTCTATGCTCTTAACCAAGCTCTCATAAACTATCTGCTGTCCCAGCTTTGTATCACTCGGCGCAGACTCTTTGCTCTTCTTTGGTGGTGCACTGTCTTGGATGCCATCCTCACTCAAGGTCTCTTGCTTGCTTATGCTGTGGTCTGCTGTCTGGGGACAGTTGTTACCTTGATGATGGAGCTATGCCCTTGATGATGGAGCTATGCCCTTGGTTTTTCCTTCTCTGTGTGATTGTTGCATCTTGCAAAGACTAGGAACGTGTGTGTGTGTGTGTGTGTGTGTGTGTGTGTGTGTGTGTGTGTGTGTGTGTTAGGTGTACATATACTGCAGCATGTATGTGGAGGTCAGAGGACCACTTGCAGGAATCTGTGGTCCCAGGCCTGAGGCTCAAGTTGTGAAGCTTGGTGGTAAGTGCCGTCACCTACTGAGCCACCTCTTCAGTCCCATGAACATCTCTGCATCTTCTTTCACCTCCCCTCTGGAGGAATGTTGGCTCATTTGGTAAATGCATTCTGGCTGTACACTTTGTGCTGGAGCTGTCCTAAGTGTTGAGGGGTATGGGAGCTACAGAATGGCCACTAAGGACACCTCCTTTCTGCATATCTTTCCTTCATCTCTGAGTTTATCCAGAAATCAAGGAAAATAGAAGACTCAGGACAGCTTAGAACAGAAAAATCATTGCATTATAGCAGGCTAAAAGCATTGAGGGAAGGGCTTTGGCCTCAAGAAGAAGGCTGAGTGTGCTAAAGTGTTGCTGGGGTCATGGTGAAAACCCGCTGTGCTCTCTCCAGAGCTATATGTAAATCATGCCCTTCCTACCTGTGATTCCCTGCAGCCAATTATCTCATTGAATCCAGGTTACTCGAGTTCAAATCCCACTTCTGCCTCTTACATATTCCGTGACCTTGACCAAGCTGCTCAGCCATTTATAAACTGGGAATGATAATTGTATCCAGATACCTCAGAGATTTGTTCTGGAAACTAAGAGGTAAGATTCCCCCGTCCCTGCTCTGCTCTAGCCAGCTGCTCCTTCTCTGTCCTCCACCCTGCAGGCATGCTCCCACCTGTCTGCATGAGTTGTCATGTTTGTGTAAGCTGTTTTTCCTTCAGGCACCTGCAACGCTTACTGCCCTGCTTCCTGAGCTCTGCCCAAATGCCACTTCCAGCTTAATAATGCGCCACCTGACTCTCCTGCTGCCTTTCTGCCTTTATTTTTCTTGCAATTATCACTACATAGCATACTATGTACTTAACCTACTCATCTTTCTTTTTATTTCTTCCCCTCCCCATTCCCAATAAAGCATTCTGTCATTTACCAGCTCCACGACCTTATTTTGTGTATGGCGGTATTGCTGGTGCCTGACCACAATAGATGCTCTTTAAACTCTTTTTTAGGAAAAGAGTAAGAGGGTGGTCTCTCTCTTCCTGTTGCACTGTTGGCTTTTAGATACAAGCTAAGCATTCTCTCCCCATCAGTGCAGAGTCACTCCTAAGCACGTGGACCGTACATGGAAGTGGACATTGATTTCTAAAGGCATCAGCAGAGTCTCTAGTCTGGCTGCTCTGCTCTGGCTTCCCAGTCCCTTCTGAACCTCTTTGGTTTAGCTGGCTTGGGTTTGGGTTGACCACTTGCAGCAGAATGAGTGCTGGACAAGAAAACCTGGTTCCTGGGAGCTATGACGAGTCAGCCTGAGAGATCGAGTCGAGAGCCGTGGCAGGCGCCAGAGGCATGCTAGTGCCCATTCTGCTGTGTGCTCTCACCCCTGAACGGCATGGCAGAGCCTCCTGCTAAGATCTTTCTGAGAGCAGGAGCTAATTTTCCCACCTTACTATCCCCATGTATCAGACCTACTGAAACAGACCTCACCCTGAAAGAGAAGTGGGTCTGGCAGTCCCACCTGGTTATAGCCTCTTGGACCTTTCTGGCTCCCTGGGCACTTGAAAGGCCTCTTACCATACTATCTGAAGTCACAGGGCCTGACATTTACTGGCTACATGACACGGGACTGCTCCAGTGTCCTCATCCAAAGTTCCTTTCTGCACGTTGCTCAATGGGAGCAGCAGGGCTTTGTGGTTTAGTATGCAATCTCGAGGGTGAGTCACCTGAGTTCAACCCCACCACTTGCTGTTGAGGGTTACCTCTTAGCCTCAGTTTCCTCATACTGAAAGGGGACACATAGTACATAGTACCTTCCTGGAGGCAGGGCGTTGTTTGGGGGTTAAATGAGAAGGACACAGAGGTGTCCAGGGGTAAACTAGGTACTTACTAAGTTCTCAGAAATATTAGCTATTATTATTTCTGTGACTGCAAAGACTTATTCTGCCGAGATTCCTGTTCCATCTCTCAGGCAGAACCCCAGAGGTGCAGTGTTCTCGCTGGGAACTGTAGCAAAGCACTGTAGTCTTCTCTTTGTGGTGGCTGGACAAGGCAAGCAGCGCCCTCTGAGAGCCGTGACTAGGTGTCCTTGGCATGCTGTTGAAGGCTGGGGCTGGCATCATTGCTTTCTCTTGGACAGTTTTCCCACCGTCCCTTTAGCATATTTTGCTTGGGCTAGCGCATTTACACCACCCATGCATCTTATCACTGTCATAAATCTTTATTCCTATGGACATGCCTAAACTTATGGGTTGAAATAACATAATTTGCATGCTCTTAAGTATGCAGATTGGCTTAATCTGTTCTGTAAATTCACCACCAGGCTTGTGCAGCCAGCCTCTCCCTCCAGGCCCTCAGCCTGATTTGAATATCACACTTTATTTTGTAGGGGCCTGGAATAAGAGGCTTGGATCAGAAGCAACCCCTCTGGGTAGGAGCTTTGTCGTCTCCAGCCTGTGGCCACAGCCCTCCCTGCTTCCCCTGCAGAGGCCTGCGTTATTCCCACAGACCCAAAGTCAAGGCAGAGAAGCTCCTCTGGGCTTCGGCTGAGCTTTCTGTTTTAAGCTGTGCTCCTGAGATAGGGCTTTCAGTGGGAAGTAAGGCCAGGGATGTCTGAAAGCCCTAGTGGCACAGAAGGGAGAGAAGACAACACAAGACATGGACACATGGCTCAAGCTCACTAGGGATGCTGGGAGACTCTGTGTGTGTGTGTGTGTGTGTGTGTGTGTGTGTGTGTGTGTGTGTGCGCGTGTGTGCGCGCGCGTGTGTATTTGTATGTATCTTTAAATGTGCATTGTATGATATATGTGCACACACTGTCTCTTTGTCTCTCCGTCTCTCTGCCTCTCTGTCTCTCTCTCTGTATCTGTCTCTGTCTTCATGTGTCTGTGTATACACTTGGGGCCAGAAGAGGGCAATTGGTGTCCCCCTTTTCTAAAACTTTATTTTATGCGTATGAATGCTTTGCCTTCATGTATGTCTGTGCACCATGTGCATGCCTAGTGCCTGTGGAGGTCAGAAAAGGGTGCCAGATCCCCTGGGACTAGAGTTACAGGTAGTTTTGAGCCACCATGTGGGTACTAGGAATTGAACCTGGGTCCTCTGCAAGAGCAACAGATGCTCATGACCACCGAACCAATTCTTCAGCTCCAGGTGTCCTCCTTTGGGCAAGCTCTCTAAACCTGGGGCTCAGTCTGGAAAATAGCAGCCCCAGCAATCTTCTCGTCTGCACCCCTGCCCCCGGGTCGGACCTGGGGTCACAGGTGTGCACCTAGATTTTTTACATGATGGCTGGAGCCCAAATTCTTCTTCTCAAGACTGTGTAGCGAGCACTCTTACCCACGGAGCCACCTCTCCTGCCCACGGGGATAGTTTTGGAGGTGACTCGCAATTCAGGCATCTGGGTGGCTTGCTACTCTCTCTTTGCTGCCAGGAAAGGCACATGGGACAGACCAGGGGCCTTGGGAGCATCAGCCAGCCATCAGCATCAGAAACGTAGAACCGGGAATTGGATATGTTTGAACGGAATTCAGGAGTACAGTTTTGTTTACTGTTTGAATAAGATCCTGTAGGGCTGGCCAGGGCCCTCTGCATACCCCTGGTCCCTGGGACCGACAGAGACCACTCCTAGAGGATGAACGGAGCTGGTCTCTGGAACAAGGACCCGACCCTTTGTCACGATGGTCTTGCTAGAGCTCAGATCTTACAGAGTCCGGGTCTGTGATTGACACTGATAGTGCAGTCATCGGGAACTATCTGATAACCCCACATCTCTCAGTTCTTCCTGTAGTGACTCAGCTGGACAGGGATAGGGCTTGCAGGCTATCAGTGGTAAATGAAACGGAAAGCTTGAAACCCGCGGGTCCCAAAGCCCATCCAGAGGTTGAAGCTATCATTCCAGGCTCTTTGTGAGGAATCATACAAGCAGGGGAGGGGCTGGGGAGTGTTGGCTGCCTGAGCACAAGGACCTGAGTCTGAGTCCCCAAAAACATGTGAAAAAGCTGGGTGCCGGTCTTCTTGAAATCCCAGTGCTGGGGAGATGGAGGTAAGTGGGGCTTGCTGACTAGCCAGCTTAGCCTGCTTGCTGAGTGAGTGATTCGGACTCAAAAATTCCAAACAATGCACGGTACATGCATGAGGTACGCCTGGGCCTTCTCTCTCTCTTTCTCTCCCCCTCCTCCTCCCACCCCTCTCATTAAAGTAGAGTTTGAAGTTTCAGACAACTATTTTAGGAAAAAAAAAACCTTTTAGTAATTAAGGGGAAAGCACTAAGCAAAAATTGGCACAGTATTACGTTTAGCAGTGGCAAATTAGAAGTGACCACATGGAAGGTGATGCAGCCAAAATAAACAGCTTTGTACTCGCTGTAATAATTTGCAGAAATGTTATTTCTTAAAGGAAAAAATATTTATTTAATTTTTTTCAAGTAAAGATAACCCACTATGCCAAATCATATTTGCATTACGAGTGTAGCGATGTAAAATTATGTGTGTATATAAATAAAGGACTGAGGTGAAATAAAGACAAATGAAAGTAATTGGTGTGTTAGACAACAGAGCCAGGGAGCATCTCATTCCAAATTACCTTTTTTGATTGTTCTTTAGGTGTTTATGCAGTACGTAGCAGAAATACAAACTCTAAGCAAACAGGGAGGTCCTGGCCTCCCCAGGAAAGGATTTCATGCCCCTCCCAGCATCTCTGTGGCCCAGACAGAAGCCTCTGGATTCACCAACAATGCTCCCCTTTGCTTATTAAATGCCAGCACTACACTAGCTGCGGAGCTGGGGCCGGGCCAGGCAGCATGTAAATCACTCACAGCCCTGGAGAGGCTCACTGGAGAGTGACAGAGATTGACGTATACACAAACAGTGGCAGGGAGTGTAGGGCAAAGTCATGAGCATGGTAATAAGGTACTGGCAAACTACTGGGCAAGCTCACATAAATCTGCCCCGGTGGAACCTGGGAAAGTGGAAAGAGGAGTTGATATTGATCTTGGTTCTGAAAGAAGATAAGGGTTTGCTAGGTAGAAAAGGAGATGGTGGTGGGGCAGTCAGTATTTCATCTAGTTTGTGAAGACAAGGAATGTTCCATATAAGGTATGGAATATTTAGGTAACGGCTAGTGGTTCTGTTTGGATGGACAATATTAATTTATTAATCCATTTAGCAATAAATTACAGTGTATTTATTGTGTAGCGGACATTGAGCTGGATACAAATTATGAACTCCTCTGCCACTCACACTAAGCATAATAATAGCAGACATGTATGGGATGCCAACATTGTGCATTAGCTCATGCGTTCCTCCCAACACTACATGGGAGGGCATCACTCTCACTCTCCTCTGTGAATGAAACTGAAGCTTTGGCTCGAAGGCTTGTCCACAGTTAACTATTTGTTCTGCAGTGAAGATCCTGGAGCCTGTAGTCTGAGAAGGATGATGGCAGTACAGGGTGCCACCCACGGAGATATTGCATTGTCCACAGGGGGTAGGTGACTAAGCAGGGCCTCAGAGGCGGTCAAGGTAGGCATTTGGAGAAGATGACATCAGCTGAGTCTTGGAGTCCACTAGGCATTAGGCATGGGAAGTGGGCACTAGGGAAACACTAAACAGACTTGGGATGATGTGGACGATGGAGCTAGTGAGGTTGGTTGGGGCCAATTTAGGAAAGCCATGGCCGTCGCTCTGCTAGGGAGCTGAGACTCCATTCTGTAGACAGTGGTGAGCTCACCAGCATTTCTGGGCTGTTTTTAATCAGGAGGCTGAGTCACTTGGGCAATGACTCAGCCATGCCCAACACAACTCTCAGTGACTTGGGATAATGAGGAGAATGGTATTGATGATCTAAAAATAACGGACAATTGGAAACATCGCCGACCCGCTATGGAGTGCAGTCTGCCATGGCTTGCTGCCATGGGGGAGCCGCTTACCTGCCTAGTTAATTCTGGGTCCTTGGCTTCAGCACATGTTATATCTGCTTGCTGGGGGCGGGGCACCTGTGGCCAAGTCTATGTATGTATGTATGTATGTATGTATGTATGTATGTATGTATGTGTGTTCATGCATGTGCAGTTAGTTATACATGTGTGCACATGTATGTGGAAGCCAGAGAACAATTTTGGTTGTCATTCCTCAGGTGCTATCTACCTTAGCTTTTGGAAGGGGAGTGATGACAAAATTTCCTATTGGCTTGGAACTTGTCAAGTAGGCTAGCCTGACTGGCTAGTGAGCTCCAGTGGTCCACCCGTGTCTACCTCTCCAACACTGGGATTACAAGTCCATATATAGATTAAAAAAAATCATCATTTCTGGGGGTTGAATTCAGCGCTTTGAACCATCACTGCAGCCCATGTGGCCAGGTCGTGAGTGGCATCAGGCCAATCTACGTGCAGGGCCAAGGATGGCAGGATGAAAAAAAAAAAAAGTTAAGCCACAGACTCTCTAAGCTCTCAATGGTACTGGAGCTTGGGGGTTGCAGAGATGGCTGGAGCTGAGAGAAACTTGGAGTTTTTTTGTAAAGTTAGGGCTTCGGAGGAAGGGCAGAGAGTGATTAATGCTGCCAGCTGCACAGAACAGCCACCTAAAGAAGCTATAAAAGTCGGAGCAGCCCAGGAAGCGTTGACCCTGAAGCCCACATGTCTGCAAGAGAGGATCGTTTTCTTCAGTTTTTATTGCAGCGATGCAGGGACATTCTGTGAATAGAATCCAGGGGAGCTGTCAAGTCTGAATTTGGGCGACTGTAAGGAGAGGGGTTTTGATCTCTCCTCTGAGAAAGCTGTCATGGGCCCATGAATTTCTTTGAGTTACTTCTAACCTATCATTCTGTTAGCACCTTCAATAGGCAAGAGAGGGTTGTTGTTTAAATTGGCAAAGGGAGCTAATAAACAACTGCAGAATCCAGAGCTAGCTCTGGCACCTTCTGCGCCGGACACTGAGGACCAGAGGCTGGAGGTCAAGACCCAGCTCTGTCACTAACTTGGGAAGGGCATGCCATCCGATGCACCTGCCTCCGTCCTGCGAAATGAGGAGGCTGAACAGCATGGTCCCTAACCTCCTGCCCTCCACTTTCTGATGTTTGAGAATTTTTTTTTTTTATCGCTAGAGAAATCAAAGACCATTGATGAGAGAGAGAGAGAGGGAAGAGGTGCAGGCTTGTTGACAACATAGCAAGGTTCAGAGAGCTGGTGGGCACCGAGGGAGGTGGCAGTGGGGTGGGGTGGGGTGGTCTTCTCTGAGTGTGAGGGATTTGAAGGTGTGTTGTTTAGAGAAAAACTGAAAACCAGAACAAAAGCATGGAAAGTCCCTCTGCTTTTTACCACCACCGTGCACTGAGTGTTCTAAGCGATGCCCGTAGTGATGCTCCTGGTACCCCCTTTCACCTGCATGGAGGATCTCAGCTCCCTGTACGGCACTGTTTGTCTTAGAGTTCTCTTCTTTGGCTTTTCTAACTACATGGGGTGGGCGGGACTGTCTCGGAGGCGGTGTATTAACCACTTTTCTTATTTCTGTGACAAAGTGCCCAAGAAAAGCAACTTAAGGAAGAGTTTATTTTGGCTCAGGGTGGAGGGGACAGAGTCCAGACGAGGCAGCTAGAGAGCCAGCCAGCTGCTTGGTCCCATCGTGGCCACATAAGGAAGCACAGAGGTAAATGCCAGTTGTGCGTTTGCTTCCTGCCCTTTTGATTCATTCTGGGACTCCAGAGCATGGGATGGTGGTCACTCTCATTCAGGGAGCATCTCCTCTGTCCAAAAAATCTCCAGAAATGCCCCCACAGACAGGCCTAGGGGGTCTGTGTTCTTTGTGATCTGGAAATCCTGCTAGGATCCGCCACAGGTGTTAACTCGATACCATTTCTCGACCTTGATGGTATGTCTGCAGTAAAGGAGAGTGGCAACTTGTTAGCGTGGCTTCCATAGTGGCAAGGACACACCAGGAGGTAGCGGTAGGACTACAGAAGCAGAGACAGTGACAGTGGAGAGATCAGAATGTGAAATGAGACCTGTGGACCTGTCCTGTTAGGCTGTGTGACTTAGGAAGGCTTGAACACATGGCCTAAGGGCAGGTCATGACATGATCTAAAGGGTCACCTCAGGTTGGACATGGTGCCTGACAACAATCCCCGCCTCTCTCAGGTCACGTTGTCTGCTGTCTCCGGCCCCACCCTTCTTGGATGTTTTCCTTGTTCCACCCCTGGTACAGTTTCTTAGATATGATCTCCCTTGCTTCTCATGTCACACCAGCTGCCATCCCGTGGCTTGGATTTCCTCCTCAGCCTGTTTTGGTGTCTAGGAGCTTGGGGCTGGGGTTTACACATAGCCTGCATTGGGGGTCCTTTGTTACAAGCTTAGTCCCTTTGGTGTTCAGACACCTGCCTGGGGTCAACTGCAGCAGGCAGGGTATATGCATCCTGCCCAAGAAGGGTTTCCTGACAGAAGAGCAGTTCCTGCATGTTCTTTTGGGGGGTGGCAGGATGAAGTGCTCTGAAGAACATCAGAGGGTCTTCTGGGAAAATGGTGGTGAGGTGGGGCAGGCCTGTGGAGCTGGTCAAAGTTCTTTCTGTATGGCTTGGCATATTCCTTTTTCTTTCTTTCTCCCTCAGCCCTCCTTTCTTCCTTTCTACTTTTTTTTTTTTAATTAAAAAAATATTATATTATTTTATTTTAACTTTTAAAATTTTAGTATGTGTATGGGTGTTTTGCCTGCATGTATGTCTGTACACAATGTATGAGCCCACAGAGGCTAGAAGAGGGCATTGGATCCCCTGGAACTGAAGCAACATCACAGATGGTTGTAAACTTCCATGTGGATGCTAGAAATTGAACCCTGGTCCTCTGGGAGAGTAGCCATTGCTCTTAAGCCCTGAACCAACTCTCTAGCCCCTTTTCCTTGATGTTTAAAATTACATTTATCTCTCTGTCTCCATCTCCCTCTCCTTCCCTTCCTCCCTCCATACAGACTTTCTCTGCCTCTCTCTCTCTGCCTCTCTCTCTCTGTCTCTCTCTCCCTCTCTCTGTCTCTCTCTCCCTCTCTCTGTCTGTCTCTCTCCCTCTCTCTGTTCTCTCTGTCTCCCCCATTTCTCTCTGTTGTTCTCTCTCTCCGTGTGTGTGTGTGTGTGTGTGTGTGTGTGTGTGTGTGTGTGCGCGTGCACACACACAAACCTGCCAGGTACATATCACATGGAATCCAGACAATAGATTGGTAGAGATTGGCTCTCTCTTTCTACCCACGTGGATTCTAGGGATCAAACTCAGGTTGTCTGGCATGGCAGTAACTCACTGTCTGTACCTGATAATTCATTTTGTTAGTTCTTTTCTTTCTTTCCTTTTTTTTTCTTTCATGAAAGTCCAGTTAGAAGCAACTGAAGAACTGACAATGAACCTAGCCTACACTGTGAGGGATGAGGGCTGGATCTTACAGACTTTTTCCAGTGTGCCGGTCTCTCTTAGCAGCGCATGCCAGACACGCATTCCCTCTTGCACACTTAGCTCCTAATTGTTATCCTACGATGATTTATTTACTCTGGCAGGAGGAGAGAAGGAGGGGTGGCTCCCACCACTTAGGCTTTTTGTTTTTCCCCCCTGATTATTAGAGCACACATTCTTTTGGGGGGAACACGCAGGAAAGGAAGATTCTAAGCGGAAACAAACACCCCAGGCGAATCTCATCATTCAGAAATGATCTCTGCCGACCCGGGCTTGTAATTTTCTGCAGTTGTTGGCGGGCTCTGTTGAGATTAAGCTCTTACTTGAGCCCTCTATGTTTCTAGTCCCCATGAGCCTTGTGGCAGGTGTTGTGCACACGTGGAGCCCTGAACCTGTCTGCTGGAGGCTAGCATGGCTCCCTGTGACCCTGGGCTGCGGTGCGGATTCTGTTCTGTCTGTGGTTCCTGGAGTTGTGTCCTTCCACTTTCTGTTGAAATCCTTGTTGCTCACAGTAAGGACATTTCCCACTTATACATACTTATTCATTGATCCACACATTTGTTTCAAACACACTGTTCTGGTGTTCTTTTCGCAGCTAGCACTGAGTTATTGTGCCATGAGCATTACTACGCTGTAGTGGATGTTGGCCATTTTTCTTTGGCTTGGAAAGCAACATCCCCATTCTAGGGTTAGGGCTCTCTACTTCCCTGTGCACACTACTCTTCTCTCACAGTAAAATCCAAAGAAAACATCTCCTTCTCCCAGCCCAGTCCATGAGGGAGCTGATCTGCGATCCTGTTCATCCAATCAGGGGCGGCCATCTCACATTTTGAAGCACAAGGGAGTCCCTCTAAGATGCAGGAGCCTCTGAGATTTTGGATCCTAGTCATGCTGGTTTGGGTGTTCCTGGGCTGCAATGGAGCACATCAGTAGAGACGCTGCCCCACCCACGTGGGCCCCGAGGAGTGACCTCATTCCTGTCAGCTGTCCTGGGTATTGGGCCTGTTTCTTAGCACAGTTCTATGTTTATGGCTGATCTTATGAATTAACTTGATATTCTTAAAAAAAAAAAGTGTGTGTGTGTGTGTGTGTGTGTGTGTGTGTGTGTGTGTGTTGTGTGATGGGGAAATTATTATTTGAGACATGGTCTTGTTGTGTAGTCTAGATTTTCTTTTTCTATATTCCTACCTTAGCTTCTTGAGTGCTGGTATTACAGGTGTGTGCCATCACATTTGACTCTCCTCCCTTTCTTTCTTTTTAAAAAAATATTTTATTAATTTATTCATATTACATCTCAATTGTTATCCCATCCCTTGCATCCTCCCATTCCTCCCTCCTTCCCATTTTCCCCTTACTCCCCTCCCCTATGAATGTGACTGAGGAGGACCTCCTCCCCCTGTATATGCTCATAGGGTATCTCCTTGGTAGCCTGCTATCCTTCCTCTGAGTGCAGCCAGGCCTCCCCATCCAGGGGACATGGTCAAATATGACTCCCTCCTTTCTTAATGCTAGCCAGAACAGCTTAAAGAAAGAAAACTAATTTATGTGACTTGATTTTTGTCTTTCAGATTCAAACACTGCAGAATAGACTATATAATTTGAATCCAATCATAACTTTTAACCTCCGCTTCCCTAGGTCACATGAATGGGAATCAGGAGAGGAACGAAGGAGACAAAAATAATGCAAACCTTATCCCCTGGGCTCCCCCTCAGCTATGGTAGCAGAGAAGTCAAGCCCTTCCTTCCAAGAACCTGCACAGCAGCATGTCTATGCTGTTAACTGCTTGGCATTTAGCCCTCAGCTCCTCCCTTGCCCACCTCGGAAGCTTCCGGGGTTTCTGCTGTTGTATGTATTTTCTTCTACGACTCACCTGCCCATGAGCTGCCTGGCTTGTTTGAGTCATGCCCACTAACCAGCCATTAAGGCAGATTCTGCTCTTTGGTGAGTCCCAGCTACTGCTGCTGTTATTCTCAGCTATCATCTCGTTTCAGAAACGGCCATGTGCTCAGTGGCAACCTCGCTTTCCCAGTGCCCAGTCTGCCTAAGCATTCCTTACGTCATTCCTGTCCTGCCCATCACCATGGAAATGATTTCCAAGCCTTGTGATCTTATGACAGGCCACATCCACTATGATGTGACTAAGCATAAGGAAGGAGGAGACTGGGAGGTGGTGGGGGCCTGAGCTACATTTGCCTCCTGTTCAGTAGAAAGGGACAAGTATGGCAAACAGATCCATCACAAATGCAGGGGCGGAGCCGGTGCAAGAGGCAAGAGGCGATCACCGTCATCTGTTTTCAATATGAGATGAATGCCGAGCTCATCAGAGAATCACAGATAATCTAGGGCCCTGTTTTCCCCACCTGGAAGCCAGTGTCTGCCTGTCCGGGCAGGTTTAGTTTATTGTAGGATTGAAAAGTTACGAGCAGTCAGCTTGTCTGAGACAGGAAAGGAGGGAATCTTGTGCCCCAGAATATAAATTGGATGAGGCTCTGGGTTCTAAATTGATAGGATAGGGAATCTGGGGAGGGGCAATACTAACACTAGGAGGAGAGTACCTTCCTGAAGAACTCAGCCAATGAGGAGCTCAGAGGGCAGATAATACAACCAGGAATATAAAAGCACTGTTCATGCCAATTGAGTGCATCAGCTGTTTTTTCCCCATTTTATCTAAGCCAATGCCCAGCTTTGTAAAGCTCACTACTCTGAGCCTCCAGCATGCTTATTATAAAGTGAGGACCATTATGTCTAACACCGAGGCTTCCCAAACAAATCACAACACAGGGGATGTAGTATTGACGATGTCCTAAAAAATCTGCCTTTTGCTACAGTTTGATGTGCCAAGCCATGCTGGAGGCTCTTACGTTGCCTCTAGGAGCCCAGGAGCTGCCAGAGAACCTGTGTTCTATATACTCAGCTGTGATTTGGGACCAAGGCATGGAAATGAATTGCTGAGGGTTGGGGTGGGCGGTGTGGCACAGAACTAGAACACAGTGGTGGGAATGTATTTTTCTTTAATTGCATCTGCATTTTAGGCATTTCAAGTCTAAATATTACATGATTTTAAAAGTTTGAGGCAGGGGTGCAGTTGAATAGGAGCAATTATTCATGTTCTGTGACACAGTCGGATAACTTGGTTGATAACAATTAATTGTATGTTTTGAGACAGCTAGCACAGAGTTTGAATGTTCACAACACAAAGAAATGATAAGTGTTTGTGATGACGGATATGCCAATTACCCCATGCAGTCATTACACACTGGATCCCTGCATTGAAGTTCCACACTGAACCTTAGAAGCAAGCACCATTGCTACATGTCAATTACGTCTTTTTTTTTTTTTTTTTTTCAAGTTTGGGAATGATGGGATTCTAAACCCCGCTCGGGCATTCGTGACTCACATTTCTATATTAGAGGTGTTGAGCCTTGTAATTATAAACAAAGCAGTACCTGCTTTACAGGTGAGCAAGACTTTTGAGGCAGAAGACATTTTTAAAAAGTGATTTTTCTCAACTGCATGAGCATCTTAAATGGCTGCCAGCTAAGCCATAAAACGGCCTTTTAAAAATGATCATTGTATAATCATAAGACATTAAAATGCATATAAGTGGCTCTCAAATATTAGTAAATGAGTAATTTATGAAACAGGATGTACCAATCAGTCCTTTACATCACTCCACGTCCCATCCAGCTCTCATCCTCAGAGTCACTCCAGGTTAGATTTTGTCCTCTCTCTGGTTATCCTCAAACAACGATTGTTTAACGCCTTTAAAATGTCATATCCATTCGCAACCACTCTTTTTGAAGTCTTGTGAAGTGGCCCCACCCCTCATCAAGCATTATATGGTGAGATCTACATAGGTTGAAAAATTCTATAATTGCCTCATTTTCATAGCCATTTAATATTTTGTTATATGACTATGTCACAAGCTATGCATCCATTTTCCTATCAAGCATTTAGGGTTCTCCCATCTCTCACTCTCTCTCTCTCTCTCTCTCTCTCTCTCTCTCTCTCTCTCTCTCTCTCTCTTTCTCAAAATTACAACCCTTCTATAAACATTCATGTACTTTTTTTCCTCATGTTCAGGCAAGTTTCTCTGATTCTTTCATCAAAGTAGGGATTTTTGCATCACAAGAGTGCTATGGGTTACCAACTACCTGGAAACTCCTTGTACTAAGTCACAATCCCAGTACTGTGCTCAGACTAACCAGTATTTTGTATTTTTCCCCAACCTTCTAGATGTGAGCTAATATCTCATTATGGCTGGAATTTGTGTTTTCCAAATTTACTATCCCCACCACTCTCAGTGTCTTTCACAGGCATTGCCCACCACATTGGCAAATAGCCAAAGGGGGAAAAAATAATCACTGTGTAAGTCTTAGTTCCTTGTGGTAGGCAAATCTAAGGGGAGGCTTGGAGAAAGTGGTTGTAGAGGAGTCAGTGTGTACTCTGCTTGGCACAGGAAGGTTGCAGGAGCAGACTTGGGGCAAGGTCAGGATGACCATCAGAGAGTACAGCAGGACTCTGTCCACAGGCCCTGCCAGTTGTCAGAGGCCAGCATTTCTGGGAGTCTTCCAGGAGGCAGTTCTCCCAAATGCTGGTGTCCTCTGATCCCCAATTCACTTCCTTTCTTTTGTGCCCAGAAATGTTGGCATCTGGGTTGCATCTTTAAAAATAGATCATCATGGTGACAAAGTTTCAGCCACTGCAACAAGCTGTGAAAGGAATCTTGACCCGTGTGGAAGCTGAGGCGTTACACACAGAATCTCAGGAAGTGTGCCTGCACACGAGTCCTGCCTTACGTCCTCTTTGTAAGTTAGTCTTACATCTGCTTGTTGGATTTCTAAGAATATGAATGAGCAGAAACATGCCATGCATTTCCTCTGGGAATATAGCCTATATCTTCCTACATGACATTTTAATGGTTATGTAGTTATGAATAGTAGAAGCCATAGAAGAGGGGGGTATAGGCTTTGATCTTTTTAGAACCTATTTTATTTGGAATTCTTTAATGCCTTTATCTCCCTTTCAACCCGCCTACTCCAGATTGGAGAGAAAGAAGGCTAATAGGGACAGGAGAAGCAGATCTTTTTTAGACTCAGTTCCTTGGAGGAGATTCCATTTTTTTAAAGTCAGGATTCCAGAAGACCCATTAAACAGCAAACCAGAAATTCCGAAGATGTGACAGCAACTGCAGCAGCTGAAACCTGGAACCTCAAAGTGGTCTTTGGAATGTTTCTCTCTAGGAGAGTCTCAAAGAGAAGCAATGAACAGCCAAGCAATGTGAAGCGATGCAAAAGCAAAAAGCCAAGCCTCTGGTCGTGCGCTCTTATTTATCTACTCTCAGAGTTGGTACCAGGATGTTTATCAACTGGCAAAGACCATGCCCCGACAAGAGGCAGTTCCCTTTCTAGCAGACAAAGATCACACACTCTCACACAAGTCTGTTTCACATACCATACTTGGGGTCAAAACAAAAACATGTTTACATCCACTATAGTGGGGGTATGCACTGAGGAGGACAAGGAGCTCTTGAAGGAAACTGTCTCAAGTGAGGTCATTAGAGCAAGGGTTAGGAAGTCTTTTTTTTTTTTGCACAGGGAAAAAGTGACTGCCTCTGCTAGCATGAGGAACCCTGGAGATTTGATTTCTAGAAGTTAGCTTATAAGAGTCATTCAAACCTACCAGAATGCCTCTGTTGAGCTTTTAATAAGCACCACATTCCCAATAGTCCTCAGGTGGAATGGAGAAAAAAAAAAACCGCTCAACAAGGCACAGATTTATAGCATCACTTTTCCCACCCATGGCAACCCCACACTTATGTTCAAACAGGCAGCCACAGCCGTTTACTCCCAGACCCCATTTTCCAGCACACTTTCTGCTAGCATACCTTATACCAAATCAAGCTCAAGTTGGAAATACAGAACAGGTGGTTTTATATATGAGAATAAGATAATGATATATACAAGTATCAGATATTATGTTATACAGAGTTTATTATATGACCATGGGGGGGGGAGAAGGAAAGGGGAAGGGGTACCCCAGAGAGAGACAGAGACAGAGACAGGAAGAGTAAGAAGAAGAGAGAGAGAGAGTAGAGAGTAAGAGGAGAGAGGGTAGAGAGGGGACCACGTGGACAGTTTGTCCTTTTATATAGCCCTGGACAGGGCCACGCCCCCATGGCAGGTAAGCAATGACATCACAGGTAGGCAGACTGAGGCAGAATCCTAACATTCCTACCTTTTCCTATAATAAAAAAAAATGAAGAACGTTGGGTTGTTTTTATATATGGTAAGTTAAAGTATACAAATGCAGGGTCATTGGGAGCAGCTTTTGGCTTCCATGGGAGGGGAAAAGAGAGAAAGAAAAAAGCAATAGCAACAAAATGTCCAGATTATATAGTGAAGGGGAAGGAAAAGTTCTGTCAAGGAGTGCTGGGAGAATCTGCAGCTGTTTGTTCTGGGGCACACCATTTCAACCTTTTGCAAATGGGTAAGGGGTGAAGTAATCATCTTAACTACTTCCTGCTGACAGTAGGGCAGCGATAGGGGGTTTAAAAGGCTGAAATGTTGGCCAGGTTCCGGAAGAACAGGCTGTTGATTTACTGTCCAGGATCTGTGAACATCTGCAGCTGGGAAGGTCAACACAGGTCCAGCTAGGAGGAACAATGCATGTCCAGCTGGCGTGATCCGTGAGGTTGGGTGGGAGCACTTGTGGGTAGCTGCATTGACGATGTCTCAGATGTAGGCAGTCTGGCAGGATACTGGAACATATGTGTGGGCAGAAGACAAAGTTAGTAGGTTAGGGAGAAAATTCCCTTTAGGTGTACATTTGAAACTCTTGGGAGAGCAAAGAAAAAGATTTAAACATGGGAAACTTCCTTCCATTTTACCTAGGAAAGGCTTGGACATGGGAGAGCAGAGAAGAGGTCTGGATATAGGGAGCTTTCTTCCCTTTTACCCGATTGCTGGCAATAATTAAACCAGTTTAGTTTGGGATCTGTCCAAGTTTGGTTGCAAAGGCATGTAAGCTTAGAAGTTCTTTTGTTTTTTGTTTTTTGTTTTTGTTTTTTTTTCGAGACAGAATTAATCTGTGCCTTGGCTGTCCTGCATTCACTTTGTAGACCAGGCTGGCCTCGAACTCACAGAGATCCGCCTGCCTCTGCCTCCCAAAGTGCTGGGATTAAAGGTGTGCGCCACCAGGCCCGGGTGCTTAGAAGTTCTTAATGTGGGAGTAGGGATTTGAAATTTTCAGAAGGCATCCCAGGGGAGCCTGGAGAAACAGCGAATGGACTGTTTTTCATGGGCAGTGGCGGCAGCGGCAGCAGCAGCAGCAGAAGCAGCAGTAGTGGAAGCAGTGGTTTCACTCAATGGAAAAAAAATTCTAGTTAAAGGTTAGCTAGAAGAAACAGCCAGTCATGTAGACTGGGGTTGTCAACTGGTGCTGGGTGCAGAAAGGTGGCAATCAGGTAGTTAGGGGAGCCCCAAAACCAGTGAAAAGGGGGAGGAATCCCATCCTTATACATAGGCGATAGGTGAGAAACTTAGGCTTTAGATTGACAGTACTTACCTGAATTCCATTTGACCTGAGAGGTGGATTTCCTGTAGCTGACAAGAATCCTTTTAAGTTCATAAAGGGAGATAGATTTAGACACGTTAGCATCATCACTGTAATCGGCAATGAAAGGCACAGTGTTAGACATGCACACATTGTATAGGAAAAAGCAGTAGACGTATAGCATAGTTCTTGAGAAAAGAACTTTGTGTTAAGAGCACAAATACTCTGAGGTAATCTTAGGGAAGGCAGAAGCCTTTTTGGCCTCCGTGGAACAGTAACATGGGGAGAACAGAAACCTCCTGTAGAGCAGAAGGCAAAAGCTCACTTTGGCATCAGTACACAGCATGAAAGAGGGGCTTTCCAGAAGGCTGGATGCTTATAATTTTAGTACAATGAGAGGTATTTTAAGAAAAAGACAAACAAAAAGAAATTTAAAATCTTGAGCTTGGATCATATAGGATCATATGGTGGAATGTTTTCTATAGTTAGATTAATAAACTAGACTTCCAGGATCCGTGCCAACACTCTGAACAGGTAACACAACAATAGCACAGCAACAGGAAGAGGTAAAGCATCCCTTTAGACATATTGACCTTCATAACCTGCATTTACCAACTTAAAACACATTCTCAAAACACCTTCTTGGAAGCTTTAAGACATAGGTGAAATTGTAAGGAGTCACTGTCCTTTAGCTAAAAGAATGGTAACAAGGTAGACTGTATCTAGATGTGACAGTTAAAAGTTTGGTCTCCTGCACGTGAAGAGGGCTGGGAAGGTACCTGAAGCCTCCTATGATAGAAGCTGGCCTGTGTAGCCTGAGTGTGAGGATAAAACAGCCCTGTAGCGTTGCCCTGGCTTTGGAGAGGCTGCCGAATCTAAGAGCCAGCTGTACTCCACCATGTCAAGGAGCTTGAAGGCTGGACATGTCTAAAGCTCCTGTGCTGGTTGAACCTCCAGGGACTAGGCATCGAGAACAAGCCTGCGTGTGAGCATTCTGACATCCATTGGCCAATTTCACAACAGGTTAGGCTGTGGAACCCGTGTCGCATTCTGGCTGCAGCAGCTGTGAGACCAGTGTCTCCTTTTGGCTGCATCTGAAAAAGGTCCCTGGCAGAGCTGGCTCAGGCTGGACCCTGGCAGGAAGGGGTATTTCAGACCTCTCTTTTTTCCTCAGTGGCAGTTGCTAAGGCCTGGAGAATAGTTTGCTGCAATTGAGCCTGTCGGGAAGGCTCCTCTTGGGTTTTAAAGATTTTTACCAGTTCCTATATGGGGGCTGAGGGGAGGGGAAACATCCTCAACCTTTTAATTAAGATGACAGTGAGACTACAGTTTTGTCTATTTTAAGAATATTTAAATAGACATTTTTATTCATAGTTTATCTTAATACTTAAAGACTAGTAGTTTAGGTTTTATCCCTGTTAAGTTGGAACATTGAAAACATAAGTACAGTCCAAAAAGAGCAGAACAGATTTGTATGATCAGTAACATGACATTTAGAATTTTAGGCTAAACGTGGTTTAAGGCAGTGATTTAAAATTTAACGTTGTAAACAACTGATTATTAATACAGTAGAAAATTATAGATAATTAGAAACCATTAGCCAGGAATGGTTGAATCCAGGTTAGCTGATGACACGAGGAACAGCGTTTATTTACTTGTCTAGGAATTAACAAAAGCATAAGTTTGAAACAAAACATTTTGGACCAGGATGAAACATAGGCAGTAAACAATTGTATACCCAATAAACAACTGTAAGATTTATTTTTATTTTTTTATTTTTTTAGAGCCAGGCGTGGTGGCACACGCCTCGGGAGGCAGAGGCAGAGGCAGGTGGATAGTTGTGAGTTCGAAACCAGCCTGGTCTACAAAGTGAGTCCAGGACAGCTAAGGGTACACAGAGAAACCCTGTCTCGAAAAACTAAAAAAAAAAAAAAAAAGCTTTATTTATTTTTTTGAGAGTAGAAAAGAAATAGGAGACAATTTTTATTTTTAAAAGTTAGAAAATAGATTTAGAGAAAAAGGCAGCTTTGTAGCCAAGAGCCAGGTATATTTGACTCTTTTAGGTCATAATTAACTAAGTTAGCAAAGCTGGAGGCCTGGATCCAGTTACTACTTCACCCTTGGCCTTGCCTGGGCTGCCTTGGGCAGGATGGGCTGGGGAGTAGGGGCCGCACATACGCATATCCACCGAATCTCCAGTGTACTTGTACTGGAAGGCAAGGGACTAGGGCAGTGGCGGGAAGCTAGCGGTCTTGTGGTAGGCTAGGAGGGGCAAAATGGCAACTACCATGTAGCAGCAGATTTAAAACCACCAAGAGGCTGCAATAGCTCAGGGTGGCTGAGCACAGTGCAGACAGGGAAGCGGAACTGTGCCAGCCCCATTACTTCCCGGCTTTGTGTAGTCTGCAGGAACAAACTCCGGGGTGGGGTGGGGTGCGGGGAGTGGGGACAGCTTTGGAGAGTGCGGAAAAGGGCATGTGGCTGGCTAGCGGAACATGGCCAGTAGGGCAGGGAGCCACTAGGGCTCCAGCAGTTAACCCTGGGCGGGATGGGCCATTATTAGCTCTCTCAGAATCAAAGTAGACCATCTGCGGCAGTACGTGCATTCCAGGGGTTTGGGTACCCAGCCCGATCAGAGGAAAGCGGGGTAACTTCTGAGAAGTTCACGGCTGATGGAGAGCTTACCAAAAATAGGAGGGGTGGGGGTTGAGATTTACAGGTAGCTTACCAAAACTATACCAAGCAGGCAGGTAGAGGCAGTCCACTGGTCTACACCTCGGTTTACTGTGAAGAGTGCCATTGGGTGGGGGTGGGTGGGTGGGGTGCCATGTGGCACAGTGAATTACTTGTATTCTGCGCTGGGCCAGGGAGAGACCAGAGCAGTGGAAATTTACCTTAGCTTGGAATCGCGGAAAGGGCGGCAGTCTTGAAAAGCTGTCTGGAAGGCTTGCTCACAGCGGACTTCAGGCAAACGGGGCAAGTGGGAGAGCAGGACAGTATTTTGAGAAAGGAATTTAGACATTAGAATGGTCCTCTGGATTTCATATCCGAGTCACGGCGCCGATTTTATATATGAGAATAAGAATGATAGATTCAAGTTGCCCGATATTATGTTATATGGAGTTTATTAAATGAGCATGGCAGGGTGAGAAGGTAAGGGGAGAGGGGTACCCCAGAGAGAAACAGAGACAGAGACAGGAAGAGGAAGAAGAAGAAGAAGAAGAAGAAGAAGAAGAAGAAGAAGAAGAAGAAGAAGAAGAAGAGCGAATAAGAGGAGAAGGGGGGTAGAGAGGGGGGCACGGTTTTGTCCTTTTATATGGCCCTGGGCAGGGCCACGCCCCTATGCAGGTAAGCAATGACATCACAGGTAGACAGACTGAGGCAGAACCATAACAGGTGGTTCTTTAAAAAAAGAAATTCAATAAAGAGAATGAGTTAAAATATTTTGGAAGCTCTGAAGGAGCAAAACAGAAGGAAAGGAACTTCAGGAGTAGAGGTGACCCCTAAAGGTTAGAAGCCACTTATCTCCTGCACTGGGACCCATCCGTGGCATCTGCTGCTGAGCTGAAATGATCTAAGTGTGCTTTGGACTTATCAAAGATACGTTGGCCTGTCCAAGGCCACAGTCGCAGGGAGAGGATACCTCGGGCCAGGCTTCAGGAGTGTGTAATGTCCCTAACTCTGCTGTCACTACGGCAGCCTGCAATGGCTGCACTAACAGAGCCAAATGCAGGGATCTGCTCTCTGTCCACCTCTGGTTTTTTTACGCTAACTTCCCATTAACTAATTACTGTTGTGGATACAAAAGAAAGCCAGGAGACTGCTGGGGAAAAGGAAGAGGATGTGGGGTGAGGGGTGGGGGGAGTGGGGGCTGAGGGGTCGGGGGTGGGGGTGGGTAGGGGAAGAAGTGGGAATAAGAGTGGATAACAGAGAGGACAGACATGACTAAAGTGGCCTGTACACATCTGCAGAAACGTCACAGTGAAGCTCACTATTTTGTTTAATTAATACGAACAACAACAGCATCAAGGGGGAAAAAAAAAAAAAGAAATCCAGTTGTTAAATAAAGGGAAAAATTGCATTTTGAAATGTCAAACCCCAGGATATAGAGTATAGTATTCAAAGAAGGTGTGGCCTGAAAGTGACACTTTCCTCTTGATTTTTAAAAAAATATCAAGTCCCACACATCTTATTAATTTAATAATGATTCTTCGATATCCAGCGAGCACTTGGATATGCACCTTTCTCTGGACGTCTTCTCACCAGCTCAGCGGTTTGCAGATGGAGTCTATGCGATGCTTCTAGCTTGTGCCATTGCATTCACTTGTTTCCCCTCCTCCATGACTCTCCCCTCTACGACTGACATGCTTAAAAAGCTGAGGTGCGGTGGCAGTTCTCCCTAGGGTTCCTCGCTGCTTTTTAATTGCACTTGATTTATTTAGTGCCTGTGTGTTTGTGTAGTCTCATGTGTGCCACACATGGTGCACGTGTGGGAGTTTGCCCTCTCTCTCTCTCTCTCTCTCTCTCTCTCTCTCTCTCTCTCTCTCTCTCTCTCTCTCTCTCTCGGTCCTCTTTCTCTCTCGACATGCTAAATACTCTTTATTTGATATAGTGCACAAACCCCATAAGCGCCTTTCAGTGGTAAAAGGCAGCATCCTTGACTTGAGGAATTCTAATTAAATCACCATCGTCAAGAGTAGACAGTTGCTTCCTGACGTTCAGCCACTGCCTGTAACAGGCCAGTGAGCACAGACTGAAACGCAGGTGAGCCTTCTTGTTTCTGAGATGGTGATAGGGTTTCCCCAGTGTTTAAACATATTCAAATGCCCAGCTATATAAATCAAAGTACAAAACCATTTTTATAGGTTTGAGGTGACACTCCCCATCTTTGTGAAAAGTAGAGCATTACTAATTAAGTCCAATCTTGAGGAAGAGAGGGCAATGATTGGACTTAATTAGTAATTAGTAACTGGGTTGTTATTTTTTTTTTTAAAAAGATTATATCCACTTTACTACAAGTCACTTTTACTTAAATCAGGACTGTCCAACAAAAACATTGTTAGACATTCATGATCTGAAAGTGGGGGTATGAATTAAATTATGGTATACATTAAAAGCCACGAGACATTTGTTTTGTAATAAATAAGACAGTGGAATTACTCATTAGTGATCTTTTTAAGAGAAGCGATTAGATCTGCTCTTTCTCCCTTCTTCTGAATCCAAGCGAAGGTCATTTTTTTTTTTTTGTCCCAAGGATGTACTTTTTGGGATTCTCCAAATCTTCCATCAGGGTGTCCTCTCCCCAGGTGATGCCTTTGTTCTTGTTGGCATCTGTGTAGGAGAATCCAGCAGCCTCACCTGTCTTCTGCCCAGACAGACCATGGAGATTTGGTCCAGTCTTAAGCTTGCCTCCCTTTTCCACAGTGTGGCACTGGGCACACTTATGAATAAAAATCTTCTTGCCTTTCTCAACATCACCTTTTTTTTTTTTTACTTCTCTCCGGGCTGGCAGACACCACAAATGTTATGACCCGAAGACCGACGTCCCACTCTCTCGAGTTTGCTCTCTTGGTTAACCAGTTTGTTCTGGGGATCAAAAACTCAAGTGATTAGGTTAGGCAGTAAGGGAGCCATTACTCACTTCACACACTGAACCATCGCATTAGCCCCATGGTCTGAGGTTGACTAACCTTCTCCCCATGATGTAATATTTTTCTTCTGAACATTCCGGGGATCTGGTATGTGGTGACCTGATAGATAGGTAGAGAAGCTTAATCAGATTTAGGTTTGATAATATCTGGCGAGATTATCGTGAGCTCTAAAACTTACTTGGCGATTCCAATTTTAAAATCTTTTACTAAAAATTAAAAAATTCAAATTATTAAAAAAAATCGCTACATGTAGACATTGTTCTCTAGGAGCAATTCAAGTGATTAGTCAGTGAAAAAAATAAAAAAATCTCCATGTTTTAAAAACTCCAACTCTACCAGTGGGAATATGGGATATTGGCTAGGTATATTCACGTCCATCCTGATTTGGTAGTTTCCTTTAAGGACTTATTGTTGAGACTTTCAAATCTATGCATTAGCCAGAGTCAGCTACTGTAGTTAAATAACAAATGTGTGTTCTAATGTTAATCCAGCCTTGTATTCCCAAATTAACCACAACTGCGTCATGACCACTAGAAACAGAACAAATGTGGTCATGAAAGCATGTACAAAGCATGCAGCCATCCTCCCTCCCTCCCTCCCTCCCTCCCTCCCTCCCCCCTCCCTCCCCCCTCCTCCTCCTCCCCTCCCTCCCTCCTCCCTCCCTCCCCCCCCCTCTCCAGAACCTCAGACTGTAGCCCAGGCTATTCCAGGGCTGAAATGGAACTCAAGATCCTATATAGCCTCAAGCTCCCAAGTTCTGGGATCACAGACATATGCCACCGAGCCTGGTTTTACGCAAAGCATTTTAATCCATGGAAATATTATAATTTTCTGTGACATTTAAAATATTTTGCAAAAACATTAAAACTCTGCTACTGTCTGCTATAAATATATAGGGAAGTGAAAAAATAGCACAGCGATACTTACCCAGCACACTAATTTAAAACACCAGAAACAGTGAGAACCAAAATATTTCATACATGCACCTACAAAATAATCACAGCAATGTAGAATTAAACTTTATCCCTTTCTCACTATTCGTGTCTTAAAGTTTCTGTTACTGTCTTGAAGTTTACTATATTTTTCCTTGTTTTATGTCTGCTCTTAATTTTGTTTAGCCTATTTTCATCTCATATGCTTCACTTTTAGTTTCTAGTTGTGAATATCTGTAGTCATTAAAAGTTAAAAGTGAGAATATACTCTAAATAATTGGGAATGGCCTGAGCAACCACGTGGTCCCTGAGCCACGAGGCTCGTTTCATTTGTTTGTTTAAATGCACCTTGCTTGAAATTTTCATACAGGCACATAGTGCATTCTGATTATTGTCACACTACACCCTCTTCCATCTCTCTCTCACTCCGTCAGCTTCCTTTGCCACCTTCATGATTTTTTGTTTGCCTTGTTTTCTGACGTCTCAGAATTCAGCCAGGGCCAGCCGTGTGGCCACGGATTTGGAACTACCTGCTGGAGCCTGGTGGGTTCACAGTGGGATACAGAACTGGAAGTAAAGACTCCCCTTCTAGAATCTGTAGTAGCCTGTCTTAGTTTGCCGTGACGAAAGAAACACTATGACCAAAAGCAGTGTGGTGAGGAAAGGGTTTATTTCACATTACATCAAGAGGGGAAGTCAGGGCAGGAATCTGGAGGCAGGAATTGAGGCAGAGAGCATGGTGGAACAATTCTTACTGTCTCTCTCCCTTTGCCTTGGTCAGCCTGATTTCTTACACAATCCAAGACTGCCTGCCCCAGGGATGGGGCTGCCCACCCCAGGCTGGGCATTCTCACATCAATCATTAATCCAGAAAACACCCTACAGATGTGTCTATAGGACAAGCTGATCTTCCCTTTTCCCAGGTGACTCTAGCTTGTACCAAGTTGACAAAGAACTAACCAGCACAGTATCTGATAGTTCAGTAGGGAGGAGTATCCCATGGCCACCCCTCATCCGTGACTGCTTAAGCCTTGACAGGGCTAATCTTGTACAGGTCCCGTGCAGGTACCTGCAGCTGCTATTAGTTCAAGATCGCAATGACTGGGTCACACCCAGATGATGTCATTTCATAGCCCTTCTCTCCATATGCCAGCTCTGTCATTTTTTTTGGGCCCCCTCTTCTGCAATATTCCTTGATTCTTGGATGAGCGCATTGTAAATAGCTTGTTTTGGGCTGAGCACTAAACTGTCATTCATGCTCAGCAGCTTAGCAATCATGACTCTCTGCCTTCACCACTGGTCACCGAGAAGAGAAGCTTCTCTGATTAAAGCTTCTGTTTGTAGGTATACAACCGGCTATTTAGAAGGCAGTTTGATGCCTGGTCAATCAATTTAGCGAAATAACAATAGTAAGAGCCTCTCCTCCAGGGCATGCAACCTCACCAGGCTTGCGTTTAAAATCCAAACCAACCAACCAACCAAACAAAAACGAAATGAAACTGAGTTTATTGTACCAAATATTACTTTCTGTGGAGTGTGCCAGATACAATGAGAACACAGTTGGTTACTCCCATAATAGTTATGCTGCAATTGTGCAGGTGGGCACCTCTTCCCTGCCAAGTTAGTATTGTAGTTTATAGGGTTCCTACCTGAGTAAAGCTGTTGCTGCTTTTTCTACCCCTAGAAGTTTGCACAGCACCTCCTGGCACTATGGAAGCTAGCCAGCGAGGAGGGAATTGCTGGGTTAGTTTCGGCTTGAATTCTCCCAGGCAGATGGTGACTTCAGCAGCAGGATCTTATCATCTGTCTGGTAGCTCTCCTAGTCACTTTTGTATCGCTGTGAAGAGACACCATGACCAAGGCAATTCGTATAAGAGAAAGCATTCAGTTGGGGGCCTTTTTTTACAGTTTCAGAAGTTTAGCCTGTTATCATCATGGTGGGGAGTGTGGTGGCATGCAGGGAGGAACCAGAGCAGTCGCTGAGCTGTATCCTGACCTGTAGGCAGAGGTGGGGGGCGGTTGGAGGGAGGAGACACTGGGCCTGGTATGGTCTTTCGAAACCTAAAAGCCTGTCCCCCAGCAACACCCTTCCTCCAACAAGGTCACACCTACTCTAATAAGGCCAAACCTCTTACTTCTTCTATTTTCCCTCAGTTTCCACTCCCCTGTGACTAAGCATTCAAATATATGAGCTTGGGGGGGGGGCGCCATCTTATTCAAACCATGATGTTGGCCAATCAAAAAGAATAACAAGATCTTCTATTGTTCTGCCTCGCTGGGGCCTCCCTGACCAACAGTGCTGGTAAGGGGTCCCATGCCTGGCACTGAGATTTTTGTCTAATAGCCCACTGATTTTTTATTATAGTTTTTGCGCCTAACTCAACTGAAATTAAAAAAAAATATTTTGCATGTCTGTACTAAAATTTAAAAGCACAATCACTCCTTTTTAATGTTTTTATTTGCAACTATCATTTTTGGATTGCTTTTGGCATTTTATCTTATTTACTTATTTTGAGAGAGGGTCTTTCTATGTAGCCCAGGGTGTCCTTGAACTCCCTTCCTGATTCTTGCAAGTGTTTGGATTACAAGCGTGTGCTGGCACACCTGGCCGGTTTTATTAATGCCATTTCTCTTCTGTATATGTGATATCTTCTTGCCTTTGTGCATGCCTCGTGACATTTGATTGTTGTGATCCATTGTGTACTTTATAAGGTATTATTTACTTTTGTATTTCACTAAGTGTTTTGGGGCTTTGTTTTGGGGACACAGTTAAGTTAGTAGGAAAATCATCCTTTCAGGACTTTGCCCATTATGATGGTAGGTGGGTACATTATATTTTTTTTATCACTGTGACAAAATACCGAAGAACATCAAAGTAAAGCAGGAAACATTTATTTTGGCTCACAGTGTCCAAGGGTTTAGTCTGTGGTCAGTTGGTTCTATTGCTTTTAGGCACATGGCAAAGCAAAAATGTTACGCTTGGAAGGAAGGCTTGGAGGAATAAATCTACTTACTGTATGGCAGGTAGGAAGCACACAGACACAAAGGGGTCCAGGGTAATATATAGCCCCTCAAGAACATGCCAAGGACTTACTTCCTCTAAGGAGGCCCCACATCACTTCCTGATAGTGACATCAAGTTATGAATTCATTAATGAATTAGTCTACTGATAAAGATTCTATCATGGATCATGGTTGAACTGCTTTCCACAGCCAAGCTTTTAGGGCATTAGCCCTTTGAAGGGGCCCTTCCTGTTCAAACTTTAACACTGGAAATGTAGTAATGCTTAGACTCAGATGAGGGCTCATCACTCTTCACTATTGAGGCCGGCCGAGGCCTTGGCTGTGAATCCTGGCATTTCCCACTGGCTGATGGAACAGTCACCATTCTGAACTGTGTATGGCTGGCCACTGTCATCCCAATCCTCCCACATGGGCCTGTCCGTGTGCTGCTTCACAGGCATGCCAGAAATCCACACTCTGTGAACCCTGAAGAGAGAGCTTAGATTATGGAGTTATCTCTCTGGGCAGCTATTAACCTAGTTTTTGTATGTTAATTTTGTAACCTGCTTTTTTGCTGCAAGTGTTTATCCAGTTAAAACATTTTCTGGTGAAGCCTTTAGAGTCTACCAAGTGTAGGATCTCCTCATTTGCAAGTAGGGATATTTTGACGTCTTCTCTTCCTTTTTGAATTTCTTTTCTCCCTCTCCTGTCTTATTGCTCTAGCTAAGAATTACAGCGCTATCTTGAGTAAGAGCAAAAGTTGGGCCTTCTGTCTTACTCTTGATTTTAAAGAAAATGCTTTTGAGTATGTTCCTCCTATTCTTGATTATATCATAGATTAGTCAGACTTAACACATATACATAGAATGTTTTACCCAACAGATAAATAATATACATTTTTCCAACAACCCATGGAGACTTCTGTAAAACAGATGGCATTTTGGCCACAAAGTGAACCATAACGAATACAAAGCAGTCCAGACAATTTCTTGTATCTTATCACATTACAGTGGTTAAAATTAGAAAGCAGTAAGAGAAGCTACATGTACATTTGGAGACTGAAAAAATATACTCTCGAGTGAACAATCTGCCATTGGAGAAATAAGGGAGGAAAATCAAAGGTCCTAAAATCAAATGAAAATAAAAGCACAACTTATTAGAACCCTGGGGATACAGCAAAGGAAGTTGGAAGAGGAACGTTTGTGGCTGTAGTGGTTTTATTGAAAGAGAGAGAGCGAGTATTGTAGAAGACGTGTTAATTCTAGTGGCCCGTTTTAGCCTGGCTAGCTCCCCAATAACTGAGACAAAGACCTATTGATTTAATTAACAAGCTTAAGCACAATAACTGGGAAAGTATGATTTATACTAATTTTCTAAGCTAGTCTGACTACTTCCCAGCCACTTACCCTGTTACTTACCAATCTTCGTCCCGCCTAGGCTGGATCTTCCTCTCATCCTCTCTCTCTTTCCTACCTGAAACCTCAGGGCCAGGGACCAAAGCCGTGACCATCTTTCTTCTGCCCAGTTACAGGGTGTCCAGCATTTTAAAAATTAACCAACCAGAGATAATTGGGGAGCAACGTTTACACAGCATTATTCCATTTACCTGAGAATATGAGGCTGTGGGAAGGCACTCTGGATTGCAACCGGATCTTGGGGCCCAGAATTTAGTATCTGAATATACAGAGCACCAGACCAACACCCAACAAAAGGGAGACAAACATAGAGAGAGACAGAGTCAGAGAGAGAGAGGGAGGGAGGAAAGGAGGGAGGGAGAGAGAGAGAGAGAGAGAGAGAGAGAGAGAGAGAGAGAGAGAGAGAGAAGAGAGTTAGAGAGAGTAAAAAGACAGAGAGAGAGAGAGAGTAGAAATAAATTGTACCTTAAGGTCTTAAAAAACAAGAGCAAGCCAATCCTCAAACAGTACACAGGAAAACAGAGTGAATATCACATCAGAAATTAATAAAATAATTTGAATACACAGAGTCAATGAAAGATTTAGTTCTTAGAAAAGTTAAACAAGATTGGCAAGTCATTAGCCAAACTAATCTTAAGAATGAGAGAAAAGACTCAAATTAATAAAGTTAAAGATGAAAAAGAAAATGTTATAAAGATTCAAATGAAACCCACAGGATCATTAGGGACTAATTTTTAAATACTATTATTCTCCAAACCTGGAAAATGCAGAAGAAATGAATAAAGTTTTAGAGGCACACTACCTATCAAAATGAATTGGGAGAATTACGAGCAGCTTAAATCTAAAACAAGCAAGAAGATTGAACTGGGGCATTTCTTCCCCTTCTATTCTGTGGAATTGTTTGAGGAGCATTGATGTTAGCTCTTCCTTAAAAATTAGATAGAATTGGGCAGTGATGTGTGAATTCCAGACATAACCCCTGAAAGCTGATGGCTGTTTTTCATGCCTAAAACTAAGGCAGACACATTCCCCTCTGCATCTGCATCCCTTTGTGGGTACTTTTCTCCTCCCCCACCCTTTTGAGCTATGTAAGGGCTCAGTACCATCTACCTGTCTCAGGGACCCTGGGCTTCTTTCCTTTTCTCCAGGAAAAGCCCCTCCGGAGGGACACCTCAGGTTTCCAGCAAGGAACAGGAGGAGTCCCCAGGGCATCTGAATGCTCAGAACTCAAGTCTCAGGCTTGGTGCCTCATGTCGCTTTTGGTTTATGGGGATTTTCTTTACTGCCAGACTAGCTCTACCATGCTTGGTGAATTAAAAAACATATCAGAGATGCTTCCTGTAGCCTTTGGGTTCTTTGTTCCCCAGTGGCTTCCCAGAGTATCTGCTCTGAAATGCTGTCAGGAGTGGAAATCAAAGACTTCGTTTCATTTTCTGCTCAACAGTCAACATCTTCCAAGGTATTTTTCTATTAGCAGCTGTTTGAGAGATACTGTGCCCTGGCAAGCCAGGCGATGGTTCACTGTAGAGGGAGCACTCTATCAGTCTGGAAGACAGAGTGTGCTGAGGACTTGTGAGTTCTCTGGAGGTTTTAAAGGGCAGATGAGATAATTTTTTTTTTTTTTTTTACTGGTAAATTTGGGGCAAAATTTGTGAGGCCCAGACAAAAGACTGGAAAGTAAAGAGGTGAGGACAATTGTTAAAACCCACACTTCCCCACTGGTGTTGGTTATTCTGACCATATTGGCCAATGTGCACTTACAGTAAAGTTTGTGCTGTGCATGTGGCACACATCACACTGGAATCTACATGAATTTTCTAATCCATTTTCTGTGATACTTTCATTGTTGTGGGTATTGATAGCTTTAATTTAAAGATGGTCAAAACGAGGTTACAAGACAATACGGTTCCTAAGGTCTCATGTTAAGCAATGGAGCCAAAGTTGAGGTAAAAAATGTCTGTTTGCTTTGAAGCTGAGGTGCTTTCTAGTTTGCCATACTGCTCGGCTCCGCTTGTGCGCATCGGAGAGGCATGTCTGCTCCATCTTGCAGGAGCAGCTGCGCGGTCTTCCCTGCCCATTCTTCTGCTTTCTCCCATCCAGATTTTTCAATTGCTGTTTGAAAGGAAGAATTATATACAACCCCAAATCAATTTTGGCTGAAAAAGGAAAGAGCTTCCAAGTACATGCCACTGGGGGACCACATAATGCCATCAGTTTGATTTTTTTTTTATTGCAAATGCTTAGGGATAAACAGGGCAGTAAATATGCCATCTTGTTTAGCGGTTTAAATATTCTCTCAAGCTCATTAGGTCCTGTCACTTCCTCACGCCTGCTGTTCCATGGGTGGAAAGTCACTCCCACCTCCAGAGTCTACTCTGCTGAAGGTGCTGGTGCTGGAATGGCGCTGAGGGAGCTGTTCCTCACACTGAGAGGACAGAGGAGGCTGCCACAAGGCCTTAGGGATTCTATTGGTGTAACGAAGAGTTCAGCTCTGTATTTGATGTTTGATTGCTTAAAGCTTTCCAGCTCTCCCACTCTTTATCTCCTTAGGCACCGCCTTGGGCATCTCGATAAGAAGCCAGCTGCCCCTTGTGTTTTGTACTAGTAGGAAGTTCAAGCAATATGGGTCAGCTCTTCATCCCAGGTCTGCACTGCCAGCACCATGAAGCCGTAGCTCAGCCAATTCTTGTCCCCCCCCCCCCTTTTAAATCCACCTTTGAGCACACATCATTTGGTGATCAGAAAAACTTTGCACACCCTCTTGGCATGTGTTCTGTGGCAAGGTCCGTCTTGTTACCTGGAATCAGATTCTCAGTGGAGATGGGTGGTCCATTCTGTCTCTGTTGGGTGGCTGTAATAGTGTCTAAGTGGAATACTTAGCAAGAAATAAGAGAGATCCAGCTTTCTGACTTTTTTTTTTTTTTTTTTTTTTTTTTTTTTTTTTTTTTTTTTTTTTTTTTTTTTTTTTTTTTTTTTTTTGTTTTTTTTTTTTTTTGGCTTTCCTCTGCCAGGCACTGGCAGCTCTGCAGTGTTTCTGTTAAGAGCAAGCTGGGGAAATGCTCAGATATACGGCTATGAGGTTTGGGCACCAAACCCTACACGTTTTTCTGGCACAGATGACTCCCACAGCCTAGACTGGAGGCAAATACTCTAGAAGCCAGAGCCCCTGGGCCTCTCCTTCTCTGAATTCATCCCCAATTGACATCTATTTCCAGGTCAGAAGGAGACGTTAAGCATCAGGGATAACATGTTAGGACATGCCTGCTGTCGCTCTCTTCTCTTCAGTTTCAGGATGTGGCAACATCCAGGTCTAAGCATCTTCTGAGACAGTTGCACCATCTGGACTCAAGCAAATGAGGGAGGGGGTTGAAGGGAGACACATGGGTAAGCCTCCTCAGGCAGGAGCTCAGCAGTGACTGCCTTAGCTCTCTCCTCTACTGAGAGAGAGAGAGGCTCTTAGAGACAGGGGGAGGGGGTGTTTTTAAAAAAATAGTGTGTGTATGCAAGTGTGTGAGTGCCACATGCCCCTGAGTGCATGGGTGGAGGCCAGAGGGTTGACGCTGGGTCTCTTCCTTATAGTGTTTCACCATATTCTTTTGAGACTTAGAGGCCACCAATTGGCTCGACCTTGAGATCCTCCTGTCTTGGTTTCCACAGTGTTGAGGTTACAGATGCACATCATGAAACCCAGGCTTTACATTAATTTGGGGATCCAAATTGAGATCCTCATGCTTGCATGGAACCATCTCCCCAGCCACGAGGTTTACTGTGTTTAATCTCTGCACTATGACACCGTAATGGAAGTCTGAACTCACGAAATCTCCTCTGCTGTGAAGGAGGAGGAGTGTAGAGCATAGAGCACAGGGGTGCAGTGGAGCAAAGGGCACAGTGGTGCAGTGGAGCAAAGGGCACAGGGGTGCAGTGGAGCAAAGGGCACAGTGGTGCAGTGGAGCAAAGGGCACAGGGGTGCAGTGGAGCAAAGGGCACAGGGGTGCAGTGGAGCAAAGGGCACAGTGGTGCAGTGGAGCAAAGGGACACAGTGGTGGCAGTTGGAGCAAAAGGGCACAGTGGTGCAGTGGATGCAAAGGGCACAGTGGTGCAGTGGAGCAAAGGGCACCGGGGTGCAGTGGAGCAAGGGCACAGGGGTGCAGTGGAGCAAAGGGCACAGGGGTGGCAGTGGAGCAAGGGCACAGGGTGCAGTGGAGCAAAGGGCACAGGGGTGCAGTGGAGCAAAGGGCACAGGGGTGCAGTGGAGCAAAGGGCACAGTGGTGCAGTGGAGCAAAGGGCACAGTGGTGCAGTGGAGCAAAGGGCACAGGGGTGCAGTGGAGCAAAGGGCACAGGGGTGCAGTGGAGCAAAGGGCACAGGGGTGCAGTGGAGCAAAGGCACAGTGGTGCAGTGGAGCAAAGGGCACAGTGGTGCAGTGGAGGCAAAGTGCAGTGGAGCAAAGGGCACAGGGGTGCAGTGGAGCAAAGGGCACAGGGGTGCAGTGGAGCAAAGGGCACAGGGGTGCAGATTATCCACATTTGTCCATCTTTGGGCAGTGGATTTAGAAATTTGAAAGAAGTGAACTTTTAGAATAAAGAATTGTATTTCTCTGTCCTGTTCATCCGCCGTTTATTTACTACGTTTACTTCTGTTACCATGGCTGACTAGCCTCCAGAATAGTGTTGACTGGGAATGAGGAGGCGAATTCTTTGCCTTGTTCTCAATCCAGAAGAAAAGCATTAGCTGATCATAGGGTTAGCTGTAGATGCCCCATAGAGATCCTTACCCAGGCTGAAGAAGCTCCACAGTGGCTGAGAATTTATGTCATTCGAGGATGTGTGGGCTTTTAGCATACGATTTTCTGTGATTATTGAGATGATTGTTTGTTGTTGTTTTTTTTCTTGTTGATTATTCATATGATGACTTCACTGAATGCTAATCTGATTTTGTAGTTTGGGGATAAATTTCATCTGGTTGTTATGTGTTAACCTGTATATATTTTGTTGGATTAAATTTGTTAAAGTTTTCTTAAGGATTTTTAGTTTATGTTCATTGTGGAAATTAATTTGCAGTTTAGTATTCTTCCAGCTGTGTTAGTGTGGGATCAGGGCAATGCTGGGGTAAGAGATTTTGGAGAAGTAGTTATGCATGTATATGTGCATGTATGTTTGTGTGTATACATGTGCGTATATGAATATACATAAAGTTTACATACAATAGATGTATTTTTCTTTTTTTTGTATCTTTTGAAGATACATATGATACATCTCTACTGAAGTTTCCTCTCCCTTCTCTTCCCCAAGTCTTTACCCCCAACTTCCCCTTCCATGTCTTCCCTCTACTCTTGTAACCTTCCCTTCAAAAGAAAATAAAAAATAAAAATACCCCTACTCCTCAAAACACAAGTCCAATTTTGTGTTGTCTATAGACTCACTGGAGCATGGTCAAACTCTCAGTGGTCTGCCTGTAAATAGAACTGAGAGTCTTTCCCTGCCAGAAACCATCAGTTGTGGATCCCCTCCCCCCAGATTTAGACCTTCTCCCCTCAGAAGAGAGCAGGTCTCCCAGGGACGTTAACCAAATGTGGCATAATAAGCTACAATAAGATCAGGTACATCAAAGCTAAACGAGGCAATCCAGTAGGAAAAAAAAAAAAAAAGCATCCAAGACACAGGCAGGAGAGTCAAAGAAATGCCATAAGAACACCAAGCTACACAGCCATACATATATGCAGAGGACCTAGCTCAGACACATGCAGGCTCCCTGATCTCTGAGAGCCCACTTGAGTCCCAGTCAGTTGATTCTGTTGATTTTTTCAACATTTTTATAGATTCTTTGGGGACTTCACAGCATGTGCCCCAGTCACACTCATTTCCCAGTTCTTCCATGTCTGGACCCCATCTTTGTAACCTCCCCTCCAAAATAAAATAAAAAAATAAAAATACCTCCTCCAGAAAAAATAAGTCGAATTTGTGTTATCTATGTACTCATTAGAGGATGGTCAAATCCTCAATGGTCTGCCCCAAAATAGAACTGAGTCTTTTCTGGCCAGAAGCCATCAATTGTGGAGAGCTAACTTCAGCATCTTTACCACACTGTTTAAGGGTTTTCTTTGGTGGCTTCCTGTTTAGGTTGCTACTTTTTTAGGGGATGGGAATGGGGTTTGGGGCTGAGGTACATGTTGTCACAGAAGCCTTCAATGTCCCTCTTCATTGATTATTTATCTGCAATCATCAGTATCACTGCGAAAGTAGCTTTCTTATTCTTTACTGTCAGTGGGAGCATGATCATGGCCTTCCACATGGTTTCTGGCAACAGTACAGACCATGAACACAGCCCCTGGTTGCAATAGGTCTACAGACCGGGACAAGGCCCTTGGGGGCAGCCCACACTACAAACATTGGCCTTAGGTGGCAGTGGAGGCCACCTACATCAATATGGTCCCAGTGGCAGCATGGCCCACGGACATCAATATGGATTCAGGCTGCAGCACAGACCGCAGACATCCACATGACATTAGGTGGTAACACGGACATCACACAGACCTGAGCTGCAGAATAGGACTCTGGTCCACCATGGCCTTGGGTGGCAGTGCAGACCACTCACCTCAGCCTGGTCCTCACTGCCTTAGCATCCAGTCCAGTCTTCAGTCCCACCTCTCTTCACAGTGCACATACTGCTCTGGTTTGGTTTGGTTTGGTTTTTGTTTGTTTTTAATCTTTCCCATCTCTCCGTCACATATTTGTTCACTGTAGTTGGTGGCCACTACCTGAGCAGCCAAAGTGGGGAGCAACTGTGTGGCCTCTGCTGCCCCTTGTGTGCATGTGTGTGAGCCTGCATGTGTGCATGTGTGCGTGCGTGGGTGCATGTGTATGTGTGCATATAAAGTTTACATACAATGGATATATACTTCTTTGTTTTTTTAATATATATTTCTTAATTGTTGCTAAAATTTCTCAGTAAAGCTACTGTACCTGGAGATTTCTTTGTGGAAAGCTGCAGACTGGGGACTTTTTCATGGACATGAGGCTGTTTAGGCTAATTTTTAGTGAGTTTCATCTTGACAGTTTGCATCTCTTAAAGGAATGTGTGAGTCTCATCTAAATTGCATTATTGGCATCGAGTTTTTATAATGTTCATTTAGTCTCATCTCACTGTCAATAATATCCATATCTGTGTGCTCATTTGGGATGTCATTGGCTGTTTGTTTCTTTTTCCTATTCTTCCTCAAACTCTACTTCCTCTCACTGGTTCCTGTGATGAGTCTGTCTAGTTTAGGAGGTTATGCTTTTATCAGTATTTTCAAAGAAACAAGTTTGAGTTTATTGGTTTTCACTACTATTTTCTGTTTTTTTTTTTTTTCTTTCATTGATTTCTACTCTTGTCTTTACAATTTACTCCTTTTTGCACTAGGCTTATTTTTAATTTTCTAGTTTCTTGTGGGGGAAGCTTTTAGGTAATTTGCTTTAAGCCATTCTATTTTTCTGGTATAAGATTTTAATGCTATGAATTACCCTGTAAGCCCTGCTTAAAAATACATTTCAGGACATCATGCTTCTAATGTCCTTTGTGAGTTTTGCCCACAGATGATTTGAATTGCTTAGTTTAAATATGTGGCTTATTTCTGTGTATTTTCTCTTCTTGTGTACAGTTCCTTTGTTGTCGGAGAACAGTCCCTGGATGACTTCAGTTTTTTAAAATTGAGTAAGACGTGTTTTTTTTTTTTTTTTTTTTTTTTTTTTTTTTTTTTTTTTTGTGTTCTTCTCAGCCATTCGATATTCCTCTATTGAGAATTCTCTGTTTAGTTCTGAGTCCTACTTCTCAATTGGGTTATTTGGTTTGGTGGTGTTTAATTTCTTGAGGTCTTTATATATTTTGGATATTAGCCCTTTGTCAGATGTAGGGTAGGTGAAGATCTTTTCCTAGTCTGTAGGCTGTCGCTTTGTTCTCTTGACAGTGTCTCCTGCCTTACAGAACCTTCTCAGCTTTATGAGGTCCCATTTATTAATTGTTGACCTTAAGGCCTGGGCTGTTGGTGTTCTGTTCCGGAAGTTGTCTCCTGTGCCAATGTGTTCCAGGCTCTCCCCCACTTTTTCTTCTAAGAGATTTAGTGTCTCTGGTTTTATGTTGAGGTCTTTAATCCACTTTAGTCATCAGAGAAATGCAAATCAAAACGACTCTGAGATTCCATCTTACACCCATCAGAATGCTTAAGATCAAAAATTCAAGTGACACCACATGCTGGCAAGAATGTGGAGAAAGAGGAATACTCCTTCATTGTTGATGGGAATGCAAACTTGTACAACCACTTTGGAAATCTATCTGGCTCTTTCTCAGGAAACTGGGAATAGGGCTTCCTCAAGACCCAGCTTTTCCACTCCTTGGAATCTACCCAGAAAATGCTCCACCATACAACAAGGACATATGCTCAACCATGTTCATAGCAGCCTTATTCATAATAGCCAGAACCTGGAAACAGCCTAAATATCCCTCAGTTGAAGAATGGATAAAGAAACTGTGGTACATTTACACTATGGAATACTACTCAGCTATTAAAAACAAGGAAACCCTGAAATTTGTGGACAAATGGATGGGACTAGAAATGATCATAATGAGTGAGTTAACCCAGAAGCAGAAAGACTCAGATGGTATATACTCATTTATAATTGGGCACTAGCCCAAAAGGCATGTCCCATGAAAGTCTTCACTTACCAGGAGATTGGGACAGATGTGAGGACATCCCACTGGGACTCTAGGTAAGACAAACATAGGAGATGAGGAAACAGAAGAACCCAGAGGGTCCTAGGAACCTACAAGAAGAACATTGTGATGGGGGCATCGGGGCCCAGGGGGATTTACTCAAACTATTGCACTAACCAAGGACAACATGAGTAGTAAACATCAAACCCTACTCTGATCTAGGCAATGGACAGGACGTTTTCCATAATTATGTGGAGAGCGGGGACTGACTCTGACATGCACTCTGGTGCTCCATATTTGACCACTTCCCCTTGGTGAGGAGGCATGATTACACTCAAAGAAAAAATAAGCAGGTTACCAAGATGAGACATGATAGACTATGACCATATAGAGGGGGAGGAGGTCCCCCTCGGTCATGGACCTAGTGGAGGGGAATAGGGTGAATGCAGAGGGAGGGAGGAACGGGAGGATGCAAGTGATGGGATTACAATTGAGTTGTAATCTGAATAAATTAATAAAAAAAAAAACTTGTGTTATGGGTGGGGACATGATTCCTTTTAGTAAGCATTTAGTGTACACTCTTAAAAAGGATGTGTGTTCTGCTGTTAGGGTAGTCTACAATGACCCGCAATTTGCAGCATATTATGGTTCCTGTCTTCAGTGTCTTTATTTTCTTTGCTTGTTTATCCCGGCAACGGTTTATCTGCTCCTGTGTTCTACAGCTCTGTCATTAGCTAGGTGAATATGCATCATCGTTAGATCTTCTTGAGTAATTGGTGTCTTTATTACTGATGATTTTTCTTGTTCCAAAATCTACTGTCTCAAGTAAGAGTATAGCTATTTCTGTTTACTTAAGTTAGTATTAGATTCTTCTTCCCTCCCTCCCTCCCTCCCTCCCTCCCTCCCTCCCTCCCTCCCTTTTTTGTCTATCTCTATCTCATGATATTCTAGGACAGTTTCAATCCTTCTGTGTAGACCAGTTTTGTCTCCCACTTGTGATGTTTCTGCTTCATCTTTTTGTGTGCTGGTGTCATGTGCCATAATGTCCAGTTCAGTTCTTTGTCCATTTTTTCTAGTGTAAGAGGTTTATTGGGGGAGCAAAAGGCCATCTCAGAGTGGGTACGTGAGAAAAAGATAGAGGCAGACAGGCAGAGAGGGAGAATGGGAGAGGGCAGAAAGAGCACTTTAAATTTTTAGTTTGTTTTTTTTGTTTTGTTTTGTTTTGTTTTTTGAGACAGGATTTCTCTGTGTAGCCTTGACTGTCCTGGACTCACTTTGTAGACCAGGCTGGCCTCAAACTCACAGAAATCTGCCTGCCTCTGTCTCCCAGAGTGCTGGCCCAGCTTCTTTGACTATTTTTTATTGTTGTAAAAACATAAGAAACTTAATTTTTAAGAAAAGAAAAGCCTCTAATTTTTCTGTGTCTCCTTTAGTTTTAACAACCATTTCCCAGGTTTCAACTTTCTTTCCTCTTTATTTTATCTGTTATATTTCTTTAATTTTTTCCCCCAGTGGTTGCTCTATAGTTTGCGATATGCATTTTATAGACACCTTCACTACAAGTAACAGCATAGTGCATCTTGGATGCGCTATAATAGGGATTACAGGTGCACACCAAACTTGGGCTTTGTATGGCTTTTGGGGACCCAAACTCACATCCTCGTGCTTGTGCAGTGAGCATCAAGCATCCTCCTGTTTCTGTGTCCCCAGGGTTGGGACCACAAGTACATGCCATCATGCCCCGCTTTTTATGTGGATGCTAGGGAGCAAACATAGGCCCGTGTGCTTGCAAAACAAACATTTTACTGATAGACCCACTCCCTTAGTTCCATACACCATTAGTTTTTAATATTATTACAGACATTGTTGGGTTAAGTTTGTCTTATGTTGCATTCTTTTTCATTCAGCACACTTACTCTTGACGTCTCATTTTATTTTCACCTTTACTGGTTTAATTTATTGATTGCATACTTTACATTGTTTCGTTCTGTCTTCTTTTTGTGTCTGTGTGCCTGTACATGTGTTCATGTATATGTGAACACATACAGGTGTGTGTGTGTGTGTGTGTGTGTGTGTGTGTGTGTGTGTGCGCGCGCGCGCGCGCACGTGGAGCCTGAGGTTGGCTTCAGGTGTTCTCCTTAACTGTTTCTCCACCTTAGGTTTTGAGACAGGGTCTCTCGCTGAACGTAGAATTCACACCTTGGCTAGACTGTCTGATCAGCAAGCCTCAGGACTAGTCACAGTGCTGTGTTTCCAGATGTTCACCACCCCTCCCAGCTTCTGTTTGGGTGCTGGGATCAAACGCAGGTCTTCAGGATTACACTCAGCACTTTAGTGACTGAGCCACTTCCCCAGTCCCTTATCTCTTTTAGACTTATCTAATTCTTTTACTTTTTGTTTTGGCCTTATCATGGTTTTGGGAATTGTATATAATTTTAACTTAAGACAGCACACATTCAAATAATACTCCATTACACACTTTGTGTGAGAACAGTATGATAGCATATGGTTCTGTTCTTACTTTCTCCCCCAGCCTTGGCGTCTTTGCTGTTTCCCATTTTACTTAGACATGCATTGTAAATCCTTCAAATGTGTTGTTAATAGTTTTACTTTAAACAGTCAATTATCTTTCAAAGAGGTTTAAAACTAGGAAAAGGCATCTTTCCTACTCTTCTTCTTATATTTACCATTTTGGGTGTTCTCCATAGTTTTGTAGATCCTAATTTGTATCTTGCATTGTTTTCCTTCCATCTGAAGGGTTTTTATGCCTAACAAAATGCTGCTCTGCGGGTGACAAATTATCTGTTTTTGTGTACCTGAAAACCTTTTATTTTGCCTTTTTGGTTAAATGATACCCTAATTCTGTGTAGAATTTCAGGGTGACAATTTCTTTTTCCTTTTAGACTTTTTGATATGACTGCACCATCTTTGGACTCACAGCAGTTCTCCGGAGAAATCTGTTGTAATTTTTTTTTCTTCCTCTGGTTAATGAGCTCCTCTTACTGTTTTTGACTCACTTTTTGAGATTTAATCTCTAGTATTAGTTTCTAACAATTGTTTCGTTGCTTTTTGAGATAAGGTCTCGTTGTGTAGCCTAAGCTAACCTCAAACTCACAACCCTCCTGCCTCCACTTCCTGGATGCTGGATTGCAAGCAGGTACCACCATAATTGTTTGATAATTCACTTTTAAAAATGTTTATTTCACATGTATATCTGTGTGCCTGGGTATGTGTGTGCATCACACGCATGCAGGAGCCCATTAGATTTTCTGGAGCTGGAGTTACAGAGGGCTGTGGGATACCATCTGGTGCTGGGAATCAAACCAGATTCCTTTGTCAGAACAGTGAATGCCTGTAGTCACCACTTATAAATTTTTTTGTGCTTTTTAAAAAGTCTCTTTAGCTTAGGAATTACTGAGTTTCTTAGGTTTGTTGGTTTGTTATTTGTTTTTTCTTTAAAAATGTATGACAACGAAAAGGAAGTTTTCCTATATCAAGTTCCACAGGGAGATTTTTCATACAGTGGGGTTACAAGGAAGCACACCCAGCATTTCCTTTGGACATGCTTACAGTCAAAATGACCCCCCAGAATTGTCTCCAAATCAGATGAGGGAGGTAGGCCCCATGTTGGATAATCACCAGATATAGGCTGCCCTCAGGCCAGGAAGCTCCCTCAAGGCAAGAGCTCTTGGTTTTCTGTAGTTATCTTTCTTGGCAGTTGAGGCTCATGAGTATCTTGCTCCTAAAGAAGAAAATGTAGGCAAAAAAACATCACATCACTCTCTGCAGAAGTGCCAACTTCAAGTACACCATGAGCTTGAAATCACTTCAGTCAGAAGTGTTGTACACATGCTTAATTTCTGCACCAGACGAGGCTTCTACTGTTTTCGGCTCTCCCATCACTGATGGTCTGAGGCTGTTAGTCACATGCTTCATTTAAATAAATACGTTCTTGAGCTTCTAGGAAGCAGATGCTGGGTTTGTTTTGTTTTGTTTTTAAACCATGTTGTAGTTTCCAAAGTGAACATCAGAGTACTGAACTCATTTTTTTAGTGGAGTAATAAACCACGAAGGACCGCTTGGAGCACCTCGATGAAGTCTCTTGTGTTACCTGGGTAAACTAACATGGAGAGAGCTGACACAGTTGACTCTGATCTTACTTGAGGTTGGAACCTAGGCCTCTCACAGTACAGTTCAGTTCTCTTTCACTGTGCCTGGCTGCATCATGGTGAGGCATTGGTTAGTAATGCTTTATAATTGAGTATTTATTACAATGCATACAAACAGCAGTAGCTCCAAGAGCCTTCATGTAAACACAAATAGCACTGGATAAAGGGATAAGATCTGAAGACTCAAAGATCATTTATACAATAAAGTCTAAACAATATAGTATGTATTTGTAAACATTTGAGTACTTCAATTTAAACATTTACATACTTAGGTACACAGAAAGCATACAATGATGCATTCTATATTCACATATTAAACTTTGGGTTGTGATATTAATGGCATTTTCTCACTTGCATCTAAAAGTTTGTCAGTGATAAACAGATTAATTGTGCCATTTTCAACGAAGCTATAACATATTGAGTTCAATGATCCATCTCAAGATGGTATTTTCTTCAGCATACTTGAGACAAGTTGCTTACTACCTCTGTAGCCAGTTGGATCCATCTTTGGACATTACTGTCTTGTGGGCTGCTCGTATGGTTGATCTAGAATCTATTTCCTTGGCATTTCAGCTTGTGAATCTATTTTGTCCTGATGGCCATTGATTGGAAGTTTTATCTTAATTCCACACAAAAGGCCTTAAGACATAAAGATAGGCATCTCATTCTCCTTCCAGCCATACATCTTCCAACCTTCCTTTTTGCAATTTTAAGGTATTGGAGAATAGTCTTAGTCATTGAGAATCATCCAGAATCACATTTGAACGTGTATCAGGGAACGGCAGGCAAATAATTGGAGCGGCAGTCACTGAGACATTTTCTCACTGAGTATTAACCAGATGTTCAAGACATGGCGTGGTGTGGTCTGAAGAGTCAGGAGTGTATGCTAAGATGTTTGCCCTGAGATTCACAGCCTGGATTTATGACAGATCATGACCCATGTAGCTCAATGAAGATTTGAAAAGAAATCAATGGAATCCCAGAGTTGTGCCTAATTCTCCCTGGAGAAATGCAAAAGAAAATGCAGTGGCATTAGATCTGGGTCTTGACGAGAGAGAACAAGTTTGCCTTGATCCAGTACAGAAAGAGACACACGGAGGCTCCCAGAATTTCCCAGGGGAGCATTGCCCACCTCAGTACAGTGAAGAGTTCTTTGGAGGGCTCAGTCACATAATAGAGAAAGTAGTTCACTTCTTGGGACAAGAGTGAGGATGAAAAGGGAACATGGCGGGAGCAGGAAGCCACTGGGACATGCTACAACCTAACAGGGTTTCTTTAGGCATTTCTCTGCCCTTGCTCCCAATCTGATCAGTTTTCTCTAAAGGAGTTGAAGGACTAGACTCAAGCTTTCCGACTCAGTAAATCAAGCTTATCTCAGTGCGTCACTCAGCCAGACACTCTGAACTATGTATGCTAATAATTTCCTCACATTCTACCTTATTCTTAGCAAACCTACCTATTTACATTCTGGAAAGGGGCTCTAATTATCATGTGTCTTGATTTGATTTAGTTGTATTGATAGAGAGATCTGGTCTTAGCTGGCCTGATGAATAGCTCTGATCAATGAATATGAAAAAGGAACACAGTGACAGCTGTGCTGTAAGGCTCTATCAACTGTGTGGGGGACGTTGCCAGTTCACGGCTTTCGTGATACACCTTGTGAAAGCAGATGGCACATACCCATAACCCTGGCATCTGGGACTCTGAGGCAGGAGGATTGTCTATGGACTTGAAGGCAGCTAAGTTACTCGATGGCTTTTGGGACCATCCTGGGCTACATACATAATCAGATATTATTTTAAAATAACGGCAACAACAACATCATCAGAAAAACAAGATCACAGAGCAGAGAAACTGGTCTGGGGAGAGAGCAGTATTGCAAAGGTCACAGATATAAAAGACATGCATTTTGAGGTGGAAGAAAATAGGGAAAAGAGGAAGACCATATCCACTGCCCATTTCTGTAAGACTCACTGTAATTTAAAAATAATCGTATTCTATGAGATTCTTCTGGGTCTTTGAAAAAAAAAATTCCATTCTGTTCAGATAAGTTGAGTGAATACCTCTTCCTTTCAACCGAAACGTCTCCAGTACATGCCATTTGCCCAGTTTACCTCCTTACACTCTCTGAGGTGACTAGCAGAAATAGGTGAACCTCCAGACCCGTCTTCAAGTCTCCTCTTGTCCTGATCCAGAAGCAGGAGGGCCCCTTTAAGAGAAAAGCTAGTTTCTGCAAAGATTGTATTTGACTAATAATGATGATTTATCATGTCAATTTGGAAATGTGGTCCTCGATGGTCCTGCCTGTTTCCTACTCTCTTCAAATCTGTTTGCTCTCCTGCTAGGCAGGGACCATGGGCAGCTGGCACCATAGACTCACAGTGGCTCTGAGGATTGTCACAGTCTCCTTGTGCTGTGGCTGTAGCCTGAGGGAGCTGTTGACTTTCTCAGCCAGAGCACAGTGTATAAGGAATCATAACAGTCACCTACACTGCAGGACTGAAATAAAAATGTTCTCAGTCTCTTGAGTTACATTTAACTTTATTCTTCCCCAGCCCAGGCGCTTTCAATTAATTTGCAAGCATTTGTGGACCAGCTACTTCACATGGCCTCTTCTTTTTCTTTACTCAGTCTAGGACTCCCAACCCTCAGTTGGTATTCTGAGAACCTTTCTGTCTTCTCCAACACTCTCTGGGGTTGCTGACTCATATCTCTATTTTATTGCTGAACTTTCCCAAAGAGCCACCCACAGTTTCTGTCTTGCTTAACCTTTTGTAAGCCTTATTGCTGCGCCATCCATCTTCTGTTTTCCCCATGATGCAGTTTACTTCTCCAGTTCCCCGCATCACCACAATAAATACCTCTCTTTGTAAGTAAGTAACTGGAAGTGACTGTCTGTTCCTTGTAATTAAACCATCTCTAAGTCATCCTCACTTCCCCAGTTCACCTCTCTGACCTTTTCCAAAGATCAGTATAACCGACTTAGAGCACAAGAAACAAGGCTTCTCAAAGACTAAATGGTTCCCGGAACACCCAAATCTGCCATGACACCATCTTACTAGGGGCTGTGGGTAAAGTGGAGCACATACCTCAGGCTCAAGTCTGAGATCAAGGGATCTCTCTGAGGCTGCAGTCAAGCTTGGATAGGTATGGGCTCTATTTTTGAACCTTCAGATAAGAAGCAGAAGAAGGGATGGTTAATGGCCTGAAATCTGGCCAGTAAGATGGGCACTTGAGTCTTTCTCTACTGGTATCTTGAAGAAGAAGAGATGGGGTTGGGGAATTGAGTTCCCATAGTGGGAGCAGAGTGAATTCATTATGACAATTTTCTTCCGTGGTGTGGAGATGCTAGGCAAGTAAAGTACAAGAGCACAGTCTGAAGCAAATCTGATGCTTACCACCTGCTGACCAGAGCCTAGTTTTAGTATAGAAATGAAGATACACTTAGCCAACTCTGTGAGCTTTTTGTTTGTTTGTTTTTTGAGATAGAGTCTCATATAGTCCAGACTGACCTTGAAATCATTACGCCATTGAAGATAGCTTCTGATTCCTTTTCTTCCATTTCCCAAGCACTTTGACTACAGATACTACAATGTCCAGCATAAATGGCAAGCACTCTTAACTCGGTTAATTGTTGACCAAGTAATGAGGCATATAATTGTGTCATTTATCCATTTAAAAATTATATCATTCATTCTTTTTTAAATATCATTCATTCTTTTACTTGCAAACAACCAGTGACCCAAGAAGTAGAGACAAAAAAGGGTGAATCTGGGGATTGGAGAAGATGCTGAGCAATTAAGAACACATATTGCTCTTGTGGAGGGTCCATATTCTGTTCCCAGGACCCACGTGGGGTTGCTTACAACTGCATGTAACTCTAGCTCCAAAGGATTCTAAACTAGCTTTTGGCCTCCACAGGCATCTACACTCACGTGCACATACCCCTACATAGATGTGCACATGTACACATAAGCAAAAGAACTATTCTAAACTTCATATGGAAAAAAAACCCAGAATAGCTAAAAATAATCCTATGCAATAAAAGAACTTCTGGATGTATCTCCATTCCCGACCTCAAGCTACAGACACAGAAATAAACCCACACACCTATAGACACTTGATTGTTGACAAAGGATCCAAAATCATACAATGAAGAAGAAGAAGAAGAAGAAGAAGAAGAAGAAGAAGAAGAAGAAGAAGAAGAAGAAGAAGAAGAAGAAGAAGAAGAAGAAGAAGAAGAAGAAGAAGAAGAAGAAGAAGAAGAAGAAAAGAGCATCTTCAACAAATGGTGCTGGTCTAACTGGATGTCAGCATGTGGATAATGCAAATAGATACACATTTATCACCATGTACAGGACTCAAGTCCAAGTGGATCAACATAAAATTGTATCACTAAATCTATAAGAAGAGAAAGTGGGGAAAAGCCTTGGACTCATTGGTACAGGAGACAACTTCCTGAACAGAAAACCAATAGCTCAGGCCCTAAGATCAATAATTAGTTAATGGGTCCTCTCAAAATTGGAAAGCTTCTTTAAGGCAAAGGACACTGTCAATAGAATGAAATGGCAGCTTACAGAATGGGAAAAGATCTTCACCAATTCTACATCTGACAAAGGGCTAATATCCAAAATATGTCAAGAATTAAAATATTAGACACCAAAACCAAAATAACCCAATTAAAAATGGAGCACAGAGCTAAACAGAGAATTCCCAACGGAGGAACCTCTAATGGCCAAGAAACATTTAAAGAAATGCTCAAGTCCTTAGTCATTAGGTAAATGCAAATCAAAGTGACTCTGAGATTCCATCTTACACCTGTCAGAATGGCTAAGGTTAAAAAAAAAAACCCTCAAGTGACAGCGCATGCTGGTAAATATGTAGAGAAAATGTAATACTCCTCCATTGCTGGTGGGAGTACAAACTTGTACAACCACTTTGGAAATCAATTTGGCACTTTCTCAAAAAACTGGGAATAGCCCTACCTCAAGACCCAGCTACACACTCAAAAGATGCTCCACTATACACAAGGACATTTGCTCAACTATATTCATAGAAGCTCTATTTGTAATAGCCAGAATGTGGAAACAATATAGATGCCCCTCAATTGAAGAATGGATAAAGAAACTGTGGCACATTTACACAATGGAGTACTATTCAGCCATTAAAAAGAAGGAAATCTTGAAATTTGCAGGCAAATGGATGGAACTAGAAAAGATCATCCTGAGTGAGGTAACCCAGACCCAGAAAGACACACATGATATGTACTCACTTTTAAGTGGATATTAGCCACATAATACAGGATAACCACACTACAAAACACAGACCTAAAGAAGCTAAGTAACAAGAAGGACGCTAGGGAGAATGCTTAAATTTTACTCAGAAGGGAAAAATAGAACAGACAGAGATAGTGGTTGAAGAGAGGGAACAAGGTAGGAGGAGGGCAGAGACAAACAAGGATGGAGATCAGACCTGGGGAGAGGGCGGTGTGTGTGTGTGTGTGTGTGTGTGTGTGTGTGTGTGTGTGTGTGTGTGTGTGTGTACAAGAGGCCTGCAGAGAAAAAGAGAAACTGTGTATGTGGGGGGGGGCATTTCAATGACATGCTGGAGACCTAAGTCAGAATAGTCCTCTGGGAGGATATGAGGGTGACTGTAGCTGCAGGGAGACTGAAGAGGAAACACCCTCTAACTAGAAAAATCTCCTAGGGGAGGGAGGAGAGCACTAACCCACCCACAAAAACTTTGATCCAAAACTTACCCTGTCTACAAGATGTGCAGGGATAAAGATAGAGCAGATACTGAGGGAATTTCCAGCCAATGCCTGGCCCAACAGAAGACCCACCCAATGGGAGAGAGCCAATCCCTGACACTATTGATTATATTCTGCTATGCTTGCTGACAGGAGCTTAGCAGAGTTGTCTTCAGAGAGGCTCCACCCAGCAGTGGTTCGAAACAGATGCTGAGACTCACAGCCAAACATTGGGCGAAGCGTAAGGAGTCTACTGGAAAAGTGGTGGGAAGGATAAAAGGACCTTGAGGTGACAAGAGCTCCACAAAAAGACCAACAGAGCCAACTATCCAGGGCCCAGAGGGGCTTGTGGAGTCTGAAGCACCAACCAAGGACCATGCATGGACTGGACCTAGGTCCTCTACATAGATGTAGCCAATGGGCAGCTCAGGCATCATGTGGGTCCACTAGTAAGGGGTGTGGGTGCTGTCTCTGACGTGGACTGTTTTCTGCTTTTCAATCACTTCCCCCTGACAGGACTTCCTGTCAGGAAGTCAAGATGAACTCAGTCTTGATGAGTTTGATGAGCTGGGGGTGGATGGGTAGGGGAGCTCTCCTTTTCAGAGGAATAGGGAAGGGGACCGGGGAGGAAGGGTGAGACTGGGAGGAGAAGAGGGAGGAGGCTATGACCGGGATGTAAAGTGAATAAATACATTTGTAAAAGAAAATTAAAAATAAATATTTTAAAAGTGAATCTGTAATGTGTGATCTCCAGAGCAAGTTTTGGAGTTTGTAGTTTCAGTGTTGGCCACAGAGATGGAAACAACAGAATTGCCACAGGGCATTTGAGAGATATCTGAGCAGTGCAAAAGAGAAAACAGAGGTGAGAGGTTGCTATAGGAGGTTCTGCTTCCAGCCAGCTGCTGTCACAATGGAACAGAGGCATGGCCAGTTCTTACAGTGTCCACATTGGAGGGACCCTTAGAGATCTTCCAATTAAAACCTGTCAGCTATAAACAAACAATTGGGAAATACATTGGACTAAAGTTTCAGAGTCTGTCGAAGGCTGGACCAGGCCTGGACCCTTGGATTTTCAGCCATATATTTACTAATATTCATGCTTAGCATCCTTAAACCAGTCTGAGAGTCCCTGCTGCTCTCTGAGGATGTGGTCCAGGGTCTCCAGCTATGGGCCACAGCTTCAAGTATGTACCTCAGCCTTCATTTATAGATATGTCTGTCTGACCCTTCACGGACCTGGTTGTTATTTTCCTTTGTTCCCCGAATAGCAAAAGTCTCACAATCTACTGCTTTTCTTGTTCGTTATGGTTTATCCTTGGCCTGACCTAGTTCCTTTCTTCAGTGTCTTATACCGTTCAGCCCTTCTCATCTGATCCTCATGCCTCCGATAGCTCCTACTCTCCTGCTATGTCCCTCTTCCTCAAATGCAGTCTCTGTCTTCTCCAAGGGACCCTTAACTTGTCCTAGAACACATATTCCATGGCCATCTGGCCATGCCTAGCCACCCTTTATCACGAGAATGCTTTCAGATACATTAAATACAGTGTGCAGAATGAGAAAGCACATGCGTTGTTTTGGAAAGCCAATTTGTACCGTAGCAATTTATGCGCTACATTGTGTGTGTGTGTGTGTGTGTGTGTGTGTGTGTGTGTGTGTGTGATACAAGGTCTTGATATGTAATCTAGCCTGGCTTTGAACTTGCAACCTTCTTGTTTCCTCCTTCTCAGTGATGGAATTCAGGCATGCACTGCTACGTTGGGTCAATTTATATGTTTTTCAACTAGTATGTTAAACAGCAAGATCTATCAGGAAGTCTAATTACTTCTATAGTGCTGAAGTAGTGTTTAGCACTGATAATCTTGGAAGGTATTTTTGACAGTTTTAAGGTGACATGAAAATGCCTATAATTTCTATGATTGACAAAAGCCTCGGTACTATAGTTTGTTGTCTACATGCCTGTGAAAGGAACACTACACTGCAGCTAGGAGTTAGTAAAAGTGAAGACGTGATGTTTTACCGTTTAAGTTTATGGACCCTATGAGTTTTATACACAGACTATCAGCCACTGCAGCCTCCAGGTAAAGGAATCCTGTCTTATATGGCCCCGGGGCTTGAAATGATCTATCGACAGAGGCATTATCTAAATTTATGTCTTCAGACCAGGGTATCCATTTGGATATCTCACAGGCATCTACGAAACTTAACCTGTCAAAAGATGAATTTCTGCTCTTACCTTCCAAGACAACTCATCATATTTCTCATCCCAATGAGTGTCATCTCAGTGTCTTAAGTGTCGTAGCCCCAAACCCTGAAATTCACTCTCTATACTTCTTCATCTTTGCCTCTAATTTAGAAGGTAGTAACTTTAATTGTAATAAAATTGAATTTAATCTCACAAACGTTTAACTCAGCACTTTCTGTAAACCAAGTACTGTAGCTTGGAAAGCAAGCTCCTGTTCTAGTCATAAGGCATGGGCAATAAATAAGTAAACACACGCCGCAAATTAGGTAACAACCAGAGCTCTGGAGGTGTAAGGAATATCACCCCGCCAGCACTGCTCGCCCAGTGTCACTTCCCTGTAGTCTAAGGCACCACAGACCCTCGTCTGAACTAGTCTATTAACTAGACTTCAGCTGAGCTTCTTTACTGGAAGACCCCAGCCCCTTTGCCGCCACACCCAAGCTTGCCACTTTGCAGTCTCTTGTGCGCATCAAGTTCATATCGTGGGACCTCATCTGCTCGTGGACCTGGTCGTCTCCCACTCACCCTTCAGGTCCTAATCTAGTTAAACTTCACTGAAAACGCCATCTTCTTACAGAATCTTTCCCTGACCCCTCACCTTAGATTCCTCTTTCTTAGCTCACGCCCCTTCAGCAACTTTTTATCCTTTATATAACAAGCTACTTGTGGCCGTTGTTGTTTAATGTAAGTATCTAGCCGGGCGTGGTGGTGCACACCTTTAATCCCAGCACTCAGGAGGCAGAGGCAGGTGGATTTCTGTGAGTTTGAGGCCAGCCTGGTCTAGAAAGCGAGCCTGGGACAGCCAAGGCTAACACAGAGAAACCCTGTCTCAAAAAAAAAAAAAAAAAAAAAAAAAAAAAAAAAAAAAAGAGTCAAGTGTCCACTTAATAGGTGTGTCTCCCACATGAAAGCTCCAAGAAGGCAGGGACTTTGTCTTGCTTTTTCTTTTTCTTTTTTCTTTTTCTTTTTGCGCACCAGCACTGAACAGCTCCAGGCATATACTGTTAGTAAGAACAAACACGTAGCTGTCGAATGACTTATAAGCTATTGCACCTTTTGTCTCTGACATCTGCCCTCAGACTCATCCTGCATTCCAGGTTCATACTTCCTCTTTTATGCACATGCACATTAAAGCTCCATCTATATGTAAGTAGTTCACAACCTAATCAGAGACAGTTACTCTCAAATTCATTTATCCATTCATCCATTCATTCTTTTAACTATTATTTATTGGGCCTGGTCTAATTACAAGGCACAGTGCCAGACTATCTAAGATTTAAAAGATAGACGTAAGACACCGTTCTTGTCCTGGAGACGTTTATGATATCGAGGGAGATTTAGGAAGCAGCCGCACAGTTATTTCAGGGCAGTAGGTGCTGCGTGGCGCAGTAGGCATTGCTATCAGCGACGAGGACAGAAGAGGTAGAAGGGCACATCCACCTAGAGGTTTTTAGGAGTTTTCATAGTGAAGACAGAGACTGAGCTAGTTCTTGTGAGGGAGATAGGGCTTAGATAGCCAGAGATGGTAGAAGAAGAATTCTCACCAAAGAGACCATGTTTAAAAGCAGAAAGCTACAGCGTAGGGAGTGTAGAAAGCTCCTTGAATGGCTCGTGCGCAGGAAGTTATCGAAGTCAGGGATGATGTCTGTGACATCTTCATGTGTATCAGATACTTGCAAGGGCATCAAAAAGCTTGTTTAGAAGAAGGATAAAGAATGAGAAGATACTGGAAAGACGGGCCCACCTGGGTGATTTTAGAGTTTCCTAACTCAATGAAGAGATAATTAAGTAGTTAAATGAAATACAGGGGCAGAAGAACTGGGCAAGGGGAATTTGGGTGTGGACTGGAATACATGGGGAAATTAGGGTCAGAAGTGGACATTTGTTCGTCTTCAACTGGGATACTGACGTGCGGATATTACAGGAGTTGACTCAGAGTTATGAGGGTCATTCTCACGCTTGGCGAATGGCAACCACTCTGCAGCTAGTTTTCTTTCAGGCTTATGTTCCCAAATACCACGGACTAGGAGGCTCACACAGCAGGTATTTTTTTTTTCTGTAAGCTCTAGTGGCTTAAAGTTAAATAAATAAAAAGTGTTAGCTAAGTCGATCCTGATGGGAGCTCTTTTCCTGACTTGCAGACAGCTGCCGTCTTACTGTGTGCTCTCCTGGTCTTTTCTTAGTATGTACACATGGACAGAGAGATGGCTCCCTCTTCCTCTTTTTTGAAGCCATGGATCCTGTCGGGTTAGTAGCCCATCACCTTGCCCTTTTAAAATTGTCACTTCCTAAAACCTTAGTTTCCAGTGCAGTCACATTAGAGTTTGGGGATTATATGTAAGGACTTAGGTGATATGAGTCAGCTTCTGGTTCCTTAAAAATAAAAAACCGTATAGGCTTCTAGTTTAGGAGTTTCCAAGCAGAGTATCAAGGGACACAAGACCTCTCAGACACGACTTTCTGGGGGATGCCATCCAAAAGGAAAAATATGGGTGCCCATATTGGCATCAGTGTTAGTGGCCTCTGCAGAAATCCTTACTCAGCTGAAAGTATATAATTCACAAACCTCGATCTAGTCGACGGCGTCATTATTCCAAGGAAAGAGGCAATTTTTGAAATTCAGAAACATAAAGAGACCCGTCCACTATCATACAGTAAACATGGAACATTCTAAGAGCCAATGAGCTGAACTGTAGTCCTTTGTGCATCCTGCTGGCCCAGTGCTTTGTCCACTGTTCCCCTTAGATTCTTCCATGATCATCCCTGTGGGCATGCCGGATGAGGGACCTTCCTGCACAGAGGTTGCCTGAGGAAGAACGTGTCTAAAAACAGAGTTAATATCATGGGGCCAAGCAGCATGGCTCTTCTATCTGTCCTCTGTCCTTCCTTCCCCACCTTGCTCACACACCCAGGCTGCAGGACGAGCTGGCAGGAGTTACGGACTATTAAATAATGCAGGCGTTTTTTCCTAAATAACTGTTTCCTTGGCGCCTAAGTGTTTTCTAATGTGCTCCCTGTCAGCCACCCAGACGAATCAGAGGCAAATGGCTTCCTCTCTGGAGACTGAGGAGAGAGATCTGTGCCACCTAAGGGGAGATGGATGTACTGAGGATTTTCAAACGAGCTCCAGTTTTCTAAGAAGGAAAGGCACATGCTGACACAGAATGAACCTGTTGGGACAAAGGCAGACTCTGTCTGATGTTTCAAAATGCGTAGACTTGGCACTGCTCATATTTTACAAACTAATATATATATATATATATATATATATATATATATATATATATATATTTGTGTTTCTACAGGAAGAAATTATTTTTTTAAAAGTTTTATTTCTTTGGGGCTGGGAAGTGCAAGTTTAGCACCCCAGCAGCCAAATGTGGTATAATCCCAGCTCTGGGGAAGTGGAGCAAGGCTGCATACAGAAACTTTGTTCAGTCAGTCAATTGATGAGCTCCTGGTTCAGTGAGAAACTCTGCCTCAAAAACTAAAATGGAAAGTAATCAAGAAAGACACTGAATGTTGAATTCTGGCCTCCACATACACACATGCATGAGCACATACAAATGTGTATACATACACATAAATAAAAAATTAAATTTGGCTGGAGTAAGGGCTCTTCTGCATGCCATAACCATGAGACACAGATTCTTATTTCTATACCTAGATTCAGGACATCCAGGTGGCCATTTCTCTCTTCACTCACCACCCTTTAAGTTGCAGCTTAAAGGTTTTATTTTCTCTTCAGAGGCATTTCTTCATCATTGTCTCCTTTGGCATGATTCTTAACACATCTTGCCTCTCCTTCAGAGCACTTAATCCACATAACTATATGGTCATGTGCTTATGCATGCCTTGCCAGGTTCTAAGCTCTACTTAGAAGCCATGCTAGATATCAGTGTGCTGTGATGTCCCTGGCATCTCAAAGGTGCTCAGCAAGTAACTGAGTGGTTTCTTTCCACCGATATTCAAGTTACATTCTGTTCTTTCTTTTTCAGCATTTAAAAAAATTATCTGTCTTAATTTTTGCATCTAATGGCCTTGCTAGCTGTGCATTTACAGCCTAGAGTCAGGAAAACGAAGGACTGTAAGGAGAGCGGTTAGTCTACAGCTGGCCAGTAAAAGGTCAAATCCTGGAACGGAAGCTCCTACGAGACATTCATTCAGTCTCCAGCACATATTTATTGACTATCATCTGGCCATATTGTAAAAGCCCTTAAGTAAGAAGATGTTCTTCATAGACACCAGGCACATAGAAGAGGAATGGACAGGAGGATGGGCTGGTAGTGAGCCAGTTAGATAGTAGCTAGCTTGGAGTTCACTGAGATGGACCCTTCCCTCAAAACCAGAGGCGTGTAAAAGCAAGAACAGAAATGGCAGCATTCTGATTACTGGACAGAGGAAGGAGATCCAAGTCCTTTCTGTGTGCCTATGTAGAGTCATGCCATTCTGAACCACCTGGGAGATCATTAATAGATAAGTGTGTAAACCTTACAGGATTATGAGCTACCCAGAGGCTTTCCGTTAAGGAACATACCATTCTACTCTCCCATACGAGCCCATTCAAATGACCCTATCAATCACCTGGATAGGCAAACACTCCTCAGAAGTGCTGACATTCAAATAATAAAATGCTGCCTAAAATACAGATTGGCGTAATGGTCCTTTTAGCCACTGTCCACTCTCACCCTTCGGTGTGTCTACTCTGTAGTTAGACATGGTCCCATCTTTGAAACCATACTGTGTGTTAAATTCTTTTGGAAGAGATCACACGGACTGGAGAGGCAAGGTTAGTTCAGAGAGAGATCCCAGTGACAAGCCAATCATAAATAGGGCACGCTATGGTGGGGGAGGCCCAGAAGTCTGCTGTATATCAAAATCTGGAAGATGAGAGTACACTGGACACATGAAACAAAGGCCCGAGGAACAACAAGGGCAAGAGCTTTAAGGAGGGAACAGGCAGTTTATGGAAGCAGCATGAAAGTTACAAGAATGGCCAGAGAAGAGTAAGCGTCGAGGAGTCTGGGTAAAGATGCGCATGACTATGAAGAGCCAAAAGCCATGATAAAGGTGGAGAAATGGCTCAGAGGTTAAGAGCATTTAACGCACTTCTGTAGGACGCAAGTTCAGTTCCCAGCACCCCCAGTTGGGAGGTTCAAAACTGCCTGTAACTTCAGTTCCAGAGGACATGACACCTTCTTCTGGCCTCTGTAGGAACTCTAACAAACACACACACACACACACACACACACACACATACACACACATACACAATGATAAGTTTGGAATTTCTTACAAGATCGATGAGATGCCAATGGAAGTTTTAGTATTCTTTTTTTGTTTTTGTTTCTTTAAAAAAACCCAGAAGAATGGCATAATCTGGCTAATGTTTTAGTAAGATTGCTGCATCATAAAAGAGCAAGATAGAACCAAAGTGCTGAAGAAGTCAATTGTAATAGTCAAAGAGAGAAGAGACGGGGCCTTGACCTTGCGTGGTGGCAGTGGGAATAAAGAGAAGTGGATACCTGAGATTTATTTCAAGGTAGAAATGACAGGTCTCAGTGATGGATTAAATGCAAAGGATGAGGGAGAGGGAGAAATTGAGAACGACTTCAGTATGACAAATGGGCCTTTCCTTGAAGTCATGCATCTTCTCAATTTGCTACAGACTTGAACCATTCTGCTTTGTATTGCTAAACTGCCAAAGCGTTCGTTATTGCTTCCTTGGCCTCACTTAGGCGCCATATTTAGTATCTTAATTCAGTAATGTACAATCTGGATGGCTCATATCTTGATCTTCACAGCTCATTGAGCTTCTTTAAATGGTCTACAACACACATGAATTAAACATGCTGGGAAGAGTGAGAATGATCCTAAGTGGCAGATATCCAGGCTCTCTTAGCCAAGTGCTCTAAATAGACTCCAGATGAGCTTATGACCACATATTACTGATAGTGCTGAAAGCCACTATCTCTGTAGATATTTTTTTTGAAAGGTGGGGAAAGTAAAATGTATTAAGGGTAGAAGGATGTGGGGGAAGTGAAGAGAGAGAGAGAGAGAGAGAGAGAGAGAGAGAGAGAGAGAGAGAGAGAGAGAGAGAGAGAGAGAGAAAGAGAAAGAGAGAATCCGAAACACCTGGGATTGCCTAACCAAACAGCTTGATCAACTTCAGATACCGTCTTGATGTTTTATTGAACAAGACTGTATGTGTGCAGTGATATACCTGCAAAGAAAGAGAAAGTTAGAGGTATTTGGGTAGAGGCGAGACTACTGATGGAATAATATGACTGCCACTTATTGGAAAAACAATGGGGTGTGTGTTGAGAGTGGGTTAACTATATAGCACAGACAGCCATGGCTGCCTAGGATCTTGGTGTATAGACCAGGCTGGCCTCCAGCTTGCAAAGATTATCTGGCCCTGGTTCCAGAGTGTGGGGATCGCAGGCATAGTGGCCCATAATGGGCGTCACACACTAAGTTAAGACCTTCAGGAAATATGTACTGTTGACTGTCCTTGCACCATCCCTATAAAGATATCTACATTAGATGAAAAGAAAATGGTGGCTCAATGAAGTTTAAGTGATGAGTTTTACAAATAGCATTTTATAGAGCAAAGACTTCAACCCAGATTAGCGCGATGGCATAAACTGCACACTTAATTTTACTACACTGTCTTTTTTAAAGCTGGGACGGGCTAGAATGAAGTCGGAGGAGACAGATGCAATGAATGAGAAGGTGCCTAAGAGGACAAGTACGCTTGACGCTGGGAAACACTAGTTGACTAAGATGAAGGAGAATCTAACCTGAAGGGGAAAAAGTATATTATATATGACATGAGAGTGAATGAGGTGTTATGAAATTTCTAGAGATGAATATAGTGTGTTAGCAGCCTCCCACGCTATTTCGCTGCTGGCTGTAGACTCATAACTTGTGTCTTTATTGCTATTTTGTCTCCCAGCCATGAAGCTCCCTAACTTGAGATGAACCAACACCTTTTCTCTGACTCAGACCAACGCCCACATTGGGATTGGAGGGAGGAGAGCAGCACAGACTTGACTCCCAAGTGAGTGAGTTCACGGCCGAAGCCAGAACCCAGGAGAACAACACAGGGTTACAACAAGCTGAGATTTATAACTTGTCACAAATGCTGCTCATGTTGGACATTCAGTTGCCCTATTCTCACTCCAGTTGGTCAAAGAAATTCCTCTAGCATCCTGGTTGTTCTGCATCCCAGGGGGTAATCCAGGTCAGAACCGCTTTGTGACTGAAAGAGAGAAGGCTAGAATAAATGAAGGCCCATGCCGTCCGTTCATGTCCCAAATTTACCACTCTTAGTCAGGGAATAAGTGTATTGAGACTCAACTGAATGTCAATTTATCAACTAGTATATATTGATGTAGGTTATTAGTGCAATCAATATTGATGCATTCTGTACTACTATATGGCAGAGCTCTACAAGATGTCCCTGGCTTTCCTCATGATGCTTAGAGAATACCACTGTATAGAGAAACTGAATGAGGACTACGATGCCAAGACCCATATACATGTAGTGCAGGAAACACAAACGCTTTAGTATTCTGCTGTTGAAGACCCCAATTTGTGACTTTTGGTCATTATTTCACCACAGGCAAGTGAGTTATTGATATAGTGAGTTTCAGTTTCCTCATCTACAAAGTGGAGGCCATTTACTTATTCATTCATTCATTCATTCATTCATTCTATAAATGCTTATTAAACACATGTAGGCTTATTTTAGCTTTAGTGACCTGAGAGAGCCTCTCTGGAGAAGGTGCTCAAGGTGATGTGATTGACAGGAAGGCTACCGGTGAAGGTAGGTTGGGGAGAAGTGTTGCAGATGGTGGGTCAGTACATGCAGAGGCTGTGATCTGGGCATGAGAACCACCTTGTCTTCCACAGTCCATGGGTAAAACATGACCTACTAAGGCAAGGCTGGGCTATGATTATCTTTTGCCCTCAACATTACAGGTATGATTTTTATTCTGATATAACAATCTCTACCCTGAAGACATTTCCTTTTATACCCCAGGAAGGTAATCCCCAGAGTCTTTAGAGAAAATTAGAAGACAGACAATGGATAGCAAAGTGTTTAAGTGGTGAGACTTGGAGAGAATACATCATGAGTTGGGTGAAGGGAGATGTTGCACGAACTTTTCCTGGGGAGATGTGAATAGCTGCTTCTCCCAGATAAGGTATGGGTCAGTCAGGGCTCCTTAGAGGAGAGGAACTGATAAGATGAATATTATATATAGTTGTGTGTGTGTGTGTGTGTGTGTGTGTGTGTGTGTGTGTGTGTAGGTGTATAGTTATTTTCTAATATAGGGAAACAGTATGGACAGTTACCAGAAGGTGCCATCCATATTTGGGAACGGCTTTTCCCACATCAAGTAGACAAGTCCTTTATTGAGATTCTTTACTCAGGTGATTCTAATTTGTGCCAAATGACATTAGACAGTCCCAGAGCACCACTAACAGACTGATGTACCGATTCTACCAAGGTTTGGCTTGGTGAGCCAATGAGTTTACTGGGCTTGCCTATAGAAGCATGAGTGAAGGGTTACTTCCAGAAGTGTGGGTAATCCCAAACAGCAGCATCACTGAAGAGTCTCCCCACAGCCTGGATAAGGAGGTCCCCATAGTTGTATATATGGAGTTCCCTCTCCAGATAACCTTCCAAACCATAGGTGTTATACATCACCCAAGACCACATGTGGCTGGGAAGAATTGCACACAGCTGGCAGAGAGGGAGTAGCTGAACTCTCAAGCCCTCCTATAAGCGACTGTCAACAGTCCCCAGCTTGAGAGCATCTTGTGAGTGACCATAGGTGCTCTGTTGAGGATGCTGAAGGCTGTTATGGTCACAGGTCAGCATTCCATGGCAAGGGGTTAGTGTGGGAAGGGCTAGGTATGTCCTCCTTATCACAGAGGATATACCGAAGCAGTCACTGTGGTCTAAAACCACACGGCCACTTGGACCCTCACTTTCCTCTGTGGCTGAATCTGTCCCCAGAATGAAAAGCTTACAATGTAGAGTTCATTTAGTCTTCTGTGGAGCCACACCCCTGGGAAGATACCTTACGAGGGCAGGACAGCAGAAGGTGGATCCAAGAGGGGGGCAGGGAGGAAAATGAGAAGAACTGAGGGGACCTAACTCCAAGTAGCAAGTTGGCTCCATTGGTTAGATCTTTGGTGGTCATCCCAACTCAAGTTCACTCCTGTCCTGCCTTCCTCAGAGCACTTGGGGCTGTGTGTGACTTGCTTCGTGGACTTGGTTGTCTCATTCTGCCCTCATTTCAGTTTGAGGGTTGGCTTCCTTACTGAAACCTGTGTTGGGGATGATATGAACTTTTCGTACATCCCATGACCATTGCCTGATAAATGTAAATGAAACAGATCAACCCAGCCTCTCTCTCTCTCACTCTCCCTCCGCCCACCCCCACCCCCGCACCTCAGTGGTGACATCAGCAAAGGAGGTGGGGTGCCCCTGTACTACTGACAGACAGATGGACTCTCCCCTGCAGCGATTACCCTTTCATCACATTGGCTCTTCTTTTAAGAAAAGTACTCTATCCAAGGCGGCTTCCCCACCTCTTGGAGAAAGCAGGGCAACTGTAGTCTTGGCTATAGTACAGGAGACATCATTTACGGAGAGTCCTCTGAGCAGGAAGTATATGCTCCTACACACACACACACACACACACACACACACACACACACACACACACACACACGTATAAAGCAGCTGGCCGACCCATCTCTGTGGCTGCTGCTGCTTCCAAAAGGAGTGGCTTTGTCTCTTGTGAGGCATAGCTGTCTAGGATAGGGTGAGGAACAGGTTTGGGACTGATGCATAGGCTGGTAGGAAAAAAAACATGAGTTTTTTTTCTCAACAGAGAAAACCCAGTTCACACATAACCGAGGGAAGAAGGAGGGAACCTCCCTGACAAATTTTAGTAAAAGGTTGAGTCATCGTTTCGGTGAAACGGTAATCAGTTTATTGGTGCCACTGCCTGGGTTGAGGTTGTCGGAGAAAGTGACATCCTTGAGCACATCCTGTTCATCCAGCCTCTCCATCCTCAGTCTCCTTTATCCAGACTTGTTCTGCTAATCTAGATTAGAACCAGTAAACTGGCCCTAGGGCTGATCTAGCTACCAGCCCTCTCCCTCCCTCCCTCTCTCTGTCTCTCTCCTCTCTCTGTCTCTCTGTCTCTCTGTCTCTCTCTCTCTCTCTCTCCTCTCTCTGTCTCTGTCTCTGTCTCTGTCTCTCTCTCTCTCTCTCTCTCTCTCTCTCTCTCTCTCTCTCTCTCTCTCTCTCTCTCTCTCTCTCTCTCTCTCTCTCTCTCTCTCTCGTGTGTGTGTGTGTGTGTGTGTGTGTAAAGGCTGTGTTTCTGTGCACGTCCTTGTGTATACACACGGAGGCCAGAGCATACTTTCCGCTATCAGTCTTCATCTTACTGCCATGAGACACGAGACATGGTCTATCACTGAAGTAGACTCTCACTGTTTCAGATTGAATGCCACTGAGCTACCAGTATCCACAGGTCTCTTGTGCCCCAGTGTTGGGGTTTTAGCACATGCAAACATACCTGGCTTTTTAAATGTGACTTGTAGAGATTCAAAGCATGGCGTGTGCAGTCTATCTCAGTTATCCCTTCATGTCCATCAGGACAAGCACCCTTACCCACTGAGCCTCCTCTAGCCACCAGATTTTTGTCAGTAACATTTCCTTGGACCATAGCTGTGCTGTTCATGTACATATACCTGCCCACTTTCAGACAACGCTGCAGAGGCAAATGGCTGCTAGAGAGACTGTGGGGCTCACAAAGTGGAAAATACTATTTTTGCTTTTTACAGAAAAAGTCTATTGGCCCTTGCTGTCAAACTTTGTGTGTCAACACAGGATCTCACGGCGATGTGACAGCTAGAGACAGGTGACTAGAAATGGAAAAGGAAAGCAGCATACGTTGAACACAACTGGATACAATTGTTAAGACTATAAGTCTGGAATCAAATGGACCTGGGGTTCAAATCTCAGCTCCGTTGCTTATGCGCTGTAGGTTTTGGGGCCAGCTGCATCTCTTTGATTTAGCTTCCACATCTGCAAATGGTCCAGACAATTGTATTTACCTCACAGGGTGGTCCTGAGGATTAGGCTGATTAGCATAAGTGCTGATAACATAATGCATACTAAGTACTCAGGAGAGAGAATCTGCTGATCTTACTACTAGCGCTGTGTATGGGGAGTAGGCTAAGCACGGTGTGTGCGGTTTATCTCAGATAATCCTTGCACGGCTCCACTGAAGTAGACACAGTGTTATTACTTCCACATTACAGGGAGCAGGTGTACAGCACTTGCTCCCCACTCTGTGCCTCCTGGGTGGCAGAGAGGACAGAACTCTTAGAAGCGGGAGGAGAAACAAATACACACTCCAGCCTATGGAGGAAACGGGTCACTGGGTGAATTCATCATGGGAAGTGGAGCAGCAGAGGCGAGAGGCCCAGAACCCTTGAGGACATGGCCAAGGTCTTTTTCAGAACGTGGAATGGAACAGCGTGGCTTCCTACCTTTCCTGTCACTTTCCCCTTTAATCAGCACTGCGTCCTCATGCTTTGGAACTGACTGAGCGGTGTCAGGTGGGAAGGGAGGGTAGAGCTGAGTGGGGTGGGGTGAGGTTGGGGGGATGATGAGGTGGCAACAGGAGAGGATAGAGTGAAGAAGCTGCCAGGTGGTGTCCTGAGACGATATCATACATATTTTAAGTCAAACTCCAGAAAGTTTATTCAGTTACCTGGGTCTATTGATGTCACTTGGACTGGATCAATATATCTTCCTGGAGAATTCAAAGGAAAGAAATCTATGTGGGGCTCACTCAGTAGGGAGAGCACGTTGGTGCCAGAGTGATGGGTCCGTGAGGAGAGTGCTAAACACTTACCAACTGGTGTCCTTGTTGTCTCTTTGCCCTTGCAAAGAGTGAACATGTGGGAGGAGAGTGAACATGTGGGATGCTCTTATACCTCCATGCACCTAGGTGCCCAGCATCTATTGAGCTCCTCTGGTATGCCAGGGTGCATGCTGGGCCATTTAATGGAGTGGCATGGCAGTTGGTAGGAGAAGCTCCAGGCCTGCTTTGGAGTAGGCTTTAGGGAGCTCCAGATATCATGAGAAGGGCAGGCATTTTAGTTATTTTTTCTTATAGCTCTGATCAAATACTCTACAAGAGGCAACTTAAGAGAGGAAGGGCTTCCTTTGTCTCAGTTTAAGAAGGAACATTGTGTGCCATGAAGGGGAAAGTGTGGCAAAAGGCTTCCTGAGTAGCATGGGAACTGGTAATTCTGCACTTCTGCCCTCTGATCTCCCTCTGCCCCATGCCTGTGGAGTGGTGGATTCAGGATGGAGAAGCAGCAGCAGGATGCTGGTGCAGGGAAGCACAGACCTTTCTCCAGAGCTTGGGCCCAAGCTCAGGAAGCAAATCCCTAAAGCATCCTGCATACCTGCCATGCTTGAACCTCTTGGCCCATCCTCTGTATGTTGCAAGAATTACAGTCTAAAGACTGTTGGTAAGCTTCAGAAGGAACACATTCTTGGGAAGTTGCTGCTTGTGGACTTTGGGGACCAAGGTACCACCGATTCCTTGGCAGGTGTCAGAACAGGATTTGCTTACACCTGGCCCACGTTCTTCTGTTATTGTGCACATATCTCTTAGAAAGGAAGGTTGGAATAAGATCATGAAAAGTGCGCTTGCTTTGTAACAACTCAGAGAGACTCTCCAGTGGGAGTGCTTTCTCACTGGATTCTTGACACGACTCTGAGATAGTTCCAGTTGGTCTTGAGATGTGCCCTAAAAACAGAGACGTTCTCAACTTTGAGTGGTTAGAAGACTCCTTCCTTGGCTCTTTTTGCTTTGGGACAGCTGCTTTGTGGTGGCTGAGGACAGTGCATATATATATTTTCATGCTATGCTGAGGCTTCTCATGGGAGACAGTGCCCACTCTTGGGCTTCTAACCTTTCCCAATTCCCTGCCCTAGCATATAATCCCGAGTCTCTTCAGCTTTATAGTCACCCACTGAACCAACTCAGCTCTTATCCAAGACCATGGGTCTGCTAAGTGGAAACTCTGGAGGTGTACCCAGAAATCAACATCTTAAACATACCTGTTAGGTGATTTTGTTCCCCATAAAAATTTAACAGCCACTTGAACTTTTTGGTGTGTTTCATGATAAGCAGGAGATGATGGTATATTTCCATTTAAATACTCCATTCAGTAAATATTTATTGGTCACTTACGAAGTGGAAGGCACCATTCTTGATGATATAGTCTTACTCAGCCTGGTAGACACAAGATAGCTATTGTTAACAGGAAAGAAGAGGAGAGGGAAGATGAAAAGAGGGAGAGTAGTATAAGAAAAAGAAATGAAAGAGGGAAGGAGAAGGAAGAAAAGGAGTGGAAGCACATATGCATGAAAGTAAGGACGTTAATAAGGCAGTTAAGATTATGTGCATGAAACGGGCTAGAAGCAAACAGATGGCACTGTGCAACATTGTACTACTGTCAATGGATTTTCACGTGTCTAACCCAATGGGGTTCATGAATGTGACAGCTCAGGGACTGCTGGGTTTCTCATTCTTCCTCCTTTTCATTGCCCTACCAAGGCAAGACTAGCCACAGAGGGCGCTGTCCACGGTGCTGAATCCAGGGCCTTGACAAGGACCTCCCAGCACAACACACTCCTAACTATTGGGTGTACATTTGAAGTACTCGGAAAATTTTTCAGAAAAAAAATCTTGCAATTTAAAAGTAAACCAATTGTTCTCAAGATTCTACCAATGTATATGTGGAGGGAAGGAGGGAGGGAGGGAGAGAGAGAGAGGAGAGAGAGAGAGAGAGAGAGAGAGAGAGAGAGAGAGAGAGAGAGAGAGAGCCCGATCCCCATTCATTGTGTTTCTTTGTGGTACCTCACACTGTCAGGCAAATATTGGGCCTAAATAAGTAGCACTGTTTGATAGCAGATGCCATGTCCTATAATCAGACAGTGTAGCTGAGTTGGATTTGATACATAAGTAAAATACTTTGTGACATTTTAGAGCTTGCTTAAAGCACAGTGCCTAGTTGGTGACATTAGCACCACCAGGAGGCCATTTATAACTTCAGATTTTCATCTTCTGTATCAGACCAACTGGATCAAAACCTCTTAAGTTAGGTTAAAAATCTATGTCTCATCTGGATACTCACACAGTGTGGGGAACTGCACTGAGAGCAATGGCTCTGTGCCGCCTACATCCCTGAGTTACTTGGAACGTTTGAAAACACTGTGGCTTAGTCCCACCTCAGGCCCCAGATTTGAAGGAGAATCTGTGGGAATGATGCCTAAGCTTTGAGATGTTTAAAATGTTTCAGGAATAATTCTCATGCCCAATACAAGCTACGAGGCACACTGTGGCTTTTAGATATAAGCCTTGGGGTGCTGGATGCTGATGCCTTTTAGGGATCTCATGGAAACTGATTAGAGTCTTCATAGCTGCACAAGGTTGTTGCACTGATGTGAAGTAGGAGTGTATCGAGGACATTTGTGTAGTGACATAAACCAGTGGGGCGTTGCCATGATGAATTACAGGTCTAATTAAATTTGCAACATCATATTACAGTTCCCTGAGGATGTCATCACATTCTCAGTTACCTCTTATTTTTCCTCAATATATTCCTTTATTATGGGTGAAAAGATGCAACCATGTGGAGCACAGGTTGGTTATGACTTTGAAAGAAAGATGTGGAAACTTTTTAAAGACATCCTGTAGAGGGATGATGGAGAGCTAGAAACATATATCACGTCTGGGCTCTGTGATTTTAAAACCTGTATTCTCAGGGAGCTGGGGAGATGGCTCAGTTGTTAAAGAACCAACTGTGCAGGCATGAAGGCCTGAGTTCAGATCCCCAGCACCCATGTAAGAAAGCTGGGTCCGGTGGTGTGTGCCTATAACTCTAGTCCTAGGGAAGCGTAGGCAAGAGGCTCCCCAGGGATTGCTGGCCAGCTAGTCTACCTGAAATGGGTAAGCCACAAGTTCGTTGACAGACCATGAAGACATGATGGAGAAAGACACCCAGTGTTGACTTCTGGACTCTACACATGTGTGTACATGCATGCTACCCCACCCTCATACTTACTTGTTCATATTCCTTACTGTGTGTGGTTAGAGTTTCCGTGGGTCAAACGAAACAGAAAAAAAAAATGGTAACAATGTGTAACTATTTTGTAGCCTATAAAGTTACTGAACCTGAGGGCGGCTGCTCCTCTATGTATTAATGATGGTGCAGGTTGGTACACTGTAGCAGGCTGGTTTGGTTCTAGAGGATTCCAAATGCTACATGTTGGCTGAGCATCTTAGTACTGCTTCCAATAAACAAGTGCTCCTGGGAACTGTGAATTCAGTTGTGATTTTAGTATTTTAGACCTGCCAGTGCATCATCTCCTGGCCCCTTCACTGTGCTTTAAAAATGACCTAGATCTGAGGTCATTTAAGATTTTATCAGATTTTTATCTATTTTAAAGACATGGAAAATAATATTTTAGAAAGATCTGGGATGTGTAGGGGCCTTTTACAGGGAAGGAACAGGGCTAAAGTGTTTTCCATTCATCTCATCCTTTTTCTCCTCCAGTCCTAGAGACATGTTTAATAAGTGTTTTAGAAAGTGGATGTCATTTAAAGAAGTTGAGACTTCAATCATAGCAGAGGCAGTGTTGGAGAAATGTAAAATAAACTCCTTTCATTTCTCCTTGAATAGATGCCAAAAGATGTCTCTTCATCCCAGTACAAAGCTATCCAGGAGACATTTAGAACTGCTCCCTTCCGTCATTGCTTCTAGAACCTCCACACCACTCCCCTGCATTATTTACCACAAAGAGTAACCAAGAATAGCGTTGGCTTGACAAATAGAAGATGCAGGGTGGGAGCCAGGGTGGGAGAGGTGATTATCAGCCCATGGAAACTCTTTTTTTAAGGCACCATTCAAATGGGAAGGGATTTCAGATTATTCCATCTTGTGGGCTCTGGGCCACACGAGGCAAAGTTAGAGCCCCATGTTTGGTTAGTGAAGTGTAATTGTAATGGAGGGAGAAAGTGACAGAGGTAGCACAGCTTGTGTGCAAGGCTGATTCCAAGCACCACTGCGAAAAAGGCTAATTTTTTTTTCCCGATTCTCTTTCTCTTTATTCCCTGCTTTCCTGAATTCACTACTCCAGGGCCAAGAGTAGCTGAGAGAAAGAAAGAAAGAAAGAAAGAAAGAAAGAAAGAAAGAAAGAAAGAAAGAAAGGTAAAGAGGCAGGACTCTTAGGTATGTGTAAGTGGCAATTGTGTACTTGAATGACCTGAGTCAGTGCCTTCTTAAAAGGTAAACTCCAAGCATCCTGCTTGTTTTCTTTCTCTAGTCCTGGCCCTGTTCCATCCATTCTAAGTACTTAATGTTACACACTAGTATCCAGCTAATGCCCTTATGTTTCTTCCCTACCTTGTTACCAGGGAAACCATCTGATAACATCAATCTATGCCAGTGTTTGAGCGCATACTGGCCACTCTCAGGAATACCTTTGTGTTCAAGTAGAATCGCAGAAAAGGCAATACCTGCCTTAAGACCAGTCCATTTTACCCTTAGTGATCTCTTCTTTCTCTTAACAACCAGGTGCGTCTTGTATGTAGCTTCAACTAGGAACTTGGGCTATCCTCAGGGAAACCATAGGCTCCTTCAGATAAACTTCTGGATACCGCATAGTTTCTTCTTGGTCTCTATGCCATAGGAACTCATTGTGCTGGGAACCAAAATGGTGAGATTCAGGTATGAATGGTGCTGTACTGGAGGAACTGGTCCTTCTTGAGTTAGGATGTGCACAGGAATAAGCACAGCTCAGAACAGAGGAGAGAGCTGTAGAGGAGGCCCTGTGTAGGAGAGTGGGAAGTCAGAATATTTCCTCAAAGCATGGGCTTTGAGCTGCAGAGATGAGGGTCTATGCACCCTAGCCAGACGAGGAGACATAAATAGAGGCATGGAGACCAGAAAACACAGAGTGAGTAGGTGTAGAATAAGAGGTCCTACTTTACTAAAAGAAAAAAAAATGTATTGAGTTAAAGCAATACAACATTGGGAAGAAAATTTTGGGTCAAAGTGTAAATGGCTCTGAATTAAGGCTCTGACTAACATTTAATGACTTTTGGCATGTGAGGCATGGTAGCACATGCCTTTAATCCTGGCCCTCAGGAGTGAGAGACAGGTGGATCTCTGTGAGTCTGAGGCAAAGCTGGTTTACATGGTGAGTTCTAAGCCAGACAGATTTAGGTAGTGAGACTTTGTCTCAAAAAACAAAACCCCAAATCTGTGGACTACATGGAACAGAGAGTAACATGACTGGGTTGAGGGTCTTTGGGGAAATTGGGAAAGGGTCAATTGACCTGTAGTACATTTCTTTGGGTCTGTTAGAGATGATTTTACATCCTCATTAGAGATTAACACATCTTGAGTAACGGGCCAATGGGGATCACAGCTCCTAAATAAAAGTATTTTCTCATGTTTTAGTGATAAAATGGCTACCTCACTTCTAATAACACACAAAAAATAGGCATTTGGGCTACATTTATAAGAGGAGATGCTGCTGCCCACAGACTGGAAGATTTAAATTTTTAGGGGAGGACTTTATTTTTATTTTGTGTATATTGGTGTTTTGCCTACATGTACATCTGTACCGCAGGCATGCAAGGCCCTCAGAGGCCAGAAGATGGCGTAAGATTCCTCTGGCACTGGAGCTACAGATGGTAGTGATGTGGGCTGGGAATTGGACCCAAGTCCTCCAGAAGAGCAGTCAGTGTTACTGACCTCTGAGCACCTCTCCAGCCCTGAAAGAAGACTTTGATACGGTTGTCTAGTGTGGTACTTGAGGCAATAAACTAGGACCTAATAGGAGACCACAGGACAGGGGAAGATGTGGATAATATCTATTATTAATGTTCACTAATAAAACATTTAAGAAGCCAGTTGACACTTTATCTGCATTCAGAAGAGCTCTTAGTAGAATGGTTCCCAACCCCTCTGATGCTGTAACCCTTTAATACAGTTCCTCAAGTTGTGGTGACCCCCAACTGTAAAATTATTATGTTGCTACTTCATAACTGTAATTTTGCTACTGTTATGAATCATAACAGTACCATGAATCTGTGTTTTCTGATGGTCTTAGGTGCTCCCTGTGAAAGACTTCTTTGCCCTCTAAAGGGGTTATGACCCACAGGTTGAGGACTGAGAAAATGAGGTTATGAACTTTCTGGACAAAGGTCATCTGGCAGCCCTCAGATTTGAACTTCAGGCTTTGAGAGCCCAAATAGCTATTTTCACAATTCTGTAAAATTCATACATTTCACTCTTTTTATGTTTGCCAAAGGTCAACCCCTTCAGAATTTAAGCCGTAGGCTATTTCATTATGCTATGACATATCTGAGGCTGTAGCCCTCCAAGCCACCCCAAACCACAAAATCAAGAGACTTTGGGTCTTCCGTTTCTGACCTTGTCTTTATTTTTCTATTTGTCCATTGGTTCTTATAATAAATGGGGCAGGGAGAAGGGGTGCAGGTGTTTACAGAGGATGACCAGGACTTGGCTATTTTTGTGAAAACATGTATATTTAGTATTACAAATACCACTTAGACAACATTTGAGTACTTGTAAGGAGAGGACTCAGAGCCCTACCATTGCTGCAGTCCTTCCTGTGTGGTTATTAATACTCCACATCTCGCACACTCATTACCTCAAAGCCCAAAGCAACCTGTTTCCAGGCGAGCCACTGCTTTGCTCCTCTCCCTATGGAGACATTCACTTCCTGTGACTGGAGGCTGCAGCTGGGAACAGAGGCTTGAGGCTCCATGGCAGCCCCAAGGGATGTGTCTGGAAGCTTGAAGTTGGTATGTCAGGGAGGAAAAAAGTCCTTTGTTAAGCTCCTCCTGGCAGAGAGGAAGGCGTCTGCCAAAACAGGGAATAACAGTGACTCATTTCTACAGTGACACAGCTGTCAGAGTGTGTGCACCAGGCTCATCTTCTAGTCTTCATGACACTCTGAGGAGCAGGCGGGGTGGAGGGCACCTTGAAGAAACTGAGGCTGATTGAGGCAAAACGTCCCTCCAAGGCCATTTGGCTGAAGGTGTTGAGCCTGGTACAAAAAACTCATAGAGTCCTCCAGACCCAGTCTGTGTTTCTTGCCACAGAGTCTCTGGAGAAGTCTCTATTGCACCAACAGTTCCCTCTCCATAGCAGAAATGGTTTGGACTTGGAGGGAATTCCTGTATAGTTTCAATCATAAATAGCCATTTCTTTTCAAATGCTGGCCAGGTGTACATTAGTTCTAAGCTTTGTGATCTAGCCCTCATGCCATTACCTATGTATGTGACACTTTCCTTGTTGGACCTTTACCTCCTCACTGGCTTTGGTGGCTCCTTCACCCCGTGGTTCTCATAACACTTACCCCATTATACCACGTCCAGCTTGTTTGTTTACTTATCACTTGTTTTTTTGATAGCAGGCACTAAGCTACTAGCTGCTTTGGGTAGAGTCATATTTGTTGCTCCCCCTTGGTGCTCAAACAATGCTTAGGACATACATAGTTGGGTGGGCAGTGCAGTTGGAACAGAATGAAATTTAGCCAAATAGTAAAGGACAACACTGGGTGTTATGAGTCCTTGTCTCTGCTTGGAGTTAGTTCCTCTCACTCTTGTCAGCCATTTTTGTGCCACCCAGTCGCCACTCAGAAAAGACTGGCTGCTATTCAAGATCCTTCCCTGGTTCATAGGCATGTCAACCAGTGGGCACAGCCAAGGTAGAATTCCCAATGTGGAGAACACTGTCGATGGTGGTGGTGAGGTGTGCTGAGGAAGGAAGACTGATGTCCCCACAATTTATCCATTCCAATGCCATGTGGGCAACTGAAAGGAGGGAGGTGTTCTTGAGGTTGCTAGTCTCTCACCAGTAGGAGCATGTGAGGTGGTTCCATCAGAACAAGGAGTGTGTGTGTGTGTGTGTGTGTGTGTGTGTGTGTGTGTGTGTATGTGCGTATGTGTGTATGTGTGTGTGTGTTTCTATGTGCATGTACATGTATGTATTGTGTGTTTACACTTTTGTGTCCTGGAATCTCTAGACTAATAAGAAAACAAAAAATATGGTGAAACACACATGCTCTACCCCCACCCCCGCCCCGGAGCAAGGGCATGAAAAGAAAGGTTGGCAAAGGAAGAAGCCTACTATGTGCTAGATGGAGCCAGTCTTCCCATGTCTCCGCTTCTCTCCTGTCTTTACGCCACAGCTGTGAAGGATCCTATTAGAACTTTTGTCTGTTTGAAATTTGGAAAACGACCCGGTGAAATCAACATCAGGCTACTGACTGAGACCAGTAAAGATCTTTAGGGTATCCAGAGTCACTGGAGAAGAGCAAGATGAAATGACTAGACTGAACAGACAACAGGGCGCTGACCTTGTCATTCACCCCATTCCCTACCACACCGTCACACTTAATACCTGACCACGTGTGATCAGGTCACACACTGCCTCTTTCCAATCTGGTACGAAACTCTCATAGTCACAAGAACCTCTGTATGATTGAGAGATTTATTTATTTATTGTATATGAATATTTTGCCTGCATGTGCATCTGCACACCAAAAGAGTACATCTATTGGATCCCATGGGGCTACAGTTATAGATGGTTGTGAGCCACCATGTGGGTGCTAGGACTTGAACTCAGGACCTCTGGGAGAGACCTTAACCTCTTAGCCACTAAGCTATCTCTCCAGCCCCATGTTTAATTTAGACTCTACAGGCTCTTGGTGTGTGCTTCCTCTGTGAGGAGGGGGTGTAGAAGTGAGAATGTGCTGACCCCTCAGGATTTGTTCCTGTCTTTGACGCTGGCTTCAGCTTTGTTAGGCTGTGCTATGGTCTTAATTGGAAATGCTTCCCAAAGGACAGTGTGCTGACTGTTTAACACCTTTACCACCAAGCTAGCATTATTATTTTTGAGAGAGTGTACAAGTTCTGGTAGGTGGATTCCAGCTGAAGGATGCAAGTCATTGGAAGTGGAGAGGTTATAACTTTGAAAACTAGACCTGTTTCTCAGCTCTGTTCTCTCTCTACTTACAGGCTCTACGAGATGAGATGAATAACCTCATCCTCCACTTGCTCCCACTGTGCTGATGCTCTTCTGCCTCATCACAGCCCAGAATCAAAGGCGTCAAGGGCTGTGGGCTGAAATCTCTGAAACCATGAGTCAAAACAACTTTGTTTCCCTTTGTACTGGCTAGTTTTATGTCAACTTGACACAAGCTAGTCACCAGATAGGAGGAAGTCTCAGTGAGAAAAATGCCTCCGTAACAGCCAGCTGTAGGGCTGGAAAGATGGCTCAGTGGTTAAGAGCACTGTCTGCTCTTCCCGAGGTTCTGAGTTCAATTCCCAGAAACCACATGGTGGCTCACAGCCATCTATACTGAGATCTGGTGCCCTATGCAGGCAGAGCACTGTATAAATAACAACAACAACAATAACAAAGATGCAGCTGTAAAGCATTTTCTTAATTAGCAATCCATGGCCGGGCATCCCCCATTGTAGGCAACCCTTGGGATGGAGGTCCTGGGTTCTACGAGAAAGCAGGCTGAGCAAGTCATGGAGAGCAAGCCAGCAAGCAGCACCCCTCCATGGCCTCTGCATCAGCTCCTGCCTTTTAAGAGTTCCTGCTCTCACTGCTTTTGCTGGAACTGTGAGAGAAATAAACCCATGGCTTTGGCTAAGGTGATTCATCACAGCAATAATAAGCCAAAATAAGACACCTCTTAAGTTGTTTCTGTTAGGTATTTGGTCATGACAATGATAAAAGTAGCTAACACTGGGGCTGGAGAGGTGGCTCTGTGGTTAGGGGCACTTGCTTCTCTCCCAACCGGCATGATTCAGTTCCCAATACCCACATCAAGTGGCTCACAACTGCCTACAACTGCAGTTGAAGAAAATCTGGTACCTTCTTCTGGCTTTTGTGAGCACTAGGCAGGCATGCAATGCACATAAACTCATGAAGTTATGCAGACATAGACGTTAATCTAAAAAGTTAGATAAATATAAGGGTAACAGATGCAAAATTGTTGAGGACAGAATCCCACTTGTTTTAGTTAGTTTGTTTGTTTTTGCTTTTTGACACAGGGTTTCTCTATGTAGCCTCGACTACCCTGGACTTGCTCTATGGACCAGTCTGGCCTTGAACTCACAGCAATCCACCTGCCTCTGCCTCCTGTGCCACCACGCCTGGCCCCAGAATCCCGCTTCTAATGCAGTGCTTTACCCAGGTCCTACAGAAACCAATCTCTCCCTGCTCTCCCCTCTTCTCCTCTTTCCCTTCCCTCTCTTCTCTCACCCTCTCTCCTTCCTCTCTTTTTTTATCTTTTCTTCCTTTCTTTTCCCCTCTGTTCTTCCCTCTCTCCCTCTTTTCATTCCTTTCTTTTCTTGAGACAGACTGAGGACCTTATACATGCCAGGCAAGAGCTCTACCACCAAGCTTCACCTCTAGCCTTATATACATTTCCTGAATAAAAAAAAAAAAACAAAACAAAACAAAAAATAAGTAAGAAAAGTACAGCTGTGATCCCCACGTTCAATGTGCTTACAGTCTGTTAAAAAATAAAATATTTACCACTCACATCTTTCTGGGTCTCGGTTACCTCACTCAGGATGATCCTTTCTAGTTCCATTCATTTATCTACAAGTTTCGTGATTAGCCCAATATAGATGTCCTCTGAAAGGCTCCACCCAGCAGGGGATCAAAACAGGTGTTAAGACTCACAGCCAAACTGTGGGCAGAGCACTAAGAGTCATATGGAAGAGTTGGGGGACAGAAGGACCCAGAGGAAGCAGGAGCTCCATAAGGAGAGCATCAAAGTCAACAAATCTGGACTCGGGGGCATCTGCACAAACTGATGCACCAATGAAAGATGATGCATGCAGGGAAGAGCTCATCCTCCACACAGATCCTCTAGTAAGGAGCAGGGATTGCCTCTGACATGAACTCTGGTGCTTGAGATTTGATCACTTCCCCTTGGCAGGGAGGCCTTGTGGGAGCCACAGAGAAAGAGGATATAGGCTATCTTAGTGAGACCTGATAGGCTGGGGTCAGATGGTAGGGGAGGTGGGCCCTCTGTCAGAGGACTAGGGGAGGGGAATGGGGGGGGGAGAGGGAGGGAGGGTAGGAACAGGAGGATACAAGCAAGGAGCTAGCAGTCGGGATATAATGTGAATAAGTTATTAAAAATTTAAAAAATGTAAGAAGAAAAAGAAATAAAATATTTAAAGAATAAATAACTTCTAAAATCCAATTTTCCATTCTATTCTCACAAAATATCTATACTATTACAATACAGAATGTAATGCATCCGTTTAAGTATGTACATTATTTCAGGAGAAAAAAACAACCTAGCTTTACATTCTGCCAGTCATTGAGCGTATGTAGCATTCCAGGCAGTTCTGAATTGTCACTTGATTTCATCCTTTCTTACTTAGAGTGCAATGTAGCTTAATGGTAATAGTAGGCACCGTTCATTGACCACACAGTCTATGGTGGGCAAAATGCCTTCGTCCATTCTGTGTATGAAACTCAGCACTCACCATAATTCTGCTGATTATGGCTTTATTTTCCTATATCCAAGATGAGGAATCAAGCTATGGGAGAGTAAACAATCCCACAGAAGAGGTCGCTTGCTGACATGCTGGAGTTTGAAGACCATCTGTTTAACAACAGAAGATGGGCTTTGCGTCACTCTGCCTGAGGTTTGAGTAGTCTCTGGGGATGTCCCACATCAGATTCCTGTCTCAATAATTGGTAGCCGTGTTATTTGTAGCCTCCTCCCCGCTGAGGTGCATCTTCCTGATTTACAGAGTAGAAATTATAACTATTACTTTGAAAGATGGCTGGAGTTGTGATGGCTCATTTTAATTGTCATCCTGGTGCAATCTAGAATCGCCTGCGAAGAGGGAGTCTTAGTAAAGGAGTGATTTGGTTAGGTTGGCCCGAGAGCACATCTGTGGCCGATTATCTTAGTCACGATTATTGAGGTGGGAAGAACTACTCACTGTGGGCAGCACAATTCCCTAGGCAGGAGGATCCTGAACTGTAGAGTGGAGAGTGTGACTAGTTTACAAACGCCCAATGATTCCTCGCGCTCTGCTTCCTGAATATAGGTGTGATCTAACCAGCTGCCTTGAGTTCCTACTGCCGTGACTTCCCCACAGAGCTGGCCCCCAACCTGGAATTGCAGGTTAGGAAAAACTGCTTTCATCAATTGCTTTTCTTTAGGGTATTTTTATTCATAGCATCAGGAAGCAAAAGTAAGACAAATATTAAATGAGACTATCTATGTATGTATGTGTGCGTGACAATTATATAGTAGATCTCAACGTATGTTAGTCCCCTTGTTTTGAAAAAAAAAAAAATAAGGTAGCATAGGGAGATGGCTCAGTGTGTAAAGTGCTTATTGTATAAGTTTGAGGCCCTCGGCTCAAATACCCAGAACCTGTGTGAAATTGGGTGGGGTAGTATTTATCTATAACCCCAGTGTTCCTGTGGAGAACCAAGAAGTCCTTGTGGCTCATAGGTCGGGTAGTCTGGCATAGGCCGCCGAGGTGCACAACAGAAGGGAAGGCCTTGACTCAGACACGGTGAAAGGCAAAGGCTGGTGCCTGAGATTATCCTCAGACCGGGCACATGCGCACGCGCACACCAATACTTACACACGTGGATGTGTGCGCACACGTGTTGTTGAAAATATAAAATAGGGCACCAATATGTTGTAATAAATATAAAAGTAGCTAGTAAAGTTTATTATTAAATTAGCTTATAATTATTATGGCAGTATTATCTAACCCACTATCACAGTAAATAAAGACACAGACACAATAAATAGAATAGCCTCAATTTACCTGGGACTGGGCAGATATTAATCCTCTAAACTCTCCTTATCACTTTGCAGCCCCCATCCCAGGACATCTGCTTTAATCACTCCTATCTGGGCTACTTTCCTCCTTCCACGCTGACCCAGCCATGCGCTTCTTTCCATGCTAACCATAACACCCTTTTCTTCATCCTCCTCCTGGACTTGTCTCCTCTTTTCCCTGCCTCATGGCCCCCAGACTCCAGGCCTGTGAACCTCACACTCTGCCCCTCTCTCTCTTCTGCCAAATCCCAGGCTTCAGCATTTTTTAAATTAACCGATCAACTTTAAATAAGTAGAGCAAGGTTCACACAACAAGGACAGGTGTCCATGTGATTGTGCTCACCTGGGTAGCAACTACATCCTGGGGCCAGTAATTAGCATCAGAATACACAGCACCAGACCAATCCCCAACACACATACATGGACACACATAAGGTACATATACTTAACACTCCAAAAACCCCTATTCAAAATTAAAAACCAGGTAACTTTTAAAAAACGCATCAGCACATATCCATTTGTTTTTCAAACCTGCTTTTGGGTGTGCATTCTCTGGCCCTAGCCGGGCTCTATAAGTTTTTTTTTCCCCAGTCACTTTCAGATATTAGAAGTTTTGCTTACAGGTATTAAAAGGGCCAGGTGGATCTAAATCAATACTTTCATTTCACATCCAATTTAAGCTTTTCTTTTTCTTCCCAACTCAGGCTCCACTGGTGCTCAGTAACCTGCTGTGGGGTAGACGTGGTTGTTAATTTCTTTAAGTTCCCCTTTTCCATCCCGTCTTAGCTACTGGCAACTGCCTGGAGCTCCTACAGGGCTGAGGTGGGAAAGAAATGAGAAAGGCTCATCCAGATGCTGTACTGTTGCCTCTTTCCCTCATGAAATGCTTTTGTAGGATTTTAAAAGTTCTTTCTCATAGATTTCCACCACTGGGTCTCCAAATGACCTCTGATAATGGTCCCCAACTTTCCCCTTTAGCATCTCCTCTCAGCTTCTCTGAGGACATCCCCTCACCCCCTTCCCCCAGTTATCCTCAAGATAACATCTCCCCATCTCCTGTTTTGAGACTCATTAATCCTAGGGAAAGAGACCGAGGCACTCAGGAGGCTCTGGCCAGCCACAAGGCTTCCATTCTTCTGGCTCCGTGACCTCTCACTCCCTAGGCACAGCACACCTCCAGTGACTCTGTCTCTGCTTTGCTCCAGTGCTGTAGAGAATTCCCTTGCCTTCTTTTTTTTTTTTTTTTTTTGCCTTCTTTACATCAATAGGCACTTTGTATAAGAAGGAAGAGAGGGGCAGCAGCCAGGACTTCTTATTGAGTGAACAAGTCCCAGTGTATCCTACCATGGAAGACACTCTGGATTGATCTCTGGCCCTCCTTCACAAGGGGATCGAGGTGGCTGGCAGAGTTGGGGGCATGGATTGACTTTCCTTGTTTTCTACTATACCCTGCATATCGATACTTCTAAGCACCTTTAGCAGTGTGGATTATTAGCCATCACTTTTCTCACTCACATTCTGAGACAATAAAGATATTTCAATTGGGAGACATTACAGTGATTTCCTCTACACACACAACTCTAACCATAGTAGCAATGTACACAGTTTTAAAAACCAAATATGGAGGGGCTGGAGAGATGGCTCAGTAGTTAAGAATATGTGTCACTTTTCTAGAGGACTAGAGGTCGTTTCCTAGCACCTTGCCCTGTGGCTCACAGCCCCTGTGACTCCAGCTCCAGGGATTCTAATGTCCTCTTCTGGAACCTGTGGGGCATCTGCACTTACATGTAAACACCCATACACAGGCACACATAATTGTTTTTTATTCTTGAAGAAAACAAAAATGGACAAAAATAAAATGATAGGCTCATCTCTACCTGTAGTCCCAGAGACCAGTAGCCACCATGGACTACCAGTTCTTCCTGTATCCCTGGAGGCCTGCTGCCACTCAGGAAAACCAGTGGACAGCTGCCATCTGGAACCACCAGCTCTACCTGCAATCCCAGAGGCCTACTACCACAAGGGACTACCAGGCCTGCCAACACCACGGACTACCAGATGGCTAGAGGTAAGCATAAGAAGACAAACAGCAAAACCCAGAGCCACATGGCACCACCAGAACCCAGCCATCCTACCCAGTAAGCCCTAGATATCCTATCATACCTGAAGTATAATAAATATTTTAAATATGATGTTATGAAAATTATAGGGGCCTTAAAAGATGAAAATAAATCTCTCAAAGAAATAGAAGAAAATACAATCAAACAAGTGAAGGAATTGAATAAATCCCTTAAAGAAATACAGGAAAATACAATGAAACAGGACAAAGAAATGAAGAAAACTGTTCAAAACCTGAAAGTGGAAATACAGCAACAAATAAAACAGCTGAGGCAATACTGGAGATGGAAAATCTAGGAAAGAGAACAGGAACTACAAACACAAGCATCACCAACAGAATGCAAGAGAAGTAAGAGAGCATCTCAGGAGTGGAATATACAACAGAAGAAATTGATACATTGGTCAAAGAAAATGCTAAATCTAAAAAGTTTCTAACACAAAACATCCGGGAAGTTAGGGACACTATGAAAAGAATAATAAGAACAGAAGAAGGAGAGATTTCCAGATCAAAGGCCCAGAAAATATCCTCAACAAAATCATAGAAGAAAACTTCCCTAACCTAAAGAAAGGGATGCCTATAAAAGTGTACAAGAAGCCTACAGAACACCAAACAGACCGGACCAAAAAAGAAAGTCCTCCATCCACATAATAATCAAAACACTAATTGGGCAGAATAAAGAAAGAGTATTAAAAGCTGCAAGGGATAAGGGCCAAGTAACATATAAAGGCAGATCTGTTAGAATTACACTAGACTTCTCAACAGAAAAACCTGGGCAGATGTCATACAGTCTTTAAGAGATCACAGATGCCCAGAATACTATACCCAGCAAAACTTTCAATCACCATAAATGGAGAAAACAAGATATTCCATAACAAAACCAAATGTAAACAATATCTTTTCACTAGCCCAGCCCTACAGAAGGAAAACTCCAACACAATGAGGGTTACACCCAAGAGACCATAGGAAATAAATAATTTCACACAAGCAAAAACAAAAGAAGTGAAACATACATACACACACACACACACACACACACACACACACACACACTTTCTACCCCCACGAACATAAAAATAACAGAAACCAACAGTCATTGTCATTAATATCTCTCAACATTAATGGACTTGATTTTTCCAATAAAAAGATACAGGCTAACAACGTTGATGTGAAAATAGGATCTATCAATCTTCTGCATACAAAAAATATACTTCAGCAACAAAGATACACATTAGCTCAGAGTAAAGGCCTGGAAAAATGTCCTCCAAGCAAATGAATCCAAGAAACAAGCAGCAGTGGCCATTTTAATATCTAATAAAATAGACTTTCAACTAAAAGTAATCAAAAAAGATGGGGAAGGATACTTCATACTCGAAAAATCTAGCAAGAAAATGTCTCAATTCTGAACATTTGTGGCCCCAATGCAAGGGCACCCACATTTGTAAAAGAAACAATAATAAAGCTTAAATCATACACCAAACACCACAATTAATAGTGGGCGACTACAACATCCCACCCTCACCTTAGGTGGCAGTGGTGAAAGGGAGGTTCTCCCAGATGTCCTGAAATGTGTGGGGCAAGGCAGGAAGCTGATAGACTAAATTCAAAAGAAAAGAAAGTGGGAATAACTGGATACATTGGTGCAGGAGACAACTTAACATCAATAGCTCTGCCTCTAAGATCAACAATTAATAAATGAGACTTCATGAAACTAAAAAGCTTCTGTAAGGCAAAGGATACTGTCAATAGGACAAAACAGCAGCCTAAAGACTGGAAAAAGATCTTCACCAACCCTACATCTGACAGAGGGATAATAGACAAAATATATAAAAACTCAAGAAATTAAACACCAACAAACCAAACAATCAAATTAAAACTGGGGTACAGAGTTAAACAGAGAATTCTCAACAAAGGAACCTCTAATGGCCAAGAAGCACTTAAAGAAATGCTCAAAGTCCCTAGTCATCAGGGAAATGCAATTCAAAATGACTCTGAGATGTTTTTTTTCTTATACCTACCAGAATGGCTAAGGTGAAAAACTCAAGCGACAGAACATGCTGGCGAGGGTGTGGAAAAAGGGGGAACACTCCTCCAGTGCTGGTGAGAGTACAAACTTTTACAACCACTTTGGTAATCAATTTGGAGGTTTCTCAGAAAATGGGGACTAGTTCTACCTCAAGACCCAGCTATACATCTCCTGGGCATATACCCAAAAGATGCTCCATCATACCACAAGGACATTTGCTCAGCTATGTTCATAGCAGCCTTATTCATAACAGTCAGAAGCCGGACAAAACCTAGATGTTCCTCAACTGAAGAATAGGTAAAGAAAATATGGTACATTTATATACTGGAGTACTACGCAGCTATTAAAAACAAGAAAATCATGAAATTAGCAGGCAAATGGATGGAACTAGAAAAGATCATCCCAAATGAGGTAATCAAGACCCAGAAAGACAAGCATGATATGTGCTCACTTATAAGTGGATATTAGCCATATAGTACAGGATGACAATGCCACAATCCACAAACACAAGGAAGCTAAGTAACAAGGAGGCCCATGGAAGAAAGCTTGAACTCACTCAGAAAAGGAAATAAAATAGACAGTGGAAGCAGATGAAGAGAGGGAACTGGTAGGGGTGGGAGGTGGTAGGACTGGGAGAGAGAAATGGGAAGCAGATGGGGAGGGGATCTTTGGGACAAGCTGGAGACCTGAGACAGGGTAGGCTCCTGGGAGGATATGGAGTGACTCTAGCTGAGACTCTTAGCAGTGGGGGACGTGGAGATTGAAGTGATCACCCCCTATAGTCAGGCAGGATTTTTTTCTTATGTAAATGGATTTTTAAAATTATTATAATTTATTCACATTACATCCTGATTATAATCCCCTCGCTCTTCCCTTCCTGTTTCCCCTCCTCCTTCTGCCCCATTCCCCTCACCTAGACCTTCAACAGGTTGGGTCCTCCTCCCCCACTGTCTGGCCACAGGCTATCAGGTCTTATCTGGATAGCCTGCATTCCCTTCTTCCTTTGTGTTCTTACAGGGCCTCTCTGCTAAGGGGCAGTGGTCAAATTGTGGGCACCAGACTTCTTGTCAGAGGCAGTCCCCCACTCTCCCCTTCCCCATGTGGAGAATGAGATGTCTGTTGTCTACATCTGAACAGGGGATCTGGGCCCTCTGCTTGCGATGTCCTTGGTTGGTGCATCAGTTTGTGCAGCCCCCCTGGGTCCAGATCCACCAGCTTTGGTAGTCTTCTTGTGGAGCTCCTCCATACAACAAGGACATTTGTGCAACTATGTCTATAGCAGCTTTATTTGTAATATCCTGAGCTAGAAACAACCTACATGTCCCTCAACTAAAGAATAAATGAATAAAATCTGGTACATTTACATAATAGAGTACTATTCAGCTGTCAAAAACAAGGAAATCTTGACATTTGAAGGCAAATGGATGGAACTAGAATCCATCATCCTGAATGAGGTAACACAGGCCCAGAAAGACACGCATGGTATATACTCATTTATAAGTGGATACTAGCCCAGGCAGGACTTTCAATGGAGGGAGGGAGGCACAAAACTTTTGGCTCAAAATTTACCCTGGCTACAAGATGGGCAGGGTAAAGATGTAGCAGAGTTTGAGGAAATGGCCAACCAATGAATGGCCCAACTTGAGACCCATCCCATGGGAGAGAGCCAAACCCTGTCACTATTAATGATATTCTTCTATGCTTGCAGATATGAGCCAAGCTAACTGTCCTCAGAGAGGCTACACCCAGCAGTGGATTGAAACAGATGCTGAGATCCACAGCCAAACATTAGACTGAGATCTGAGAATCTTGTGGAAAAGTTGGGGGAAGGATAGAGGGACTGGAAGGGACAAGAGCTGCACAAGAAGACCAACCGTCAACTAACCTAGATCCATGGGCACTCACAGAGAATGAATCACCAACCTTAGTGCATGCATGGACTGGACCTAGGTCCCCTACCCTTATGGAGCTGATTGACAGCTCAGTCTTCATGTAGGTCCCTTAGCAACTGTAGCAGGGGTTGTCCCTGACATGGACTCTGTTACCTGCTGTTGGATCACTTTTCCCTAGCTAGGCAGCCTTGTCTGGCATCAGTGGAAGAGGATGCACTTAGTCCTGATGCAACATGAAGTGCCGGGATGGGATGGCATGGGGGGTGGGAGTGGGGGTGAGAAGAAGGAGGATGGGGGAAGACGTTGGTAAGGTAGGACAGGAAGGAGAGGAGGAAGGGGGCTCTGATCAGGATGTAGAGTGAATAAATTAATTAAAGAGAAAAAAGTAAAATAATAGAAAGGGGCATTTGCTTCCTCTATTAATGTTAGATCTGTGCATCATTTCCCACAAGCCACCCTTGTCCAACCCTTTCTGCTATTTATTTTGACCATTCCTTTCTACTTTCTAAGTGACAAACATGTATAATGTTGGATTCTAAAATGTTGGCTCTTGACTGTTGTCTTCCTAATTGCCGAAGAGGAAAACAATGCCTGCTTCTCCCCATCTTCCCCATCAGAAAGATTTCCTTTTCCTTTTTCCTCAGTAGAGTCTTCTTATTCAGTGGCTTTTTATTAAATAGTATATCTATTAGTACTGCTATGTGAATGTCAACAGGTCACTTACATCATTCAGTGATTTTTTTTCCTGTTCTTAAATATATTTTCATTTTCCTTTGCATCAGTCTTTTCTGGTTTGGGTTGTTTGTTTAATATGTAACATATAAACAATTCAGATTTGTAAACAAAACTACACAACTGTTCTCAGTAAAGGTGCATACATAAAATAGTCTTTCAGTCCTAATAGCCATTTCTAGGCCAAGTATTTACAACATCCCTCATTCAGCTTGCGTTCCTTGAACTTTGCCCTCTTGAGTCTTAGCCTTGGCCTTGGCTATTCCCTTACCATCGTTACAAAAAAATCATGTCTTTTAGCTGTGTTTGATTTCTGTTTCTTGGGTTGGCAAAACTTTTAATTTATATTTTTATTATGCATTTACTGATTGTCTTTTTCACTCAGGTGGAGGTTGTTATGAAATGTTGATGGTTGGTGGATTTTTTTTTAGATCTCACTGAAAATGTGAGAGAAAAAGAAAGTCTGGCTAGGCATTGAGTTCTAAGATCAAAGTATCTTCTTTCTCTCAGAGGTTTTAGTGGTATTAGTTTATTGTCTTTTAGCTCTGATATTTGTGATCCAAATCCAACGCCATTTTGATCTAACATTTAATGTATTTTCTCTTCTTTATTCATGTTATTCAAAACTTTGCAATCATATCTTGATATTAGTTTTTAAAATTAATTCAAGGTAGAAAGGTGGCTTGGTAGGAAAAGGTACCAGACATACTACCAGACATAATAATCTGAGTTTGAACCCTGAGACCCAAATGGTCACAGGAGAGAAGTGAGTCCCACAAATTTTCCTCTTACTTAACTACACATACTCCGGCTGTGTGTGCTTACTCACCCACCCACACCTGCACAAAATAAATAAAAAATGTAAAGACATCACAGTGGGCATACTTTGTGTTCCTTCACTTTTCCTTTGGAGTTTTCCTTAGCTAGCTACAGGATCCATAGATGATTCCTTGGTAAAAAAAAAAAAAGTTCTCATTGCATTCTGCTCTTATTACTATGTCTTTTTCTTTTTTTCTTCAAGCATTTAAAACTTCATACCTTTGTTGTATTTCAACTTATAAATATTATTCTGTGCTATTTAAAATTTTCATACTAGCCTTCTCTTTTGGAAAACCATAGGGTTTTTGTTTGTTTTCTACACTGTCCCTGTCCCTTCCAGCTCATGTTGATGCTTACTTAGACTCCATTTTCCATTATCTAAAATCCTAGCTCATCGCAAATGTTTTAGTGAGGTGACTTAGTCCTGCTCTCAATTATGCCTAATGTCCACAAATTCAAAATCTTAAAGTTGTCCCAAGAATTAACTTTTCAAGGCTTGGACAGATTCATGGAGGTGTAATTTTATGGTATCTTAGACTGGAAGTGGTATGGGCAACTGGGTTTACTGTATGGTTTTAAAAATATCCCCTCTGAAAGCCCCTGGAACCCATCTTTTTTTGGTCTTTTTCTGGATTTGTGGCGATGGCTCAGCTTGGTTTCTTCAAAGAACACTGTCCTTATGAGCTGGTCTTAACAATGCCAGGAAGCAGAAGTAAGGAAAATACTAAAGCCTGAGAGTAAGCTGGGTTTGCAGTGAGCCAACACAGAACTCTGTTTCTGTGGCTCTCCTTTGGCATCAGAACTACTGATCCTCAATCTTGTAGGACCGATTTTCAGATATAAATGACTGCACATTGGTATGCTCTACATGAGGGCAGAAAATGGGAAAAAGCTACCTACTGCTACTTGCTTCTACTGTTCATAGTTTCCATAGCTTTAGGTTGTTTCTGATGGGCACTGAACAAGTCCCATAGTGTGGTTTTCCATCCACAACCATAGGAGAGCTATACCAGTGGGGGTAGACCTGAGGCCAGTGGTGCATACTTGAGAGGAAGCACATTTGTCTTGAGACTACATGATCTTGTTTAGATCTCTTGCACAGTGGGCCATGACACCATTGAGGGTGATGGAGAAGTGGCAAAAGCCCACTAAGTGGATCTGAAGTGATGCCAGAGAGGCCTTTAATGTAAGTGGAATCTCTTTTGTAGATGGAATCCACTTATAAGTGGATATTAGCCATAAAGTACAGGATAATCAGGCTACAATCCATAGACCCAAAGATGCCAAGTAACAAGAAGGGCCCAGAAAAGGATGCTTGAATCTCACTCACAAGGGGAAATAATACAGACATTTGAAGTAGATGTAGGGAGAGTGGGAGATGGATAGAAAAGGGAACAGGGGTGTTGGTCAGGAGTGAGGATGAAAGAATGCTGGGAAATCAGTGTGGAGCATCTCTGGGGTGGGAAGGCTTCCCGGGAGTCTTTGGGGGTAACCCTAGCTGAGACTTCTACCAGCAGAGGGGATATAGACCCTGTAGCCAAGCAGGACTTTCTGTGGAGGGAGGGAGACAACAACCCATCCACAAAACTTTGGACCCCAAATCTCATCTGCCTGTAAGTAGCACATGGATGAAGGTGGATCAGAGACTGAGGGAATGGCTAACCGATGACCGGCTCAACACCCCATGGGAGAGAGCCAACCCCTGACACTATTAAGGATACTCTGCTATGATTGCAGACAGGAGCCTAGCATAACTGTCTTCTGAGAGGCTTCATCCTGCTGCTACTGGAAACAGATGCAGAGACCCACAGCCAAACAGTAGGATGATTATACAGCTGAAGTCCTCCGCTCTGGATGACAGAATGTTGACAGACTATATCTTGTATAAGTAATGATATTTTTAATGAGAGCTTCAGTCCTCTATGTTCAACCTTTCTTTAGTTCTAATAACAAACATTTTATAATTGTTGTGGCATGAAAAGAGTCCCATTTGTCTATGGATGAGTTTTGTTGTTACCTGTTCCAACAGATAAGATAAACTTTTTCCTGTGTGTGGGGTTCAGGGTTCTAGAAGGTGTTCTGAGGTAGCAGCATCTTAGATAGGACTCCAAGTGTGCATGTGGCTCTGTATCAGGGAAATGAGATGTGGAGTCAGGTAAGCCTTTCCAGGAACAAGGAAGGTCTGCGAGTGAAGTTGGGGAGTGGGAAAGCAGAGCATCCGTTCAAGACTGATGGATAGTGTTGGGTAGATGGTGTTCGTGGGGGGATATCAAGCTGAAAAAGTTATTTATGGAAGGCCTTCAAAGGCAGGGCAACTGAGACATTGTTCTATGCATGGTCAGGAGAGTGAACAGTGAGCACCTCATGTCCTCAGTGCTCTGGGGGATTAGCCGAGAGGTCACAGGGTCATGTGTCAAAGATGGTAATCTGAAAGCTAAGAGCTTGAAGAATATGGAGAAATATTGGAATAGGAATTAAGGAGCAGCTGGCTTGCACATCCAGAGGGTCAGCTTCATATGGCTAACTTTCCTCTTGTGTTTCTGGGGCAGGCCAAGGGTAACTTCTTCCAGGAACCCTACACTGCCACCTCCTCGGTTGGCTGTGTCAGGGGCCTCTCCTTTTGGCTGCCACGGTTTCTGGGTCTGGATCTACTATAATACCTCTTGTGTTACACCCTAAGTTTTTAAGTTTGTCTGAAAGCTTTCTGTGTGCAGGAGCATCTGTTGTATTAAACGCCGAGTCCCCTGAGGTCAGCGCAGAGTCTCACCCATGGAAGATGCTCAATAAATGTTTGTTGAATGAATGGGCAGTAAGCCTGGGGACTTAAGAGTGTTTGCTGGCTCTCTGGTGGTGCTCGCTCAGCAGCCTGTGAGCAGGGGAAGTGCAAACCGTCAGGGAGGCCGAGCTCAAGAGTCAGGAGAGCAGTCCTAAGTACACCAAGCCTTGGGGGTCTAGAATATCAAGAATGGCAGCACGGAGACAGATGCAGACACTAGCCATATGCATCTGCCAGTGCTTTGCATGACTCATAAGGGGGCTCTTTATTTTCCTTGTATGATGAAGCTCACGAGAACTACGGCAGTCTGAAGGGACCACCTTGCCTTGCCATGCCCATGTTATAGGGGTACTATTGGGGCTCCCCTCACTTGGGATACTAAAACTATATCCAGCTTCATATTCAAGGCTGTTCCAATTTCATAGCACATGTGCTCGCCAGATACGCATACATGCTCAGAGGATGGGTGAGCACAGACAAGCCTTCGCACACACAGGAGTGCACACAGATACACAAATCCCCAGACCAGAAACTTTAACGATTTATTTTATATAAGTCTTCCCCCCAAAAACAAAACAAAACAAAAAAACCATCTCTCAGGCTGTCAGATTGAGTGAACTACTGTAGGAGGAGGGGAAAGAACCAAAGAATCTCCTTGACAGCTCCCATTAACTGAAATGCGAGGTGAAAGAGAGTGAAATAAAATTGGGAATGAGATGACAGGGTTTTCTATCTGACAGAGATCCTTGCAAGTCATCGGCCTGATTGCTGTGCATTCATCATCAACTGCAGCCAGCACAGTCCTTCTGTGGGTCCCTTCCTCACTGTCACTGGGGAAGAGATCTTTTGGGGAAGCAGTTGTCCCTGCCTTGTAACTTCAGGCAAGCAGTGGATGAGCTTGGGGGCCCAGGTGTGTTTGTCTTCCAGCTCTTCACACTGAGTTCTACTCTGGGGTGGTCCCCTTCCCAGTTCCTACTTCCTGCTCAGTCTCCATCTTCTATATTCTGGGACTTAGTTTACAATTTCCCAGCAAGTTCCTCCATTATAAGATGTCCAATATTCAATAATTTCCCCCTGCCCCAATAACCTGCACTCCCAAACTATCCCATATTCCAGGCTCACCTCATCTCCTGTCTGACCAATTTCCAATCCCCGCTTCCAGGATCATTACATGGGTAGTTTGCATCCTTCTCCTTGTTCTCTGCCTCCTTTGAGGCCAGGCCTCATTGGTAGGAACTTTTGTGGCTTTTCTCAGCTTCCTTATCCCAAACCGATCTCTTCCCTTTCCCCTAACCCTGTATCCATGCATTGAGGGGGAGGCAGAAGTTTGCAAGGACTGGGTGTGAAGAGATACAAGGACACTGAGAGTGAAGACAGAGCCATGCAAATCAGATCATGCCTTGCAGCCATTTCCTTAAGTTCTTTCAAACATCATTTCAGATGTTCAATTCAAACATCTGGTCCTCACTTCTCCATCTTCTTCATCCCTGAATGCTGAAGAAGGACCAAGAGACACGGCCATTTCTGACTGAGATGTGCTCTTAGAATAGGCTGTCCCACTCCAGCCCTTTCTAACCCCTTCCCTCCTTCTTGGGTGACACTTCTATTCTGTGAATTACTGACTTAACTGATGCTGCATCCTTCAGATTCCTCTCTGTGTATCAGAGAGCACCACCTTCTTCTCTTCCCCACATTCTCCCCACACCCTCATTCTCTTGCACGTAACTCTGGAAGGATTAGCTATTGTGAACTTGTATTGTGACCTTGGGAATGGCTAAGCCTCTGTGTTCTGAGCTACGTCTGGAGGAGAGAGTCTTGTCTTTGAGAGTTGCTGTGAAGGTCAGGTGAGAGAATGTGTGCAGTTCTCAGCACACAGTTCTCATTAGTAGGTCTGTCTTTATCTCATCCTCTGGGCTCCGCATTATCCCTGCCCAGGTCAGTCAGCCTCCTACCTTCACTACATGGCTAGCTCTCTTTAACATCATGATTCCTACCAAGAAAGAAAGGAGGTATATTGAGTATCTCAAGACTAGTTAGGCTGAGCAGGAAGAATATGTAGCCATGCCCCCACCCCATGGAGCATAAGAAAGGACGAGGAGCTCGTAGCCCCTCTATACTGTCTTGGCTGTGTGGTACAGATTGTCTTCCCTTTTTAAGTCTGATCTGCCACCTCCATTGCTCCTGCCCAACTACCTTTCTTAGTATAGGCTATCTTTGGCAGGAGCAGCCTCCACCCCACATTTCTATTCTCCCTCAGTGCTGATGCCTAAAACCATCTAATGCTAACTCTGGGTCTACCTGAAAGCCTGAAGCCGAGAAGATCTGATTGATGCTGGATGCCCAGCCTTTATTGACACTTCTCAAATCACTTTAAGATTATCTGCCTTTGCCCTCTGTTCCTATCCCATACTACATCCCAAATGGCTTCTCTATTTCCACTGTGACAGGGACCACACTGATGACTCCAATCTAAAGAAAATAGCCCAGCCCTTTCTTCTAAGCTCAGGATTTATGGACCTAATGGCTTATTGATATACTGTTTCCTTGGGTCCTAGAGACAATTTTCTATGTACAAAACAAAGCCATTCAGCTTTATCCCCAGCCATGTCTAGTGAGATGGTGCTCCTGTGCTCCACACAGCAGCAGTGAGCACTCTGATTTCGTCCTTCGTATCTTCCCCCACTATATCTAGTCTATTGCCAAATTTATGGGTTTTCTTTTCTAAATCTCTCAGAATAGTTCTTCTTTTCTTTATCTTCTTGGAACATCCCAGCCCACTTAAAACTATTATCTTTCGCCTGGATTATGCTGTATCTTCTTAGCTTGTCTGTTCAGAGACATGTGTGCCCTGTCTCTAATATTCTGATATATATATGTGTGTGTGTGTGTGTGTGTGTGTGTGTGTGTGTGTGTGTGTGTGTCTTGAAGAAACCTTTAAAAAACCCACAACAAACAAACCCAAACCACATAGCTGATAAAGTCATTTCTTTGCTTAAAATTCCTTAATTCCCTTGAGTTTAAAATGGGATTAGAGGTCCTTACCACCCTACACTAACCTGCCTGTGCCTCCAACCTCTTCTTTTGGTATATCTTTCCCGACTTCTGTCAAACTGGATTTAGTCAAAGTCACACAAGACAAACTCAGCAGAAAAAAAGGTCTGCTCACACACTCATGTAGGGTGCTACTATGTTGCCAAGTGCTGGTGATATGTGCTGGTAACATGTACTGGTGTCATGTGCTGGTAACATGTACTGGTGTCATATGCTGATGACATGTACTGATGTCATGTGCTAATGACATGTGCTGACTGTCCTCTAGCTGCTTTGCCCTTTTATTCTTAACAGTCATGAATTTCCTCAAGCCACATCTCCAGGAAGATAGGGAACCTTGCTCTCCAGGCCCACCATCTTCACCTCTGCTTGTTCTACTGCTCTCAGCTAAAGTACCACTTTTACAAGGGAAGATTCTTTGTCCGGTCAGCATCATAAAGCATTCAGCATCCTGTCCTGAGACTGTCATCCAGAACACTCAGTTGCCACAGTTGAATTTTATCATTTTTATCAAAATATAATGAATGTCATTCTCTGAATAGAGGGTGTAGTTAGATGAGAAATGACTGTATCTATTATTTTCTCATTGTAACCTCACTGGTTAGCACTGTGATTTGTATTACTGAGAGTTCAATAAATATTTGTTACATGCATGGCTGGTTCAGCCTGGATTGAACCATGCCTGGCTCATCACCCGAGGCTATGGAGGCTGGGAACTAAAGCAGGGGGATGACACCTACTGAGTTTTCAGGGGCAACAGGTACTGCCAAGGGCTGGGCAGCTACACTATAAATTGAACATGTTGGTGGCTTTGCATTTCTAAGTCTGAGTATCACTCTATAGATTCAAGATGCATAAATCAGCAAGTTATGAGAACACACAGAGGAAATGATGGAAACTGTACCCTCTGAAGATGACCCGTCACTCTATCTCCATTGACACAAGGAGGGTGCCTGTATTCATTCAGTGAATTTTTACTTTGTTGAGTTGGATCAGTAGAAATTGACAATAAGCAGAACCCAAACAGGAGTTGGTTTTGTTTGTTTGTTTGTTTTGTTTTTTTGTGTGTGTTCTGGCTTCCACACCAATTCTGCATCTGTCAGGATTCCCCAATCTGTCAAGCTGACATTTAAGAATATCTTTTCTCCCTAGGCATAAACACATTTTCTTCTTGGTTCTGAGAACTACGCATCTGTATCCAATAACAACTTCTCAATGAATAGAGTCCTACTGTACCACCAGACCTGTCTTCTGAGCCATGGAGACAAAGGTAAAGCTGCTTCTAACTCCACCTTCAGCCTGAAAGCCAGTGCTTGGCTCAGCCTTGGCTGAGAGATCCTCCAGCAATCTGGGGGAGAGAATGCATTCTATCGGGCTTACCAGACGTTCAAGTCTTCAGAGGGCAGGCAGGCAGGACTGAGGATGTCAGGTGGGAACAGAGAAAGAAGAGAAGGAAAAACAGGAAGGAAGGGAGGTCAAGAAGTTAAAAAAAAAAAAAAAAAAGGATGGAGGGAAACATGTAAAGAAAGAAGGGCAGGCCTGCTGTCAAAAGCCTGCAAGCCCAGAACTTTGAAGGCTGAGGCAGGAGGATGACAAATTCAAGGCCAGTCTGGGAAACTTCTGGAGATCACCTCAGAACAAAAAAATTGAAACAGAGCTGGGGAGTGTATCTTGGCGGTGGCCTGCTTGCCGTCATGAGTACATTGCTCAGTACTTGGGGAGGGGTCACCGAGAGGAAAGCAGGCCTGAAGGAAGAGAAAGGAACAAAGACTCTGTGCTTCTAATCCACATGCCATTCACTCTTCTACACTCGCGACTCTGTAATAAACCCTCCCATGGAGCAGAAATGCTCTGGGCGTGTGCCTTTTCTTTTCTACAGTACTTACTTTCTCATTTGTCTTCCCTGTCTGAGGTGAACATCTGTTGAACCAAATTGATAACAGTAGGGAATCCGTTGCTGACAAAGGGCAGGGTGGATCATCCATCCAGATGCTTCTGGGCTTAGGCTTGGCATAGTTCCTGGATTCTGAGCAAGAAAGGGTCAAGTGGGCAGGCTGGGTGGAAGTTTTAGTTTCTCGTCCCATTGGCTCTTGCCACTCCCCTCTGTGCCTGCCATTTTCCATTTGTTTTTACTTTGTCTTGCGTCAATTCCTATTGCCCTGACTTCCTATCCGGACATGGTGTTACCTGGTACCATTCCAGCTGTGAACCTGTGTGTACATTAATCTTGACAATGCACCTGCAGTTTTTTCCTCACACTTATGTCAGCTACTAATCCAAACACTCTCACCTGTTAATGGATAGGTGCTCATATCAAAGGAGATCTGAGAGCAAGGTGCACTGATTCACACTTTCACTGACCACTGGCCAAAGTGAGTGTTTGGTTGGGTAATCGATCTGCAGGTTGGATTATGTCACCAGTTGGATATTGTGGGCCATAATAGTTTTCCATTGTGAGGCTACTTGAGTTCTTGGTACTTTGTGTGTGTGTGTGTGTGTGTGTGTGTGTGTGTGTGTGTGTGTGTGTGCATGCGCGCATGCATGCTATTTGGAATTATTTTCCATGTGCCTTTTTGTGTCAGAGGATTTTTTTTTTTTTTTGGAGCTGACAGAAATCTGACACCCACTCCTTTACAATTTTGCTCTTGGAAAGTATTTCTTGGTTTGCTGCACTGACTATCTGAATGGAAATTTCTTGAAGGGGGATAGAAAGGATGCCCAAAGACCCTTGAGTATGTCAGGACCAGGACTCAATTCTCTGATGGCCACAAGATCTCCAGGTAATTCTGATGTGCCCAGGCTGACACTCACAGAGACCAGGCACTGACCACTGACCACTGACCACTGAAGCATGTGGTGTAATGGTGTCCCCACTTGGTTGGTGTTTCTGTCATTTATGGCTGAAAAGCCTTATTTGTGCATTGAACACTGTAGGATACTTGACAGTGTCCTTTGTCTTTGCCCGCTGGGTGCCAGTCACAACTCTTCCCATAGTTAGAATCCCCAGCGTAGTCTGAAGATCTTATCATGTGGCCCTGGAGGACAAGCAAAGTCACTCCACATGGAGAAAGACGTCTGCGGAGGATGTGGTAGAGGAGACACCGCCAGACAGAATAAGATTCATATACAGGCTAGCCACTAGCTAACTGAGAACTTTGGGGGAAGTTACTGTGTGTACCCCTCCCTCCCCCAGGTCAGTTCCTCATCTGTCATTAGAGGAGATTGATAACAGTGCCCTTGCAAGGCTACTAGGATTTCCCGGGGCCAGCATCTAGCAAACAAAATTAACATCTCACCTCTTACACTGGACAGCGCTCCAGAGAGATGCATGAACAGAAACAAGGTTGACTGTGGTAGAACATCTTTCTTCCAGGAGGCAAAGTGAACCCAAGAGTTAATGGGCAAAGTGTGAAGGCAGACGTGGTTTCACAGGCAACAGTGGAGGCCAGAGTGGGGGAGACAAAGTTTAAGAAAGCTTCCTGCAGCCAGCCTTCATGCTCCCTTCCTTCTTTGTCTATCCACCGCGTGGCCATAAATAATTCACTGCCTGTGTATGTTCTGCACCCTAAGCTTCTGGGACCAGCTCTCCCTCTAGGAACTACCTAAGTTACTGGCAGGCCTGCTGCCCTGAGTGCCAGCCTGTGTGCTTCTTGCCTTCTATAGTGTCCATCTGGGACCACACAGCTGTGGGCCCCAGGGTTCCTAAAGCCCTTTAGCCGGTGGGACACAGGAAGGCCCTTCAGGATAAAGAGTATTTTTAGCTGTTCATCCCCCTTGAGGCCTATTTTTAGCATCCAGCTGAAGGCCAGGCAGCTTCTCGATGGTCAATGGGAAGGGCATGATTGGATCCTGACTGGCACATTGTTTTGCCAGCCCAGCCAAGCTGGCATAGCTTCAGGCAGGATAATTACAGTAGTAAAATCTGGATTTCACAGCTTGAGCCTCACCAAGGCTGTGGGGGAATCACCATTCGGAGGAGTACGTTTTCTCTGTAGCACGGGATTTAAGAGCTCTCCGGTTCCATAGCGTTCTGTGGTGTAATGAATGAAGTAAGGCTCTCAAACAATATAAAGTAGCCAAGGAGAGAGTCAGGGAGACACAGAACCTGAAAAAGAGACCCAGGGAGCCCTGAGGGGGAGGCAGAAGCCAAAGTCAAGACAACTGAAAGAAGAGGCACATCTAGTCACCGGGTTGGAGGGGAGCATGTGGGGACAGGTGCAGGCCAAAAGAAAATCATGTCACTGGGATGGCAAAAGACAGGAAGGGATGGTCAAGCCTGGCAGCTAAGTTTAGAGAAGGTTTCCAGTATGTAGGATAAGACCCAGAATTGTCTCTAGAAATTGTCTCTTAAAGGTGTTTTTTTTTCCCCAGTAGCAAAACTTGGCTGGTTCCCACTTTTAGAGAGACAGCATGAGTGAGAAGCTAGCCCACGGTCCTATGTGGCCTCAGTGGTGGAGGATTCAGAGCATGTCTGACCTCAGAGGCAGCACTCAGCCACCGTGCTCAGTGGGATGGAACAAGGACACACAGACATCAGTGGGAGTAGGAGGAAGGGCAGTGGATGGGATACATCAGAGCTACAGAGTCTGGTGGGTCATCTGAGGCCCATACTTCCTCTCTTTCCTAAGGAAGACAGCTTAGAAAATGGGGACCATTGATGGAGGTGTCAGTACTGAATTATAGCATTTTCCCCGAAATGTGTGTCATGCTGATATGGTCCCCATGTCACTGCAGAGGCGGCCTGACATGCTTCAAGCTAGCAAGCAGAGCGATTGCAGGCCAGCTGTTTCTACTGTTTGGAAATACCATCTTCCACCATGTCATTAAGCTAATTGAACAGGCCAACTTAGGAAGGCAGTGGGGCAGGGGGGCAGGTGATAATAGCTTTGGATTTGCCCACTGCCATTCACAGCCTGACCTAATTCTGCCCGCTGCTCCTCTCTGGAACTGAGATCCACCAGCCCCAGCCAAGGCCATGGATGATAAACACTATGCAGACAGAGGGATTGTTCTTGCTAATGATTTTTCACCTCTGAAGATCTCAGCCCCAGCTGGAGCTCCCAGTTCATCTTTCTACATTTGTTGAGGCTTCAACCAGCACGGGCGACAAGAAAGCCATTTCCAACAACAAGGGTTCGCCTGTGTTGACAGCGATCATAAGTCATCCGTTCTGCTCCCGGTTCTGGTACCTCGTGCACCATGTAGCCATCTGTCTCTATAAATCTCCTAAGGGAGCTGTGGCTGCCTCAGCTGTGGGTGCCCCTGATTACCTCTGGCGTTTTCAGGAGAGGACTGTGGGATTCTATCATGTGATAGCACACACCTGAGTCAGAAGATACTCATGTTTGGACAGGCAGAGGACGGAGACCTGACTTGTTTATCCTGGGCATATGTTGAGGGAGGTGAAAATGGCATTCACTGCTCTTCCCCTTGGACTTTTTGCCAGCTTGTGCTTCCTTTTGAGGGGGCAGATGCCTTCCAGAACACCTGCCCTTGGGGAGGTGACAGGGCATGAGTGTGTAGCTGCAACAATCTAATTGTGGGAATATTAGGCCTTGCTCACACTAGCTGGGGGCATAGATCCTAAGCCATTTGATGACACTAAGATGATCACAGAGGTTGACAATTAGGTCTGAGAATAGTGAAGAGCAAATAGGAGGCTCCCAGGAGCTGCTGAGCAAGCCTCCTCTTCTCCAAAGTGGCCTGGCCTTGAGGGGACATTGAATCAGGTACAGGGCAGGCATACTGTTAGAAGGACCTATGACTGGTGCTCATCTTCAGGGAGGGTGGGAGGCACCAGCATGCACTCAGTGTCCTGCTGTGGCACAACTTGTGCACGTATTTTCTAACCCTGAGGCTCTTCTGGCTTAGGGATAGAATGGAAGTGACCAGAAAGGGCTGATTCTGGTCCCGGTGGCAAAACCTTTACTCAGTGACACCTGTGTCAGATGAAAGATCACACCAACGATTCTGAAAAACCATCCAGTGACTAGGATGAGGTTGGACTGGCTTCATGGACAGCTTACAGAATGAGCAGCTTTAGTTCAGAAATAAAAGGAAATGGATTTTATCATTAGTCATAAGTGGACTCATGTGTAGAGTTAGTATACTTGGCTGTTAAATGTTTTGAATATGTCCTTTGCCTAGTATGTACACCCCAAGACTAGAAGGTGTTTCAAGGTCAAAACATCAACTGGATAGGAAGTGTCAGTGGGCAACAGCATGGCCATAGAGAAAGGGCTGAGGCCCTGGAAAAGCAAGGGCATTCTGGCTGGGCAAGGAGACTGTGAGGAGGAGACATGAGGGAGCAGGCACTTAGCACAGGGTACCTCCCCTGCTTACAGAGAGCAAAGCTGGAATGTGGGGACCCATGGGTTCTGACAGTTATGGTAGCAGACACTTGACCCCCTCCAAGGACATTTTGAAATCCGGGAAAGAAAAGCTGCCTTTGCATCTTGAAAGGCTAGGAACAATTAGAATGTTCCTGCCACAGTGAAGGAGGAAATGTGAAGAGGAGATAGTGGGAGAGTCTTAATTAATAGTTTCTTGTGGCTTATTCCTGCTTTGATCACGCGGCTGATATTTCCGCAGTCTATTACAAACTTCATTAAGTTTATTTGCCTGCCAGGCGCCTGCCCTTTCTCCTGTCCTGTCCTGTCAAAGATAATTGACTGCAGTGGCTCAGCTGGTCCCTTCTGAGCCTCACTTGGAGTGTGGGTTGGTGGAGGACACCTAAAGGGAATTTGCAATGCAGACCCAGGGGGAGTCAGATGGTAAGACAGTGCCCACTACCAGGCTTTGTGCTCAAAATAAAGCAGCACCCTTGTACACCTGGGAGGGCTTTCCAAAGTGAGCCATCCACTAGGTAATGTGGACTTGAGGCTATGTCCAGGCAAGTGAGGGGGAAGTCACACACAAGTCATGACAGCCACAGACTCTCCGCCACCCAAGGCATCAGAAAACTCACCTCCTCCAGCCACCTACTTGGAGCTCAAGTCCCTTCTGCTCAGGCCAATGCTAAGAATTCTTTAGCCAGTACTTGAATTACTCCACTGATGGGGAGTTCACTGTTCCAGAAGCACCTTTTCCCATCCTTAACTCTGACTGGTTGTGAAATCTGTTCCTATTAACGTCTACCATATGACAAGGTGCTCTTTCTGGAATCAGTAAGTTGAAAAAAAAAAACAACTTACATTCCACAAACTTTATCCTACATGCTAAGAAAGTTTTTTTTTTTTTTCTTACTAGTTTTCCTTTAAGTCTGGCAAAAACATCTTGACTTCTTTCTCCAGTTCTCCACATGACACAAGTTATATCTCCTTAAACGTGTCATTCTTAGAGTTTACAAAACATCCGCGTATGGCTGGATCAGAGCAAGACAGGATGAGGCTTCCACCTCTTTTGTTTTAGCCATTTTGCTTCTACTAATGCAACCTAAATCACATCTGCTTTTGTGCCAACCACATTACTCTATTAACAAAACATCTGAGATTTACACGTGGGCCAATAATTACCCTCTCTGAGGTGTGCTCATTCATAGAGCGATTGTAAATAGTTTAATGGAATGTGTAACAACAGTACTGCCTGTTACAGATGCCGCCAACAAATAAAGTAAAAGCTGACCAACTTACCTAGGGAATTGTGTCCCCCAAATCCACGGTTATTTTTTTCAATAGTTTGAAATTGAGTTATTAATTATGTTTAAAGGAATTCTTTCAGGAATGGCCTTAATATGTTCAAACTAGCACATTTACAGGTAACTTGTTTATTGTTAAGACAATTGCCCAAATAATAAGCTATTAAATGCACATTAACATATAATAATTGTGTAAAGAATAACTAAGTAATTAATTAACATTTAATGTAATTCATAGCAAATTAGATAGCAAGACTTATTAAATGTCAATTAGCCATATTAGTTACTGACACCTAAGTGATTCAATATGCTAATGCTAATTAATGTCTTATTTCTTACAAGCTTAATGGTGTAACAAAACTTATTTACATATTTAGAGAGTCTTAAAGTCACTAGACAGCCTGATCTAAGAGTGGCTGTCAGGGTAGTGGTTTGAGAGAAGCCATTAGGGGAAATTGATTAGTGTTTTATTTGCCGCCTGGTACTATCCTTCCTTACTCTGGAGTTAGGCTCTGGATAGATGTCACATCTGAGCTGCATCCCACAGAAGCTAGCTAAGAAAGCCAAAGACAACCACTCAGAAAACCTTAGAAAGTTCTACAATGGTGTCTTGTGGCTTGTGGTGCCTGAGGGCAGCCACCCTACTCAATCTATTTTCTCCTCCATAGTGGGACAGGAAAGGGCAGTATACATAAAACCCAATGAGAGTGCCTACTTGCGTTCTGTCCATACTGAGTCCTGGGTGATGACTTGGTCCTAAAGAACATGGAAAGTCTCAGTGAGAAGGGCCACCTTCCACAGTGTCCATCAGCTTCTTGACTGAGTTCCAGAGTCTGGATTTGGGGTATAGATGGTTAGAAGGATTACAGAAATTAATACAATGGATGGAAGAATGCTTAGCTGATAGAAGCTCTTGATTCTTGGTGGTTGAAAATAGAATGCCTTATGGAATAAGAAAAATTCTCATTGAGCCAAGATAACAGTATAGAATCTAAGACTATCACTCTCTACTTGTCTTACCACAATGGAATTTATGTAGGCTGATCTATGATAATCCCCACAATGTGTTTGTGTTACTATTCCCAATTATCAGATAAAGGCACCATGACTCTGAGATTGGGTTAAGTACACAAGGTTGTGAATGAAAGAGCTATCCTCAAATAACTGAGATCTCAGTGGCCTCAAAGCATTCATTCATTCATTCATTCATTCATTCATTCATTCATTCATTCATTCATCAGTACTATGTATCAGATGCTAGCTGTGCCCAGAGACACAAATCCAGCACAACTTTATTTCTTCCTTTGAAAGGTCAATGGGGAGAGGCATGCTAAGCTATAACCAGACATAGCAATACCAGTTGAGGGTCAGGGGCCACTGAGGAACAATGGTGTGCAAGTTCTGAACAGACAACAAGGAGGCAAGGAAAATACCACCAGTGTGTTTTATACAAAAATAAAAATGTGTACCAGAGTTTAGTTGGTAGAACAAGCAAGTGGTGGTGTGGGCAGTGAGAGGTGAGGATGGAAGGTGGGTGGTGACTTGGTCCTAAAGGACATGAAAGGTCTCAGTGAGGAGTGTCACCTTCCAAGGTGTCTGTCAGCTTCAGCTTCCTGACTCATCTCCAGAGTCTGGCCTTAGGGTATAGATGGTTAGAAGGATATGGGAATTGACACAATGGATGGAGGAATTATCTCTGGACTTGCAGGCTTCCAGTCTGTAGGGAAATGTAACAAGCCCATCCATTGCCGTTGCCCTCCTGACCCAACACCATCATAGAGAGAGTATAGAAAAAGACCAAAGGTATGCTACACGAGAGCAGCAACAAATGAGTCCTAGCTCTTCCGCCTTTAAACTATAGCACTGGACAATTTGCTTAGGCTCTTTCTTAACTGGAGAGGACATAACAGGGCTATGACAAGAATAAGAGTAAGGCTGGTAAGATGGCTCAATGGGTAAAGGCATTTATCTCAAAAGTCTGGCAACCTGAGTTCAATAGTTAGACCCCACATAAAGATGGAAGGAGAGAACCTACTGCACAAAGTCCTCTGACCTCCACACTCACACTGTGGCACACAGCTTCCCTCCCTCTCTTTTCTTTCCTTCATAGTAAACATGATGATGATGATGATGATGATGATGATATAACTTAGAAAAGAATTAGAGTAGGTGTATATGAAGGGCCAGGCACAAACCAATACACTGTCAGTTCCCTTTTACATAGTCTCATCAATGTTGGGAAATCACAACACATCAATACAAGTACTCTTGTACCAACTTAACAGGAAAGTTATGCAACTGCATATTCAAATATTTTGAGGCAACAATAATTTTCCTAGCAAGCTGTTGCCTGAAACCAGTTCTTCAGGTGATCTGCCATCTACGCACCAAAGATGCTGAAAGTGATCCTCTAAATCATCTCTATTGGCAGCTGTTTCTTCTAAAAGGTTCCTAGTTGCAATTGAACCAGGAGTCTGGGTGTGGTCTCATTAGTGGAGAGTGCCATGGGCTACCACAGTCTTGGCTCTAACTCCATCATTGCATCAGGGAAGCCTCAGCTGTTTTCCTCTTCTGAAATGCTGTGATAACAAGGGTGGACATGTGGCTTTGGTGGTCAGCAAAAGCCCCCTCTCACCAATCCAGAGCCTCTACCAGGTAAAAACTGCCTAGTAAGCTGCTGATAATGAGTAAAGAGTCAAGGGGGTACAGATGTAGCTATAGCTCACACCAAGGAACATCTCTCTCTCTCTCTCTCTCTCTCTCTCTCTCTCTCTCTCTCTCTCTCTCTCTCTCTCTCTCTCTCTGTGTGTGTGTGTGTGTGTGTGTGTGATGCAGGTTTGTATGTATGTGCATGTGTAGTAGACACACATGTGGAGGTCAGAGTATGACTTCAGGTGTCACACCACAAGAGTCACTTATTTCTGAGATAGGGTCCCCTACTATGACTAGATTAGACTAAACTGGGTGTCCTGTGATTCCCAGGTATCCTCCTGTCTCCACATTGCCCAGCACTGAGATCACAAGCACATGCCATCACACTCATATTTTTTATACGGGTGCTGGAGAAGAATCTTAAGCCTTCATGCCTCTGAGGTCAGTATTTTACAGACAGAGCCATCTCCTCAGTCCAGTTGGATTTGGGTGCTCTGAAATTTACTAGCAACCAGGCTACAGGCCAATGAATTAACACATTAATCCTTAAATGTGACATCTATAAAATGATTATAATAAGTTTTCTGTAAGAATTAAATGGGTTATGAATGGAAGTAGTTGACTTTGTGGGTATTTTGTAGGAGGTGTGGTGGCACATGCTGGTAACCCCAAAACTGCAGCTAACCTAGGCTGCACGGTGAACCTCGTCTTTCCCTGGACTTGACCTAAGCTCTTGAAATATAAAGAAAATGCTTAATTACTTACCATAAAAGCTGATTGTGTAAGAAAAGAAGCAGATCTAGTTTTAATGAAATCTACCCTGTGTGGTGACAGACGTGAGCACAGGGAGCTGAGAGGTTGGCTTCTAGTGTGTTCTCAGCAAGCATCTTATGAGTGCATAATTATTTCTGCCATCAAGCCAGCTATCCCAAAGCTAGTCCTTATGCAGTTGTCTTAGAGGAAATATAAAATCAGGGCTAAATTTATCTAGTTAAATTCCCTTGATTGGTTTTTACCACTGTTCTATGCTGTCAGAATAGTTGTAGCTCTTCATTCTACCAAATAACACATTAGCTTCATGTTTAAAATGGGATCTTATGTCTTATTCATATAATTGACTATGTGGTACAGGGAACACTTGTGGTAGTCTACTCAACACATCCTTTATGGTGTCCTTTTATGTCTTTGATATCTGAGAATATAGAAGCTATTGAAAAACATCTCATTAGTAATGCAAGAGCCCTTTCAGGAGCTCCAGTTTAGAGTGGGGCCGGTCAGCCATGATGATGACAAGGCTTAATCAGCATCTGAGAATGAACATGGGTCGGTGAAGCTGGATGCACCTTTGGAGAGGCACTGCAGTCTGGTGGAAGTTTGGCTATGCTATGTAGACATGTTTCTGTTTTGAACCCATGTGTGGGATGTGAAACTGCCTATAGTTTATCCACAGCCTCATGTGTGTGTGGGGCATGGTCTTTGCTAGCTGGATAGCATCTTTGTGTGGACTCTGCGAGGGTATAAATAGAATCCTGGGGAGGGGGCATGGCTTCAAGATGCACCTAGAGAGAAATGCTCCAGAGAACACTTTGAGAAGGCTGCTGCTGATTCCTTCTGCTGTTGCTCCTGCTGTTTCCTGTTTGCTGATGTTGTTTGCTGTTTAGCTGGACTACTGGAATACTGACAACAACCCAAGGAACTGAGTCTAAAAAGGTCTACATCTCCTGTCCATACTTAGCTTCTTTCTCTCCTACCTAGGGTCAATGGGTTGGAAGGGAGGTAGAGGCATTAAAGAACCCCAAGTAAAGTAGGTTTAAAAAAAAACAAAGCCTACTCTGCAGTCAGCAGACAGAGCATATTTTATTTTCTCTCTCTCTTTTTGACCCACCTGCTGCACCACTCAGAGAGATCAGAAATCAAGATGATTATATCACTTACATAAAGACTTTCTGGGATTTTTAAATGAAATATGAATCCAGGGTCATCTCTTTTGCTCAAACTGCATATAAGATTAGTTATGCTCTCCTTAGATATGTGCATAATGTATGTTCTGATGCTTGTATATCAATGTTTACCATTGATCCTACTAGACTCAAAGGGTCTTGCAGAGAGGGTTCAAGTCCAAGTCACTTAAGAATTCCTAGCCACCATTTTTGGGCTGGTCCATGGTCATTGAACAGCAAATGGTAGCTGAAATCTGTGTGTTTCCCTCAGATCACTCATATTAAGTTTGAATGATTTCCCTGTGAATTAGAATAGAGTCTATTTTCAGGGGGACTGAGGTCCAGGCAAGTTGACAAGTGACTTGCTTAAACTCCATCAGGTAAGAATAGATCGAACTACTACTACACTTCCTATCATTCGGTGACTTGTTTTCAGAATGGTGTATATTCCCAAAATAGGCTCACCTCTAAATGCTCAGGGGATACTGTGGAGGGAAGTGTTTCATACTGGGATATAAATACAGGTCAATGTGTTTGTTCCTGGTGAAGGTATTTTCAAATGGAGAACTGCTGGAAACAAATTACCACATAGGAATGCATCTTTACTAATAAGGTTTCAGGCACTCTGGCACTCACTATAGGATGTACTACCAAGAAATTAATGCTTTACTGGTATAAAACCTCACAGCATAGGGAACTGTCTTCTTCAGCTACCTGGAAAAGCAGTTCAAGATGTGATAAATTCTAGGACACCCTGAAAAACTAGCCATAGACAAGGTCTAAAAAACACACTAGGAGAGCAGTAGTATGGGAAAAGGAAAGATGTGCTCAGGAGGGACAGAGAATATGCTACTGTGTGGTCATCAAGAGAAATCAGAGGTCACACAGTTTGTTTTTTTTAAGCAAACATAAGCTAAAGATGAACACCTCCACCTGCTTCATCTAGCTGTGTTTCAGACCTTTTAAGGAAGGAGGCCAAACATAAATAAATGGCCCTTCTAAAGAATAGGGATTCTGGAAGACTTTAACATAGAGAATGCTTAGGAGGTGGTCCCTTTTGGACCTTGAAGGCAGGCTTTGAGCTCAATTTCTCTCCTATGATAAAAGATCTTATTACAGCCAATGGCCAGTTCCAGTTTTGTTCCTGGAACCGGCTTTCATCCTGTTTGTCCCATGGCTTCAATGTTAACAAGCAACAGGGGGGCAACTCTAGGGCAGCTGGCCATCACTTTCATCTAGGAAGTCAGAGTTCAGAGTACACAGGTCCCAGACCAAGAGTTCAAAAGCCCAGACCATTTGAAGGGTACTCGGCAGAAATGGAGCGTGACGAGAGAATGGGGTAAAGCAAGCACAGGAAAGAGCCTGCGTCGATCATTCAGAACCAAGGGAATTAAATGGGACATTACCTTCATGTCTTCAGGCTGGTGAAAGCACCTCGGGGACTCAGTAGAAGACAGATTGCTTGGAAACAGCTTCTCCTCTTGTCTCCACCCCCACACACCTAAGAACCTCAAAGGCTGCTCTGGTCCCCTGAGAGGTGAGTCACCTCATGTCATAATTCAAGTGCTAATCTCCACATCACGTAGCTGAATTTCTCCCAGCAGGAGCCATTTCTCATGCCTTACAAATCACGCTCTGGGTGTACAGAGAGGCAGCTGGAGAACATGAGTTCCTGTGTCCTCAGCCTTCAACTGGCTTCTCACATTTCTGCTGTCTGGCAAGGAATGTGCCCTGCCCACCTTTCCCTCCTGTTTATAGCTCAGCCTTTCTTGACTGTCTTGTCTTGTTTTGTGGGTTTTTTTTTTTTTTTTTTTCCCCTCCACCACCTTCTGAAGAGCCAGAAATCTCAGGGTTCTCCTGGTCAGCACCTTGGAGAGTTCCAAACCCACCAAAGTGCCTTAGGAATGCCCCACTTCTGGGTGGGAATTTCTGCTTGAGGGGCCAGTAAAGGCTTTGGATTTTATCTACAGGACTCAGAAAGCACTGGGACTTTACGACTAAGAAAAGAGATTTCCCTTTCCTTTCATTTCTTCCTCTCTCCTGCTTCTCTTACTGCTTTGCCTGATTCAGTTTCTCTGACGAGTATTGCTACCAGTTTCATATGGGCCTTGACTCTTTGGATTAAAGGTTGGGTACAAAATGCATTCATTGTTGTTTTGAAAGAGGTGAGGAAATGTAGAAGGTGCATGAAAAAGCACTTTTTAGGGGCAGGACAAACAGGTGACTGGCTCGGATTTATTTTAAAGGACTCCTTTGATCCTGTAGGATTGGTGCTCATAGTACAGATGAAAATATGTTGCACCTCCCAAGATGGAAACACAGGCAGAGTAGAGATGTAAAGATGGTAAGAAAACGGGATAACTTGCAAGTGTGATGAACTGAGTTCCAGGATCAGAACTGGAAATGTCTTTAGGATGCAGGATAAATAAAAGGGAACTGTGTGGGGGAAGGAAGGTGTGTGTGTGTGTGTGTGTGTGTGTGTGTGTGTGTGTGTCTGTGTGTGTGTGCTTGTCTGTGTGTGTGTGTGTTTGTGTGTATGAAGCTGATGAGCACGAGGCATTGCACACATGCTCTCTTCACGCACACCCTGGTCATTCACAAAAACCATTTGAGAAAGGTATTGCCCCTCAAAGTTTACTGACCAATGAGTGGAGACCATGAAAGGTGATTTTTAATATACATCAGCCAAGTGATGGGGATTCCTTCACTTTTATACAGTGTACAAAACACTTTTGTGTTGTTTCTCAGACCTAGGGTATATATGATAGTCAGAAAAATAACATACATTCCCATTTCATGCATTAAAGGATGTGTTGTTGACTCTCCACTGTACCCAGGAGTCTGGGTTAGGGTTGTTTTCCATAGAGCATGAAGGGTAAATCCTACAATAAAGGCTCACAAATACAGTATCCAGAGGCTTAGACTACTGCTGAGGCCTCTCATCTTGGAGTAAAGCTGGAAAATTGAAATTAAAGAATAACAGAATGGAAGCACAGAAAGACTTGTCATGTTTTTTTTTTTCTGATTAGTCTGCCCTACTTTCCTCACTATCTGGTAGATACAGCATGCAGGCTCAGGAATATAGAGGAAGGGGTTTACCAAAAGGCGCACAGCTAGTAGTGGCCTGGTGAGGCAGGACTTTCTATCTGTGCAGCAGGTTTTCTACCCAGCTATATGATTTCCTAAACAGCTAGGGACCATGCAGGACACAAGACTGAATGTTGGACCCCTCTAGCTAGTGTATTCATCCACCGTTCCTTCTTCCTCTTGTCCACTGCTATCATGGGCACAGCTGTCCATGGGTTTTTGTGATGCTTTGAGCCCTTCCTAAGCTGCCCCAGCTGGCCTCCCACCAGACTCTGGGCCTGGCTCTCAGATAACTCAGATGTGGGTCCTGGGATCCAAGGCTTAGCCAGCTGGCAGCCAGAGTCTCTAAGTCTCAATAGGGATGTGCTTCTGCCAACCCAGCCTCTCCTTCCACTGCAATTAAGCATGGGCCTCATGCTTTCAGGACTCTACAGACACACAGCATCCATGGCCAGAGATTTGCTTTGTGTTTGTTTCTGATTATCATTAGTGGGTTTTAAGACTCCAGATGTCTTTGGGGCTCAACCCTTGATTGCAAGTAGGAGCAAAGCAAATGAGGCTGACTGCTTGGGAGGACAGGTGGCAATTAAGGATTAAGATGAGTAAATGGGAAGACAGACATCTTCTCTTGCCAGGACTAAATTAAACATCTGCCTTGCCTAATAGCTCCTGTAGCATCCCAAAGAAGATTGAGAGAAGTGGGGGTAGAGGGTGTTTTCTTAGTAGAACTTTTTTTAAAAAAGCAATTTCTAGCTAATTTCCAGGATTTCTGGGGAGGCAAAAATGATACACAGAGCTTGTGATGATTGTGTTCTTATGTTTCAATATTTATTACTTTGACAGGTTATATAAACATCCAGAACTGTATTCCTTTTCCGAAAAATTGACACAATAATGATATGACCTCACATAATGATCCTGTAAATTAAATGAATGCTGCAAAGGGCTTGGAGCAGTGTCTGGAACACAGTAAATGCACAATAAAATTCCACTGATGGCCATTATTATTTGCATATCTTGCCTCATTTACTTAGGACTTTCGGAACAATAATCAGTGATACTGATCACTTCGGGGGTCCTTACATTATTTCTGAAGTGAACAAGGCTATGTGTGCAGTGTTAGCATCAAGAGAGAATGTGGACTACACCAAGAATGATCATGTATGTGCATATGTATGTGTGTGTGTGTGTGTGTGTGTGTGTGTGTGTGTGTGTGTGTATCCCAAAATAGATCTTGATTTATGGCTATCTCTTAGGAAGCATCTTCTGGTTGATGAATGATTTGTTCATGCACTAAGTCATCATAATATAATTTTCAATAGCCCCCATCTTCACATTTTAAAAACAAGATTTATTAGTCATATTTCCTCTTAATACAATGTGATTTTAATTTTTGTTAGTTTTCATTGTGCTTGGGATTTTTACTACTATAATATCACAGGTGGTGTGTGGCTGAGCTTTCTTCTGCTCTTGCTATGATTTGAATGTGACACAGGCTTGTGTACTGAATGCTTGGTCTTGACTAATGGTTTTCAGAAGCTCGCTGGGGACATACCTTTCAAGGCTACGGCTGATTCCCAGTGCTTTCCTCATGTTCTTGTCTGTGTTGAAATGATCAGCTTCCTCCACAAGCTCCTGTTCCCATGATTTTTTTTTTCTTATAACAGACTGAGAATCAACAGAACCAAGGCCCACAGACGAGAATCTTCAAAACTGTGAACCAAAGGGCCCCTGAATTAGGTTGTTCCTTTCATCTATGTTATCACAGTAATATGTCTTCATAACTTTTCCTGCTACTATGATGAAATACCTGGACAAAACCAGCGTAAAGAAGAGAGCGGTTTATTGTGGCAGCAAAGTTGGGGTAACAGCAGCTTGAATCAGCTGGGTCACATTGCATCTACAGCCATGAAGAAGAGAGCTGTGAGCACTGTGCTCAGCTGACTCTTATTCAGTATAGAAATATGGGGAGAGGAGGCAAGAGGAAGTGGAGATAAGTGGGGTCGGGGTGGAGAAATACACATCTGAAAACCCAGCATTTGGGAAGTGAAGATGGGAGGATTAAAAATTCAAGGTCATCCTCAGCTCTATTGCAAGTTGGCGTCAATCTGGGGTACATGAGATCCTGTGAGGAAGAAAGGAACAAAAGAAGGGAGGCAGAGGAGGAGAGAGATGAAGGGGGATAGGGGGAATGGAAGGAAGGAGGGGAAGAAGAAGAGAGGGAGGGAGGGAGGGGGAGAAAGCCAGCTCATTTTGGTGGCTCATCTATTTTGCTACTAGGATCCCTGAGTTCTAGTTATCAGCTCTGTAACTCTCTATAAGTCAGGCTCCCACTATAACTCTGCCAATCATTATGGAAATGGAAACTTTCCGACTGCTGGTGGTTGATCGTTGTCACCCAACTTCTCTTTCTTGATGTAAAGGTACTCAGGTCACTGTCCCCATTGAAGAGCATCTGAGCTCTGTGGCCATCTTTAGCATTTTTGGACTGTAGAGGGAAGACACAAGTGATGCAGGTATCCATCCTGTTAGGGCATTCCTGGTGGCTTGTGTCTTCACAAGTTATCTAAGCCATCACGTGACTTCTGCCGTTATTTTCCCAAACCTTTGAAATCCCTGATTCCATCCACTGTAGACATTTTTTTTTTTTTTGCCTTTCACATGACTTTTATTATTAAGAATACATCATCCAGAATATTGGTTCTGTCTCCCAACTTAACTCCTTACTCTGTTTAAAAAAAATGGAGGAGTTGCACAAATAACAGTCATAGGGGAGGGGAATAATGGGAAAATGGGGGGGGGGAGGAATGGGAGGATACAAGGGATGGGATAAACATTGAGATGTAACAAGAATAAATTAATAAAAAAATGTTAAAACAGTTTTGATTGCAAATAGAGAGCAAATCTTGAAGTATTTGCTCAAACTAGCACTGAAATTTCTCTGGGTCATTCAGAAAACTAAATGTTTAGTTATTATAAAGAAATCATGGGTATCTATATTCAGTGATTACTTACCTTCCTCTCTTGGACCTTTGAGCAAGAGAAGACAATATCATTGTCTTATAATTTTTCACCGTAGACATTTAAGAATTGCATCTTGGCTTGCCTCAGGACATCTCTTTTTTCCAAGCTTTATAGGCCCCTTTTGACAGGTCACTTGCTTCCCTGGAGTCTTTGCCAGGGTGTAAATCTCATTTCCTAGTCGACCACCCCAGAGTCAATGAACCTTTGCCTATCATCTCACGTGTCACCTTGAACGTCTGTTCTGAAAAAGCCAATCCCACGAGTATGCTTTCGGCTCCTCCCTAAAACTAATCCTCACAGTTCTCTTAGTATTTAGTCTCTTTCCTTCCCTATCAAGCCCAGCATCCTCTCACTGCTTCCATTAGGGACTTGTACATAAATATCAGAATGTCAGGCTGGGGTCAGATGATAGGGGGGGAGAGCCCCCTCCTTTCTGAGGACTAGGGGAGGGGGAAAGGGATGAGGGAAGGAGGGAGGGCGGAACCAGAAGGAGACAAGGGAGGGGGTTACAATTGGGATGTAAAGTGAATAAATTTTAAAAATGTACTTTTTAAGCGGCAGCTATCTTTCTCCTTCTTGTTTCCAACTTACTGTGTAGTAGCTGAGGTTGACGTTGAACTCCCGATCTTTATTTCTTTCTCTCCAAATGCTGGCAATAGACTCATGCGCTACTGGAGCTGGCTGGGACTGCATTCTTGACACTATATTGATTGTTCCATTGTCCTGGGCTGCTAAGTCACATGCTAGATAATCCTCTCCTGCCCTGTGTTTTATAGGTTTGACTGTTGACAGACTAAGACTAGGAAACTGCCCTGACATCTCAACATGCCCTCACTTCTGCAGCTCTCTGGAAAGACCCATGAGGAAGACAGTCTAGGATGGATGACCCCCGAAAGGATCTGGTTGCCCTTACTCTGGTCTGGTGAAGAGAGAGAATGTCTGTTGGCTGCATTAAAGGATTGAAATACTTAACCTTCATTAGAATCTTACCAGAAATTCTCCTCCATCCTGGGGCTCTAATGAAGGGGAAGAGCCATTCCCAGACTGGAGCTAAAGTGAACTATTCTGGGTCTTACTGAAGAAGAGGCAGGTGTCAGCTGGGTGGCCTTACAGAAAGTCCAGTATCATAACCAGAGTCTCTGTAATTCAGTCTCAGTGTTTCCACGGTGTCTTGCTGTACCAGACAGATGCACAAATTGCCCTGCATTTGGCATATTACTCACCTCCCTCCTGAGAGCCCCACTACAAGGAAGTTAATCCCTTCTCCATATGCTGTTGCTTTTCTTTTCTTGAGAGGTGATTTCCTAACTGGACTATTCTTTTCTCCTACAACCTTGAGGGCTCCCGAGGAGGGAGGCACTAGCAGAAAACTCTGTGCTGATGGGTCAACCTGAATGAGTGGCCCAGGGATTTGCATGAGGTTGGAGTGAGCATTTCCTCCTCAGCCTCAGACCCATGGTGACCTAATGGGAGACTTTGAGCTTTGGATGATCTTCTGAGCTTTTTGGATGGTGCTCTTTCCCAATTTTTTGCCCCAATAGACACCCTGACGGCATCAAGTGTGTTGTGTACTGTTTCCACAATGGCATTAGATCTAAGCTGTGTACTAAGAGCTTAGGAGACACTCAACCTGTTTATCCTAAGGGTTCAGAGTACATGAGACATGTTGTCAGATTCAGAGTTTAACAAAACATGCACAATGGTTTAGGCCAAGTTTAGCTGAGTAGATCTTAGTGAGGAAATCATGCAACTAGGACGGAACAGTGCTTATCGAGTTCCTTCCCTGCTGTTCTTGTGCTGGGAGGCCTCAGCCCAGATCCCGAAGTCTAATCCACAGTTTCTTTATCTGTAAAATGGGGAGAACTCCACTTGCCTCAGAGGGTTGTAGAGGTGAGATGAGATGGGCTTTGTGAGCTGTTCTCTGCAAATGCTAACACTTCACAAATAGAAGCTATTTTTGGATGAAATGAAATATTAGACTGAAGCCTTGTTTGCCAGATTCCTCTCACTTCTCCTGATCCCAGAGACTTAGGGCAAATCCCTTGGCCCTAAAGCCAAATGTCAGAAAAGGTCCCCACAGTGCTTTATGAGTTGCAAAACAAATCCTCCTTTCAAGTGAAAGAGTCTCTCTCTCTCTCTCTCTCTCTCTCTCTCTCTCTCTCTCTCTCTCTCTCTCTCTCTCCATCTCCCCCATAGTGCAGTGATAGCTACAACTTATAGGTATACAAAGATTTTTGTGGTTTGAAAATATGTTTTTCTGACTGTACAGATGGTTACAGAACACTGTGAACAAGATGAAAACCCAGTGGAGTGTGCACATTAAATGAGCAAAATCTGTGTTGTGCAAACCGTTTTTCAGTATATCTGTTCCTTAAAATAAGTAAATTAGAAAATATTAAAAATCTACTTTCTGTGTCTTTTCTTCCATGTGTGTCAATATGATCCTGAGGGATGCTCCTGGCTGGACACATGTCTCTTCAGACAAATGGAAACATAGCCTGAACTCTTCAGAGAAATATAACCAATGGGAGAGATAGTATATATTTATACATATACATACATACATACATAATATTGTTATGTTACATATATTATCTGTACATGTGATAGCAAATTCTATTATACAAATAAAGCATGTTTCATGTAACTATGTATTATGTGCATATTTCAATAGCAAGATACACATTATGTTATAAAACTTATATTGCATAATAAATCATCTATATGACATGTATTATATAGTGTATCTATTATTATATTTATTGATAACTGCATGTATAAACCAATGGGTTTATTTATATCTACATAGTATATAAAATATCTATGCTATATTATATAACATCTGTATTATAAAACATGCTTCATTATAATATTTTTGTTCTTGAGAATTTAGTACAGGTATACAATAAAATTTGATTATATCCACCTCCCATTCCATCTTCTAACTATTCCTGTATTTCTTCAATATGTTCCCCTCCAATGTCACATCCTTTTTCTTGTCCAATTAGTGCTGCCCGCATGTGCACAGTTGTGGGGCCATCCACCAGAGCATGGGATACCTACCCATGGGAACAGCCTCAAGAAAGAATACTTGTCCCTCCCTGAAAAGCTTCCAGTTGTCGACAGCTCCTCAGTAAAGTGCTGGGTCTGCAGGTCATCTCCTCCTTCTTACCAGGATTTTGATCATCTTGATTTTATACAGGTCTGATGTAGTTAACCACATCTACTGTGAGATCATGAGTGTGACAGGCGTGTCAGGCTCAGAAGACAGCATTTCACAGCCATCTTCCCAATCCCCTGGTTCATACATTCTTTTCACTTCCTTTTCCTGGATGTTCCTTGTGCCTTGGATGGGAAAAGGGAATGACAAACATATCATACTTAGGGCTTTGCACTTCATCTCTCGTTCTTGGCAGTTTGGCCAATTATGCACTTCTGTCTTGACTGCTGCTCACTATAAATCAAAACAACACAAAAGCTTCTGTAATCGCGCCTGAGAGGAGCCCGGGTCTATGGATATAAATATTTAGAAGGCAACTTGATGGTTAATCTTAATTGCCAACTTGTAGTGCTGAGAGACGCTTAGGATATTAGTGAAGCACACTGCAGGCTGTGTTTGCGAGGACATCTCCAGCCGTGACTGGAATGTGGGACAGCAACTGAAAAGGAAGCTTTGCCCTGAATGGGAGGCACTGTCTTGTGGATTAGGAGCCTGAAGAAAACTAAGGCAGGAAAGGACAGCCAGCCAGCATGGCGTATAAGTCAGTTCTTCCTGAACAAGTGTGTGTATCTACTGCTGCCACCATCACCGACAGGCATCCGACCCCAGCTTCTTCATCTGAGCTCACACCTGTGACTCTGCAAGGAAGATCCAGGCCTTCGGCCCTAGACAAGAGCTACACCATTGACCTCCATTTTTCATACACACACATACATACATACATACATACATACATACATACATACATACATACGGAGAAAGACAGATATATTATGGGTAATTGGCTCATGCCACTGTAGAGGTCCAAAAACCCAGGACCTGCAGCCATCAGGAGACCCAGGAAAACCAATGGCACAATCGTCTTCAAGTCTAAGGACCTGAGTGCCCAGACTGCTGATGGTATCAGTTCTAGTCTGAGCCTTAGTCTAAAGACAGGAGAGAACACATTGCCTGGATGGGAGCTGGTGAGGCCAACAGCGCTTCCCTTACTGTGCTGTTCGTGCATTCTCTCTTGCACAGTCTTTGGTTTTTCCCTAGGCCTTTAATGTCTCAGCCAAGGCCACTCAGACAGAGAGGACAATCTTTACTTAGTTTACCAATTCAAATATTTAAAAAAAAAAAAAAAAAAACCCCAAAAAACTCACAACCACCCCTACAGGCATCCCTCAGACAAGGTTAAATGATATTCCTGGTCACTCCGCGACCCAATCGAAGTAATACATACGATTCTGCATTAGGAAACATGCAGCACTGAGGCGCCGGAGCCAGGATCTGAGTACAGCGCATGTGAGCACAGATTCTAGTCTTTCTAGAACGTCATCACACTGCAGTCTAGTCAGAGGGTAACTCAGGTGACAAGTGCAGAAGATTTCTCACACCAATCAGTCCCACTGTGTTAGAAAACCCTAGCATTCTGGTGGGGGTGGGGGGGAGAATCAGTTAATGTCTTAACTTCTGCAGTGTCACAGTAAAGGATGAACGTGGACAGCTCTCAGGAAACTCACAAGACGCAAGAACAAATCCTAGCCAGCAAAGGTGTCCCCGGAGAGTGTGTGTTCTTTGGTGCTCATCATCCTAGGGTGGTATAAAGGACTGAATGAATCTAGGAGCCCTCCTGCAGGAGGTAGAGTAGATGGAGTGTGATTCGTGGGAAAGAACTGGGAGAGGAGCCAAGACCGTGAGTGTTTACTTGCTCTAGTGCTTATGCAGTTTTCTGTTCCATTACATGTTTCACATAAACCTGAAACAGATCAAATAGTTAGGAGCTGATATTTACCTTATGTGCCGTTACATAATATGCTTGCAAAGGTCTTTGATATCTGCTATTTAAAAAAAAAAAATCCAGTCCTCCCGGCAACTTTTTCAAGTGGTGTCTTCATCTGTGTTTCTCAGGAAGCTGAGTCTAAGGTAATCACTTAGGCGATGTTAATTTATTAGGGCACGCAAGCCCAACAAACAGGGGCAAGGAAAGATAAGAAGAAGAGAAAGCTCCAGTATATGGATGAATTATTGAATTGGCTGCTGCTATGTGTGACTGATGCTTGATTTCCTGGTGTCATCCTCTAAGAGGCTGTATAAATTACCTCTCATAATGGTCCATCTTAGAGGAAACAAGAAATGATTTATCCATAGTCAAATATTGGCTTCTGGGAGTGTTAACACACTCATGTTTGGAGGGAGGTTCAAATGCATGGATATTAAGCAGGACCCCTGACCCCTCCCAGCATGTTCACCTAGGGGAGAACAGGAAAACCATTGCAAGGCAAGGTGCTCTAGGCACAGGAGCAAGCCAAGGCTCTGTAAGAGTGTGTCTGTTCATACAAAGTCAGTCCAAGCTCAGACACAGCTGGCTAACAGGATGGCTGAGGCTGAGACAGGTGTCAAGACCCAAGAAGACCCCAGTAGAGTATGAACGGTGTCTGGTACAGTCCACTCCTGTAGTCTCCTTCTCCTGATGGCATCTGATGCCTGCTTTTCATTTGAAGCCTCTATGTTTGTGAGAACAAAATGACCTCAATTCCCCCCAGAGGAATGAGGTACAAGTCCAATCAATCACAGAGCACTTTTCAAGATGCTTGCCAGGAGAAACCTCTCCAGAGGGAAAGTTAGGAAAATAAACTGTATTCTCCATTGTTAGTTACAGCCCCAAACCGTAACAGATGCTTACAAGGCCTTGCAGCTTCTACTCTATCTGGATACTTCTCAGAACTTGGCCATGTCTTCAGCTGATCTGCATTTCTTGACAGTTTTGTCAATTACCTAATTTTGTCCCCAAGAAATCTTATCTATAGCTACTGCAACATTATTATTATTATTTTATTATTATTATTATTATTGTTGTTGTTGTTATTGTTATTATTATTATTATTATTATTATTATTATTATTATTATTATTATTAACCATTAGTACTTACCACAGAAAAACTTGGAGTTTTTTAGTAAAAGGTCCTAGGATTTCAACATGTCTCCCACCACCACTACCAGAAAGAAACACACTATATTGTCACTTGACAGAACTTCTGACTGAGCAGGATGTGTGCAAAGTAGCACACTGGAATGAGAAAGGTCCAGTCCTATTTATGTTTCCAAGTATTCTATCTCCTGGGCCACAGCACTGGGCAGCGGCATCTGTTCCACTACTGCAGAAGCATACACTGAACTCCAAAGTATTGTTTCCAGGCTAGAACTGCAGATGGGATTTTAGTACCTTATTCCTTCAGACTATTAGACTAGCAGTTTTCCAGGTGGGATGATGGCCTTTGTCTTAGTTAGGGTTCCTATTGCTGTGAAGAGACACCATGACCCTGATAGCAACTCTTATAAAGGAAAACATTTAGTTGGGGCCAGCTTACAGTTTCAGAGGGTTAGTCCATTATCATCATGGTGGGGAGCATGGCAGCGTGCAGGCAGACATGGTGCTGGAGAAAGAGCTGATAGTTCTAGATCTTAATCTGCAGGCAGCACGAAGAGACTGTATAAAAAACTGGGTAAAGCTTGAGCAGAGGCGACCTCAAAGCCTACCCCAACTGTGAGACACTTCCTCCAAGGCCACATATACTTAAACAAGGCCAAACCTCCTAGAAGTGCCACTCCCTGTGGGCAGAGCTTTCAAATACACAAGTGTATGTGAGCAATACCTATTCAAAGCATCATAGCACTCATAGTAAGAACAAGTAACCCCATGCCTATGTGCCTATTGTTACATCTCCTTACTGAAAGAGAAGTCCTTTGGTCTTACATGATGTTGTGTGCATTACCATGTTGGTAAATTAGACACGTCTAGGCTCTCAGTTCTGGATCAGAAGAAACTGAATGGTAATAAACTATTTCTGGTTTCCTATTGAGCCTCTTTCATTCATAAAGCCATGAGAAAGAGTGAGCACAGTAGAAGTCTGCATCTCAGCTCGGTGAATGAGCATCTACGGGTTCATTCATGTTCCTGTGTTCACTTTCTTAGTGAGATCAGTGTGCCAGGACTGGAGTGGCTAAGAGAGGCTTGAAAGCATCACAGGATAAGAGACCTCAACACAAAGATCATTCTTATTCTTTCCACTTCTGACCTCCAACTTTTTGGTTATACTATTGTTCAACCCCAGACTAATCAGCTAGGCCATTACCAATGCCAAGGAGCTCTGTCCCGTGGCCGCAGAAACTCCTGGTCAATCCCAACGTACTGTTTTAGGTTATTTGTAATCCAAACTGCATGACTATGGGTTCGAATTCTGGGAAAGACAGTGTGCCATAGATGTATAAAATTGGACACTTGTCTACATCTTCACATGATTTATTTGTGCATTTTGAGTCATCATTGGCCTGATTCCAAAAACACAGCTTCTCTTTCCTGGTTGGTTGTTGCTGTGTTCACCAGACTTTAAGATTTTGTAGGTCTGATGATAACCAGCCCTTTACAGGTGCTCAAGCCACAGTAATCATTTGTTGTCTGTGGTTAGGCATCTATTTCTGCTAGGGAGTTGAGTAGAATGACCAGGAGCTTTTTTTTTTTTTCAAATGGAAATGACTTCCCTGTTACAAAAGTTATATCCCTTTTCCAGAACCCTGGGTTTTGTACTTTAATGCTCCAATTAGGGCTTGCCAATAGGATCAACTTTACCCACTGGGACATCTCAAACACCAGCAGACACACTGAGTCACACATCCATAGTGACATTAATGGTATATAATAATATCCTTTAGAAATCTGACATGGTAAAGATTTCCCTATTGTGATGGAGGAAAAGAAAGTTAACATAGCCCAGGAAAGTGACAATGAGGGCAAACTGCTGTCTGCCATGTTCGGGTAACTACATTTGATCTTATTGATGGAGGAGGGGTGAGAATTATGCTGTTAAATGCGTAAAAAGTGCTATTAAGCCACGTTCATCAAGATATCATATCCAAAAATATACCATATTCACCACAACTATTTTGTTTGTTTGTTTGTTTTTTCTTTTTTTATTATTAATTTATTCTTGTTACATCTCAATGGTTATCCCATCCCTTGTATCCTCCCACTCTTCCCTCCCTCTCATTTTCCCCTTATTCTCCTCCCCTATGACTGTTCCTGAGGGGGATTACCTCCCCCTGTATATGCTCATAGGGTATCAAGTCTCTTCTTGGCAACCTGCTGTCCTTCCTCTGAGTGCCACCAGGTCTCCCCCTCCAGGGGACATGGTCAAATGTGAGGCACCAGAGTACGTGAGAAAGTCATATCCCAGTCTCCACTCAACTGTGGAGAATGTTCTGACCATTGGCTAGATCTGGGTAGGGGTTTAAAGTTTACTGCCTGTATTGTCCGTGGCTGGTGCCTTAGTTTGAGTGGGACCCCTGGGCCCAAATCTGCCTATCATAATGTTCTACTTGTAGGTTTCTAGGACCGTCTGGATCCTTCTACTTTGCTATTCTCCCATGCTTCTCTTATCTAGAGTCCCAATAGAATGTCCTCTCCTCTGTCCCATTTTTCTGGTAAGTGAAGGCTTTCGTGGGACATGCCCCTTGGGCTAATATGCAGATATAAGTGAGTATATACCATTTGATTCTTTCTGCTTCTGGGTTAACTCACTCATTATGATCATTTCTAGCTCAATCCATTTGTCCACAAATTTTGGGAATTCCTTGTTTTTAATAGCTGAATAGTATTCCATAGTGTAAATGTACCACAGTTTTTTTATCCATTCTTCTACTGAGGGACACTCAGGCTGTTTCCATGTTCTGGCTATTATGAATAAGGCTGCTATGAACATGGTTGAGCAAATGTTCTTGTTGTGTGCTGGAGCATCTTCTGGGTATATTCCAAGGAGTGGAATAGTTGGGTCTTGAGGAAGCCCTATTCCCATTTTTCTGAGATAGCACCAGATAGATCTCCAAAGTGGCTGTAATCACCACAACTATTATTGGGACTACTTCCTTAAAGTTATGGTAGGCTAGCATATAAGTGCCTTAATGCATTTTTTGTTTATTCCATTTAAATTAAATGAAGATGAGACCATCTAACACTGATTTAGACCATGTTTCTGATTACACCTATGGTAAGTATAGAAAGTGGGAAGCTGACCAATTTCAGAGTTTTCCACTTCTTCATTACTAGCAACGTGACCTTTATTTCACAGGTCAGAGAAGCCAAGTGAGCATTCCGCTAACTACATCTGTCTGAGATATATGTAGATTTGGAGACCAGGGTTACCAGGGTTATAACCATAGATTGTGCCTGCGGATTGAACAGGCTCACTGTAGATGGACTAGGGGCAGGATCCTACCCATAAACATAGAAGAATTCTCCAACTTAGGACTATGATGGCATTGCAGGATGTTGGCTAGAACCACACCGTCAGAACCTGTTTCCAACAGCTCCTGAAAAGACGGTGGCAAATGGCCACATGTTCCTTTTGGGAAATGACCAGAGGAATGTTTGGCATGTGTCACAGCAATGACATTTCAGGGTCTTTTTTTTTTTTTTGGAAGGAAACTCAGTCTTCTCTTCAATTGGTGGCCTCTGGGGCTATCTTCTGCCTAAAAGCAATGAAATAAATGAGTAACTACCTATGGTTTTTCATTTTGAATCCTGAGTGAATATATACAGATAAATAGCTCCATATATACATTCATTATAATATATATGTATATATGAAGCACACACTATATATGATATATAGCTGCATACATATATAAAGTTGAGAAACACCAAATAATACTAGGAGCATCTGTATATGTTAACCACTGCCCAGATAATATGTTGATAATGCATATTCCTCCTCACACCAGTATTCAGTAGAATCAGATCTATTGTCTATTCAGTAGAGTCAGATTGAAAATGGTTAGGGTAGTAATATTTATACTGTGAAAATTGGCAAGTGCCTGTTAAGGATTGTCTCTTTATTGAGGGTGGCTGTTAAACATTTACCCCCATGTTACCACAGAGTGCCTTCATATACAAGACACCTTAAATTCTACTCTTGCCATCTGCCTCAGTTATCATATCTGCTGTCTCTGATAGGTAAGTGCAGGTCTAAACTCCTACCGCTCCTCAGTCTTATCAAACTCACTGTTACCAGGAATCCTAGTTCCAGAGCACAGTGTCCTACCAATAGTTTCAGCTTGCAGAGGAAAGCCATCACTAAGCGTCTCAAAGCAGCTAGTGCCTCCCTCATCCTCGTGTCTCTCAGTGCTCCATTACAGAGGTTCACCATAGGATATCTTGGAAGATCGCGGTGGCTAATGGGCTCCCAGATCCTCTATAGCACATTGCGTTCACATTATTGCTGTCTTGAACCTTCTGGTGTTTTTCTCTGACACCAACGGGCATCCCCTAAGTCTCCATTCAGTTTCCTAGGGCCATTGCCCTAACAGACCCTGATGATAAGCTATGTATGCTCTCTTGTAAGAGTATAGGCGAAATAACCTACACTAAGTAGTATTTGTTACCCAGGTCTCAACTTGACTCCCACTCCCAAAAAGACCCACGTGTTAATGTTACTCTAGTTCCTGTGAGTACATAGAAGTGAGGTTCTAAGATTCCTTCAGTATGTAATTATTTCTTCCTAAACCAAGAACTGCACATCTGTGTTTTTGGCATACTGAGATCTCTTTTTAAAAAAATATATTTTATTAATTTATTCATATTACATCTCAATTGTTATCCCATCCCTTGTATCCTCCCATTCCTCCATCGCTCCCATTTTCCCCTTACTTCCCTATGACTGTGACTGAGGGGGACCTCCTCTCCCTGTATATGCTCATAGGGTATCAAGTCTCTTCTTGGTAGCCTGCTATCCTTTCTCTGAGTGCCACCAAGCCTCCCCATCCAGAGGACATGGTCAAATATGGGGCACCAGAGTTCGTGTGAAAGTCAGACCCCACTCTCCACTCAATTGTGGAGAATATCCTGTCCATTGGCTAGATCTGGGTAGGAGTTCGAAGTTTACTGCACATATTGTCCTTGGCTGGTGCCATAGTTTGAGCAGGACCCCTGGGCCCAGATCTTCCCATCATAATGTTCTTCTTGTAGGTTTCTAGGACCGTCTGGATCCTTCTATTTCCCCATTCTCCCATGCTTCTCTCACCTAGAGTCCCAATAGGATGTCCTCCTTTCTGTCCCACTTTCCTGGTAAGTGAAGACTTTCATGGGACATATCCCTTGGGCTAGTGTCTAGATGTAAGTGAATATATACCATTTGACTCTTTCTGCTTCTGGGTTAACTCACTCATTATGATCATTTCTAGTTCAATCCATTTGTCCACAAATTTCAGGAATTCCTTGTTTTTAATAGCTGAGTAGTATTCCATAGTGTAAATGTACCACAGTTTCTTTATCCATTCTTCTACTGAGGGACACTTAGGCTGTTTCCATGTTCTGGCTATTATGAATAAGGCTGCTATGAACGTGGTTGAGCAAATGTTCTTGTTGTGTGCTGGAGCATCTTCTGGGTATATTCCAAGGAGTGGAATAGCTGGGTCTTGAGGAAGCCCTATTCCCAGTTTTCTGAGATAGCACCAGATAGATTTCCAAAGTGGCTATACTAGTTTGCATTCCCACCAGCAATGAAGGAGTGTTCCTCTCTCTCCAAATCCTTGCCAGCATATGGTGTCACTTGAATTTTTTATCTTAGCCATTCTGATGGGTGTAAGATGAAATCTCAGAGTTGTTTTGATTTGCATTTCCCTGATGACTAAGGAGGTTGAGCATTTCTTTACGTGTTTCTCAGCCATTCGATATTCCTCTGTTGACAATTCTCTGTTTAGTTTTGAGCCCCATTTCTCAATTGGGTTATTTGGTTTGGTGGTGTTTAATCTCTTGAGTTTTTTTATATATATATTTGGATATTAGCTCTTTGTCAGATGTAGGGTTGGTGAAGGAGATCTTTTTTTTTTTTAATTTCCTGAAGGTATAATGAATGGGAGAAGATATTTAAGAGAACACTCATTATTTTGTTAGACACCTGCCTCATTTGTAGTTATTACATAGTTCTCAGGCAAGAGGATGATGTTTTCTGCTAATAAGGAAAAAGAATTTGTTCTTTCCCCCAGCTCACAAGGTTCAGATAAGCCTTGGGATTGTCCACCCCATTCTAGGTTTCATAATTCCTCTCTTTTCCTAGCTGAACTTTGATCCAAATATAAGACAGTAGAGGTCATATACGTGTCTTCTTGGCAGTTACAACACCCTTACAATTAGATTCCAGGCTTGATTTTCAGCACTGTGTGTTCTGCAGCTTTAGGAGATAAAGGTCTGTGTAAAGCCTCTATAGAGAGTCTCTAACTTTCGTATTGTGTCCTGATTTATCAGGAAGATTTCCGAAGCCTTTAGTTAAGGCTTGCAATGTGGTAACAGGTGCTGACTCACTCCATATTATCATGGATCCTACCATTCTCGAGTGTCATAGCTAGTGCATATTCCTACCTACCTCATCCTATATACTTTATTTCAAGTCATCAGGTATTTAAGCTGTCATACTTTATACATGAGATGTATGTACTACAGATTGTCCCTAGCCTCCTCAATGGAGTCATTATTGCCCTCAGAGTCTGGATAATTCACCCCCAAAAATCTCATCCTGAAAGTCTACCTTCCAGGTCACTTCTGGGGTCCACTGTCTTGACCTGTGTTCCTTGAAGAGCAGATGAAAGGGTGCAGAAAATTTTAGTTTTTAAAACACTCATTTCCAGGACAAGCATGATCAAGAGGGAAGCAGGGAAGAACAGAGAACTACTGTGATGATGGGCTATGAACTGGCAGCTGGCAAAGTGTGATTAGGTACCTAGAATCACAAGATCATCTTTGAGAAGTGATGCAAACTGCACTTAGCAAAATCCACCCAGGGAAAGAGCTGGGGAGGAATTGTCTATAGCTTTTTGTTATGAGGTGATCAAAGTTTTACCCCAGGGGCTATTAACTCCCTTATACTTCTGGGCTGTCTATAGTATGTACTAAAGAAGGACCAGAGATGTCCCATGCCTTTCTGTCAACAAGGAACTCTTCAGCTAAGAGACAAGAGCTATGCAGCAGAGCTAAGAGAAAAGGCACTGTCCTATTGTCCCTATGTGACATTTAGAGCCTACATTAAACCCAAAAGCTTTGTATCAAGTGAGATAAAGAGTGAAGCCATATGACATGAAGTGACATGAGTATCTGATACAAGGACACAGATTGAACTATAAGGTCCTCAGGGGGAAGAGCCATGCTTTACTTACCTTAGAAGCTCTAATATGATTCTTGGAACATAGCTATATGAGGAACAACTCCGTATCAACTGAATGAGTGACATTATTTTACCTGCTTTACAGATGCAGAAAACCAGGCATAGGTTGGGTCATTGACATTTAAACCCAGAACCTTCAATGAGTAGAAGGACGGCAGCAGGGACTTAGATCTCTTGTTAGCCATGGTAAAAGTCATTAACTCTCAGGAGATATGGCTGTGTGTGTGTGTGTGTGTGTGTGTGTGTGTGTGTGTGTGTGTGTGTGTTGGGAGTAGGGGTTAAAATTCTCTCCAATATTTTTAAACTGATTTTCATCCAGAGCAACTTGGTTTAGAAAGGAATAGGTCAGTAGACAACCACTTACTGTTTCACATATTTTCCTGAATACAAGACTGTCCCAAACCAACCAAGGAGTGATCATGAACATCACCTGAGTCTCTGTAAGCCAACAAAATCCTTGGGCTGACTGTTTGTGTCACCTTCAAACAGGACAGAATAGAGGGATTTGTCCCTGAGGGTAGACTCTGCACTTAGAGTACCCTTCAAACACCTATTTGACCTCATTTTCCTCACTGCAAGAGGGTCACAGCGCAGGCCCCTCCCTCTTTCTGCTTCTAGCCTCAGGAACATTAATCATCAACCTTTCCCGAGACCTGGCAGGGAAGACTCAGCGTCTAACTTCTTAATAAACTCATACTGTCATTGAGGATGAAAGATGATTCTGGCAAAGCTTGGAGCATCCCAACTTCCCAGCTCCCAGCTGGGAAGGCAATGCTTTCTGGATCAGGACCCCATGGGTGGGGCAGGAAAGTCAGCTGACTTCTCCACTCTCCTCCTCCTCCTGCTTTCTCCAGACATCTTCACCATGTTTACTGCAGAGTGATACAGTTCAGGCTCAGCGTTCTTCTTATCAATGTGATTTGGTGTGTGGACTGTGTTGCTAACACTTTCTTTGCAGTGAGTAAGCAGTTGGGTGCTACAGTCCCACGTAAGTCTCGCGTAAATAGAAATAGCACTTCGGAATGCCCAAACCCTTTTGCCACCTGAGCCAGGAGGGTCAGCAGGCACCGGTGCAGATACCCCCAAGTGCTTTAGAAGTGGTTTTCTGACCACTTACTGGCTCTTCCTGTTACCAGGGTATCACTCTGTTCTCTTGTTGCCTCCATGGTCTTTGTTTTCGCCACAGAAAGAATACAGATGAGAGACGCAGAGCCATAGTGTAGAAGACAGGGGGGTTACTACGGAGAGATGTGAGGAGAGCGTGGGCGGAGGGCAGAGGCACCAGGCCTTAGGCCATTCTGAAGTCTGTAGAACAGAGTCCCCTGAAGTGTGTTTTCCAGCCCAGTTGATTGACAGACCCATTTGGATTACCGTAAAGGAATGAGACGATGCTCTGTCTTTGTTCGTAGCCTGAGAGTCTTCAGCTAGGTTGTCATCTTATCACCTTCCTAGTAGTTCAAAATGTCATGTTTCTCCACTCAGAGGCAGAATGCATTTTAGATCCTGTTCTGTGGACCAGTCCTTAAAGGCGGTGGCTTCATTCCTATTCTTCCAAGGGACTGATGAGGGGGGAGGGGTCCATTCCCACAACCTTTCAAATATACTAAAGTTGACCTAGCTGCCGCTCACAGCATTATCATTCATAACAGAAGCTCACTCTCATTCTGTGACAGTCAGGCTAGCTGCACACTCAACTCTCGTGTATAATCTGGTCGAGCCACTGGGAACCTGTACGTGTAGCTCTTTAAAAACTTGGGAAGCTAACTGCTGTTTATAGCATCCCGACCCCCAAAGCCCTTCCAGCAAGTAGCTGGTCTTAACAGGTACTGTTTACAGAGACTTTTCAAAGGGCACAGCATTCCGCTAAGCACTTTCATAGATATTGTTTCTTTCACCTTCACAACCGCCTTACCAGACAGGCTGTTTCTAGCAGACACAGGAAGGAGAAATCTGAGGGCCAGAGAAGTGAAATGGTTTCTTTAGTGACACAGTGAGGGACTTCCAGTGGCAAAGTCAAACTCAACGGCATGTGTGTAGGTTCTAAGTGCCACTCTCATTTCATGACTATAACCTACACTTAAGGCAAAGAAGTGAAGAACACCTGTCCAGTGCTTACTGTGCTAGGAAGGTCCACATCCATGCAGCAGTGATTTCCAGTCACACAGAGAAAACTGAAATCTTTACCTAATAGCAGTGGGCAGACTAGAGATTTATACCTTATTTGACCAGGAAGTCTTTCTGTCCTTCTGTCTTTCCTCCCTTTGTCCCCAACTTCCTTTCTTTCTTTGCCTCTCCATTTCTCTGTCTGTCTGTCTGTCTGTCTCTTTCTCTCAATTAATCATGTAAATCATGTAAATAGCGGATAATTTATGCGGTGTGCCTAGCTCAGGATTTGGCACTGAGAAGGTAATTGGACCACATAACTCACCACCTCACTTTGCCCTCAAGACAAGTTTATTTGTTTTGATCCTTACTTCAGTCTCCGCTCTGGTAAGAAGAAAAGGGACAGTATTTTTCCCAGCCACATGGTGGGAGGAGGTGTCCTCGTTTAAACATGGTGGCATTTCCCCTTTTTGGAGACCTGTGCCCTAACCCTCCCCTTGAGGGAGGCTTTGAAGGAGTTGCAGGTATCACATCAGGCCTGCGGGCTCCTTTCTGGTAGAATTAATGAAAGGGAAAATTTGCAAGACCTTCTCATTCAGGCTTTGTTTTCCACCTTTTTTCTTATTTTGCAAAGAAAAGTCCCTGCTGGCCTTTTAAGCCTAAGGAAAACCTAACAAACACTTTCTGCAAACCACCTCGCTTTTTACCTCGCATAAAATAACCTCCCCAACTCAGGAGCTTTTCGTTGCAAAGGAGGAGCGAGGAAGCAGGATATTGAGTCTCATTAAGTTTCTTTGCTGTGTCAGTCCTCCCTCCCAGAGGGGGACGTAATGCTCTCTTCATAGCACTCAGCCCTGCGCACAAGTTGGCAGCTTCTTGCTCTCAACTTACATTCTTGGCTGAGAATGTGTTCACAGGGATTTTGAAAAAGCCTCCCCAAATACCTGTTTTCTGACTTTCTTAGAGCATTTCTGGAGATAGGGCAAGGTTGTGGCTGCTCTGAAGTCAATTTCCTCTTGCTAAGGAAGCTCCTAACTCAGTGCTCCTCACCAGGCACTCTCGTGAGGGGATAGGTAGCTCCCAGCTGCGCATCACCTGCTTCCCCTGGATTCATTTTTATTCTCTTTGGAACACTGCCTCTGGAAGGAATGATGGTGTCTGACCTCCTTGGTGTTGGTCCTCCTACCCAAGTCTGTCTGTCTGTCTGTCTGTCTGTCTGTCTCTCTCTCTCTCTCTCTCTCTCTCTCTCTCTCTCTGTGTGTGTGTGTGTGTGTGTGTGTGTATGTGTGTGTGTTCCCATGTGAGCTCATGCCAGAAGTTAACTTCAGCTATCATTCCTTAGGCACTGTCCATCTGGTTTGTTTGTTTGTTTTGAGATTATACTATAAACACACTATTTCTTCCTTTGCTTTCCTCCCTCCAGACTTTCTTGTGCACCCTGAAGTAGGATCTTTCTCTGGCCTGGAGCTTGCCAAGTGGGCTGGGGTGTCTAGCCAGGGATCTGCTTGTCTCTGCCCCACTGAGTTCTCTGCCGCTTTATATGGATTCAAGGGATTCAGCTCAGATCCCCGTTCTTGCATAATAAGTACTTTAGCAACCCAGCCACAGCTTCAGAAGATCAAGGATGCATGTGTTGTCTAATCCTAAAAGCATCCCCAGCTGTGCTATTTCCCTGGATCTGTTCTGCAAAACTGTGTTGAGCATAGACAGAAGTCTTTTACAGTGTGGGCCTCTTGAGTTCTGATATTGATCTGTTTTGATTAATTTTATAACACAAAGTGTTGGAATCTGATGTTGGAGTGTCTTCTCTGGGATAATAAACTGATTACCTTGTATAACATAGTCACTGTTCTAAGTGATTTCCTTAGTTAATGATATAACATCCCTAAGTGTGAAAACAGCCTCTATTAGGATGAGGAGATCGAGACACAGAGGTTAGATCACTAGGAAGTGCTAGAACTGTAAGCCTGTCTCTCACACCTTAACTGCCATGTTCTCTGCGACTGTGTTGAACTGGGGCTCTGGAGGAAGACATAGTGTACTTTGCTTGTCTTTATGGGACATGTGTGAACCCTGGCCCACTTCCTTCTTAGCATCCTCAGTTCCTCACTCCCCACTGTGAAGACTCTGGTCCATATGCTCCATCAGAAGCACACTGGACAGCTGGAGTAGTCAGCATCAAATGGCCCACGAGCTTAACTGTCTGATAGACAAAGGGATGGGCACAGTATCTATCTGAGAACATCCTGATCCTGCAAGGATGGCTATGATACCATTGCTCTGTGTCATTCATAGTCCTGACTTTGCTACCTCTTTCCCTGAATACTTACTCTTGTTCATCTACCCTAACTGAAACATCACCTCACTTTCTTTCCAAAACAGTTCCTAATTTATCCACCCCCAAGAAATTCTTCTGATCTTATCCTTTCCTGCTCACTTCCTCACTCAGATTTATTTGTGACTGATTTGGGAGGTGGAGGACAAGAGGAAGAGCTTCTTCTAATACTGAGGATTATACTTCATAGAGAGACTCTTGACCCAAGGTGCACATCCCTCTTAAAGACTCAGGCAATTTTTTTCTATTACTTCATTTGCTTCTTTTATGATTATGAATCATCCATGAGTGTGGCACTGAATTAAGACTGCAGACGTGCTAGGTAGTATGACACAACATTTTTCTCTTGGGATACTTGCAGAAGTTGGTCTGGCACACACACATTACAAAGACAGGAGGCAAGTTGCATCACTGTTAGTGCTCAACGTATTGATATAAGAGACATTATCTTGGTTAGTAATAAAGAAGCCAGGTCAAATGTCAGAGGTCAGATTTAAGTTTGACTCTAAAGAGTGTTTTTATTTTGGAGATAAGTTTCCCAAAGCCTGAGAATGACAATGCAGGAGACATAGTTGTGATTTTATATACAAACAACCTGGGTGAGGTAAACCTGAGAAATCAGATATAAATGTAAACTGAGGTCAATACAAAAAAACCATGTTTATATTAGAGAGTGCACTTAAATGAATCATAAGGGCTCAGTGGCAGAGCACTCACTTAGCATGCTCAAGACCTTAGATTTGATTCTCAGCATGTCTGTCTGCAGCCCCCCATAAAACAATAAGAATTATTAGAGAGTAGAAATTCTGAATTTTATAGTGTGTACAATGAGACACATTTGAAGGTTCTTAAGGTGGGAAAAGAAATTATTAGAAGAAGCTGAAATAGTCAGGCAGAGGAGTTGAGGGGAACATGCTTGGAAAGAAGTCCAGTGTACCGAATAAGGCTCTGGCAAGCAGAATGGACAAAGGAGGATGGATGTGGGGAGCACACCACTGGCAAGTTAAAGGAGACTTGCCATTTGGTTGTTTGTAGAGAGACTGGGAGTAAGGATATTCCAAGTTTATCAGAAATATGCAAGTCAGAGGAAATGGAGATCTTGGTAGACTGGAGTGTGATAGAAAGAACAGATGGCAGACCGGTCAGGGTCTGCAGTGTTTGAAGCACCCAAACAACCGCCAGCAGAGCTGCTGTCAAAGAGTTTGATGGTGGTGGTTGTCATTGCTGTGACAGTCTTACTCTGAAGCTCACACTCTCAAACCCACAGCAATCCTCCCGTTTCATTCTTGCAAAGGCTGAGAGTATCGATCCGAGCTGTTTCTTCCACCCAAGCCAAGGGCGTGCACTTCCTCTTGCCCACACAACACTCCGCTCAATCTACAGGAGCCACCATCTTGGGTTCCTGCCTCAACTTAAAGATTTCTTTCTTTTTTCCTGTGGTTATCTTGACATCTTGACCTATCTCCTAGCATCTCAAGGCACAAAGCAATAATGCCCTGAGTGGAGCCATTGGTGTTTAGTTTTTCCTCTGGTTCCTGTTCAGACCTTGTATCTTTTAACATTTTAATTGCTGGAGATGGAACCCAGGCCCTTGCATGTGCTAGGCAAGCTCTGAGCTGCGTTGTCAGCCTACATTGTTTGTTTTACTGTTACTTACAGTCTAGTTTTCCCAATGATTTAGAAGGAAAGTTTTTTCCCAAGCTGCTCTCTACTCCTTTATTAATTAAATCCCAAGTTCCTGCTCCGTCACCAGAAAAGTTTAGACCTGGGAGCATCTGTTGATCTTTCTATTGACACTGGCGACCTTTGATTCTAACAGGAATGAGAGAGCGTTCTTCTCTGTGTTGTCTTATATTAAAGTCGGCAAGGTATTGATTTCCCAAGCATGCTCAGTTGGGAGCTACTCTCTACAAATGTGCGTCCTTGCTCAGCATCACTCACTGCTGCAGTGTTCCCACATATTGAGACCCTCTATGCTTTGGCCACTTCGAGAGGTGAGTCAATGAGTCATCAAGCAATTGAAGACAACCAAGACCGGAAGGGAAGAGGCAGGATCTGAGAGGAAAAGCTGCTGACTTTCCTCTTCAGCAGTTATGACAAACATTTCAGAGATACTCATCATTTATCAAGAACACTCTTTGATGCTCAGTCCACAAGGGGAGATCAGTTTGGTCCAAAAGCGTTTACTGAGCATCTTTCTAGAAACCAGACAAAGGCTTGGGAGACATGAAGATTAATAAAGCACATGCAGAGCCGGACTTGGTGGTGCATACCTGCGATCATACACCTGTGATCTCAGCACTTGGGGAGGCAAAGGCAGGTTGTATCTCTGTGAGTTTGAGACCATCCTGGTCTACAAAGTTAGTCTAGGATGGCAAAGGCTATACAGTGTATGCATACTTTTAAATTCTATTTTTACTTTGGTTTCTTATATCTCTTTCTCCCTAATCTCTTCCAACACTCCAACACCAGGTAAGAGAGAAAGAAGGTTAGTGAGGAGATAGGGGGCATAGTTCTGTTTGGCTACTTCCTGCTGTTTAGGGTTGGAGGGTTCTTTGAGGCAACACCAATCTTTGTTGTCAGGATATTCAGCCAGCAACAGCAAATGCAGCAGCAGCCTTCTCTTCCTCCTCCAACCATCTCCTCCAAGTGCTCTTCTTACAGCCCCCTTCCTCTTTCTCTCTGGGCTCTTGTATTTTTTTTTTCCAACTAGCAAAGACCACACCTCTGCACAAGGCACTTTCTTGTTGACAAAGCACACTCTCAGGAAGCCTGTTATCAGTGGACAAACTAGAGCAGTCCCCATATCCTACACCTGGGATTAAAACAAAAATATGTTTATATATCATAACTGAGTGTTTAAAGAAACACAAACTTCCACAACCAAAAACCATAAATATAAAGAAAGAAAGAAAAGAAAAGAAAGCACAAGCCTTGCCCATAAGGAGCCCAAAGTCTTAGTCAGAAAGACAAATATGCCACAAAAATGTATGACACCAGGAGATACAGAAAATTGTCCAAATGTGTACAGGCTTAGGACCTGAGTAAAGCCTCGTCTCTGATATAAGAGAGTTCACAGGGAAAGGGCTGCTCATTACTAGGATTTTGAAAACATATATGAGATGGAGGTCATTCTAAGCAGAGGATATACAAGGGCAAACTCAAGTATATTACATTCATGGAATACAAGCAGTCCCCTATGGCCACAGATGAATGGAGCAGACAATTTAGGATAAGTAGAAGGTTCTGGATCTCTGGAAAAGGTAGGCAGAGGCTGACCATGATTCCACACATGTCCTGTTGGTCACACTAAAGGCCTTCTCCTTTACTCAGAAAGTTAAAGGCAGGCAATAAAATATCCTTTATAAAGAACTTGACTTTCATAAGGGAAAGGTATAAGTTTACATTTGGAAATAAAACATTGAACTTCCAGGTATGTCAACCTTTGGAGATTACAGCACAATACTGTCCTCTATAAAGTTTACATTTGAGAGCCATGCAATTGATTTAATAAAAAAAAAACTGTATAATGTTTTATGTATGCTTTCATGTTATGCTGTATTTATAGTTATCCTTTACCACAAATGGCTGCTTGTGGTCACAGGCCCCAGATTGGACATGCTTGACTATAGATATGCCCCAATTAAACTTTTCAGTGTAGATATATGGGATTGGAACTGGGAGAAGATTTGGGGAGGAGAGACACAGGCAAGAGCCATTGCTTGGTGGTAATGGTTGAACCAACATAAAGGACAACACCCTTCATCCTCGGGACAGTGTATAGAGTCAGTGACAGAGCTCTAGGCAGCAACCAGGGGACCATCAGCATTCAAGGTGAAGAGGGAAATGGAAGCAAGCACATGCAGGAGATGGGGAGGGAATGCCCAGAACATTCCAGGACAGCAATGGTAGGACAGGGTCAGAAAAGTGAAGGCACCTTTCCAAGGTCATTAAAGTTCAACACAGGGGAGACAAGCAAACTGATGGACTAGAAAGAGTCCTGTGGATGTAGTAAGTAGAGAAACCTATTATCCCAGCATTCAGAAGAAAGGGATAGGAAATATGGGGTGAGTTCTAGGCCAATATGGGCTACATCATGAGTTCTCAGTAAGCTTGAGCTATAATGAGACCCAGTCACAGAAAAAAACAAAACACCAAAAAAGGGACACCAAAAAGAACCTTCTGGTGGGAATTACCTCAGTGGAGAACTAGCAAAGAAATGTCAGAATGAGGTGGGCTGAGAGATGAATGAGAAAAAGAAAGAGAAGTAGCACTTAGAATTTATATTCCCTTAAATTTAAAAAAAAAAAAAAACTGAACTGTAAGGAGCAGTGAGGAGCATTCAAGATCTCTCTCTCTCTCTCTCTCTCTCTCTCTCTCTCTCTCTCTCTCTCTCTCTCTCTCTCTGTCTGTCTCTCTCTCTCTGTGTGCATTGAATGCATGTGCATTTGTCTGTGTACATGTGTGTATGTTGGTACACACTGACGTGTGCATATGTGTGTGTGTGTGAATATACAAGTGGAAGCCATTGCTTGATTTCAGCTGTCTTTCTTGATCTGTCTCCACCTTAGTGTTTGGGACAAGAGCCTCTTCCTGAATGTAAGGCTCATGATTTTAGCTAGACTAACAGGCCATCACGCTTCATGGACCCCCCTGTTCCCCTCCCCAGCATTAGGATTACAGGCATGTACCACCATGCCCAGATTTTCACAAAGGTTCTGGGGACTCCAGCTCAGGTCCTCAAGCTAGCACAGTAAGCACTTTATTGACTGAGCCATTTTTCCAACTCTTTAAGGTAATTTTTTTTTATTCTAAGGTAAGAGAGATTTGAGTTGCTTATGTGACCACAGTAGGCAGCCAGTTTTGGATGGTAAAGATGCAGACAGACAGGTGGCATCAGAAGGAAGAAAGTTTCTGGTCCCTGGAGTGGTAAGAAGGAATAGGCTAGGACAACATCCAGGGAACATGAGGAAGTGCAGTCTTGGGTCCGGGAAAGGCAGGTTTCTTCCAAGGGAAGTGAGAAAGCACATGGCCACTGGCAGGGTAACTATTTTATGAGCATGGGGGAAGGAGGAGGGAGGAAAAGTGAAATCGATCTGAGGCTAACATGAGTTAATTGTGGGAAATCACATTACAGCGCTTTGACCCAGCATTATTGTGATGGATACTGCCATACAACAAAAGCTTTCCGTGCCCTGGCTGGGGGCCCACGCCTATGACAATGCCAAATTCTGCGGTCAAAGATTGTGGATAATTCTTGGAGGTGGTGCTGAGGAGTCACTGCCAGTAATGGAAAGTATTTCTAAAGAAATGCGCAAATGGCTTTGGAATGGAAGCGCGTGTTGTAATTGCCCTGTAAGACAGAGCTTCCTAACTTACATGCCTGATTTTTCTCTCCCATCTCCTGCACAGCTCACTTAAAAATAAGCCCCAGTTAAACACACAACGGGAAAAGGAAACTTGGCAAAATGGTCCTCCACGGCTGGATAATTGGAAGTATACTGTGCACGCGCTGTAGTTAAACTGGTTTTAATAGTTCTCCTGTTCTTAGTGGGAGTCCTACATGTGGATCAGGCCTAGGGTTGAAAATTCAAAAATGAATCAGAAAGAACCGGAGGGGTTTTCAGTGTGTGTCTGTTTACCTCCTAGAGTTAGAAGGTTTCTGTGCCCTTTTGGAAACCACACCAGTTCTGTGCCAGATGGTGAGGTTAGATTAACTTCGCCATCTTAGCCTCCCTCTTATTTTTCCCCTTTCCTGGCAGCTAGATCCTTTTTTCTTCTTTGCACGTGGCATCTTTTGATCTCTATCCTTCACCTGTGATGAAAACTAGCCTTTAGCACAGCATCGCAATTTATATCAGTCACCCACCTTTTAATGCAAATCTAAGGAATGGTGTTTACTTTTCAAAGGATTTAGGTACACAAAATTTTCCTTTTTTTGTATTAAAGGCTTTGGTCCCTATTAAAGTGGTTTGGGCATTAAAAGGCAGGTGTGAGGGGGTCTGAGGGACTTTTACACCTCTTAGTACACAGGAAACATCCTCTGAGAAAAAGGTGGTGGTTGGTTTCTGCCGGAACTGCAGCTCTTATCTGTGGTGGGACAAATGAAGCCCACTCGAGTCACTTCCGCCTCAGGCACAAGCCATGAACACCCAGCCTCTAGGAATTCAGGTCCATTTCTCACACAGCTCTTTCCCAATAGCCTGACATCTTCTGGCAGTTGAGTAAGGCACCAAGGCACTGTTCTGGAGTGACATCCCAGAGACAGCCTTTGAAATGTGCCCGTGTTAGTTTTCCATTTTTATACTTCTTTGCTTGTGTAAATTGGAAGGAATAGCATCAACACTTGGATAAAGGAAGCTGTTAGTCGAAATGCAGTTTTATTTTATTGCCTTCTTCCAAATCCTAATGGTTTCCCTTTTCTCCTTTATTGAGGCCGGTGGCGTCTGGATGGCTGTGGCACTCTGATTGAAGGTGGACATAGCTGGGTGCTTGCAGCTGAGGGGTTGAGACAGGGGTTTTGTGTAGACCATTTTTAAGCCTCATCTTCAGGCAAACAACTGTGTTTTGGGAGAGTCCTGTTTCTCTAACCTTGTTCTTAGCATTCTTCTATGTCAGAGGATGAATAATCCGAGCTGACACTACGTGGATTATTTATATGGACAAAACCCCACCAGGCTTCCCATGATGCACCACAAGCACTTGTTGTTCTGCTCTTCTGGTCGGAGGAAAACCAATTGGAGCTGACACAGTAATCAGTTCCCCTTGAGAACATGGCTTCTTTAAAAAATATTCAGTTTCCAGTGGACAGGACCGTGGAGCACCAGGTCCTGCTTTTGAGGAGCCGTGACTCTGCAGGCCTAGACCAAACACCCAGTAAAGCTCTGGAATAGAAGAGCTAGACCAGTGCTTGTTCCACTCACAAATCACGTGTGTGCCTGTGCTTTCAAAGGGAACTTTAGCATCAAGGAATCCTAAAGAATGATAGAGAGCCTCTCTCCAAAAGTAGGGCCTTGGGGGAAAAAAAACTCATATAGAAAGCAAAGTTTTTAGAATATTTTTCCTGATTGTGAAAGTAATATAAATCTACTGAGGAAATTTGAAAAATAAACAAAGCTTAGAAGAGACAATTAAAATTACTCATCATTTCATCTAGCCCTGCCATTCCAATATTTTTTGAGATATATATATATTTCTACAAAATATAATCATACCACATATACAATTTTGTGTCTTAAGTTTGTACTTTATATTGTATTAGCACCAAGTTTGGCTAAATGTCACAAACTCATTGGGGTACAAACATACAATGCTTTGACTTTTCCAATAATTGTGTATATTATATTTATTGCATTTCTTGCTGCTGTGACAAAGTGCCTGACAAGAGTAACTTCCTAAGGGAGGACTGATTTGGCTCCCGTGCTCAGGGGGTTCAGTCCATGGCTGTCTGCTTCCATGGGCTCAGGCAGGCTGTCATAACAGTGGGAGCATGTAGTAAAGCATCTTCTTTATCCCTCATGGCAGAAGGAAGCAGAGAGAGAGAGAGAGAGAGAGAGAGAGAGAGAGAGAGAGAGAGAGAGATGCAAAGACAAGCCTCTGAGGACCTGCTTCCTCCAGCAAAACTTCTCCCACTTAACACGCCCTCCGAGGGAACGCCACCATTCCTTAGGTCTGAACCCTCATGAAGTCTCTGGGAAAACATCTTCAGAGCTGTGCTCTCCTAATCTCCCAGGCACTTTTCAGCCCAATCAACTTGCATCTCAAATTGGAAAATAAACATGAATCAGAGGCATAACCTCTCGCTCTGTCGCTGTCTGTCTGTATCCACCTCTATCTCTCTCTCCCTCATATAACTCCTGCCTCTTAATTGTCCTCACCCCTAACAAAAAAGGAAGAAGCCAACAGACACTACCACCACCAAAACTCTATTGAAGGCACCGATCTAGCTCTGGGTCTGTATAGATGGGCAGCAGAACCAACAAGTCCAGCTCATGAGGGGGCCAGCCCTATCACTTCCTGTTTGTCTCCAACTACAGTATCCCTCCCTGCCATGCTCACATGCCTCCATAGCTTTCCCGTGTTATCTACCGGGCACTCAGAGCAGTTATTATTGCTCCTCATCCTTTTGTTAGACCACAATATCTCCTCCTCCTGAAGATATGATGTGCTTGCTTAATTTCTTCCTTCACAGAAAAAAATAAATGTTCTTCACAAATATGGTTCTCTCTTTTAAAAGGTCACTTTATTTTTCTTTTATATATATTATATAATATATAACGTTATTATTATATATTATATTATATATAATTATATATTATATACTATATATAATTATATGTATTATATGTAATTATATATAATTGTATATATATATAATAAAGAGCTAACAAATCAATTCAAGTTCTGTCAACTCCATCAGTATAGAGTCTTAAGACTGTGTGTCTTGTCCTCTCGAAACGCAGCCACTGAGATATTTATTAAATCACCTCGTTGCAACTGTTCTGTGTCTCCGCTCTAATCTGTACTACTTCCCAAGGACAACAGTCTCAATTACAAAGGCACTGTAAGATACTCTCTGCATGGGTCACTCACTAAACACTCATTTTGGGCTCCTCGTAGCATGTGCAGGAGGCCTTCTTCAACCCATGAGGTCTTTGGTCGTGGTGAACACAGTGACTTCTGAGACTTGTTGTGTCACTGTAGTGACACAGTAAAAACAAAGCAGGTTAGCTCCCCACACAAGGGAGTGAGTTTCTCAGATGGCCAGCATCCTGGCCCAGGGTTCCAGTAATGGAGTTACCACAGGGCTCTCTGGGGAGAAACCAGGGCTTCCAAGTGTTGTCTCTGGGCCTTTTAGGCAGGGCAGCGTGTGCCCTCTCCAAGGTGCTGAAATAGCAGCCTTTTGCACAGAGCCTGGATTTGCTCTCCAGCTTTCTCTCTCTCTCTCTCTCTCTCTCTCTCTCTCTCTCTCTCTCTCTCTCTCTCTCTCTCTCTCTCTCTCTCTCTCTCTCTCTCTCTCTCTCTCTCTTCTCTGTGTTTGTTTTTTGAAACAGGGTTTCTCTGTGTAGCCTTGGCTATCCTGGCCTCACTTGAACTCAGAGAGATCCTCTTGTCTCTGCCTCCCCAAGTCCTGGTATTACAGACATAAGCCACCACGCCTGGTTTCAGGATTTGGTCATCTCTAGATCCTCTGGAAGATCAATAGTACAGAGCTGTCCTCTTCTAATCATCACTTAATTAACAAGTAGAACTGAGTCTATACATCTGCTTTCTTCCTGCCTCCAGGACAAAACGGTATTTGGCTGGAGAATAGCTTTCATGCTACCTGCTGAGTGCTATCCTTCCTGAGGGTAGGGAGGTAGGGAAGGCTGTTGAGATGCAGATCTGTGAAATCACTGGTTGAAATTGAATATGGTACTTATGTGGCAGGGATAGGATTTGTCGTATCTGCTCTGGGTAATCTTTTCCTCATATTTATCCAACATTTACTGGCAAGCAGTCAGGTTTGGATAAGAGTCAGATACTGTAGTAGTTAAAAAACTAGAATCTGTAATCCAATAGCCTGAGGTTTGCATTTTTTTATTTGTCATGAATTTATTTAATAGAATTGCTGCCCTGGCATCCATTTTGAGGCTGTACGTAAGTTACATGAAACAAATCACACCCTGTCACCATTGGCCTAGTGAAAACTTTCCTTTGCTGGGTGATTGTTTGCAGTGTGGCCTATTTTCAACTTTATTTCAATGCTCCAAACTCAACAATCTTATCAATTTGCTCATCAGTATGCAACCTAATGGTTAAAATGCAACCCATTTGTCAAAACCAGAATCATGTATATAGGTCCCTACCTCTGTGTGTGTGTGTCTGTGTGTGTGTGTGTGTGTGTGTGTGCACATACTTGTGTGTGTGCATGTACGTGTGCATGTATGTACTTGTGTATGTTTTCAACTAGATGACCCACAACCCTCATGGAAAAATCTGAAGTATTGCCATGGCCCCACACTGTCCCTTGCCTTTGCCCTTCTGTCACTGCTGACCTGATGGTTAATTCTGTCACTTCTAGAAATCCATCACTGCTACCTGTGCCATTTAGCAACTTTAACTTCTTTGAGGCCTTTTTTGTTTTTTACACATTAGTTCTGTGTCCTCCCTATGTCTTGAGAAGGTTCAATTGAGAGACACATCATGTTCACTTACTTGTGACAGGCTTCCCTGAAGAACAGCTACATCAGCTCTTTGTCATAGAAACTTAGAGAACAAATTAAGAAGAAACCACAACAATAAACCCCAATTACTATTGTTCTATCTATCACATGGGATTAGATATACCTCCAAGCAAAAGTCAACCTTATTTTCATGAGCAAACAGAGGCTAATGGATCCTCAAGCAAAGAAGGCACAGAAGGCTGATGCACCCCAACAGAGAGCCTCTATTCCTTCTTTCTACGATGCTTTGTCACCATGGGAAGTTTTTCCATCTGAGTTCCAAAATGAACATTGCAGCTCCAGGCTTCATGACCATATCAGTTGAAGAAGACTAGCCAAGGGCATGATATATGAATCTATCCTTTGAAAATCAACCAACCAACCAAATAAACAAAGAAAGCAAAAGCTCTGCAATGCTCTAGGAGATTCCCAAGAAAGTTCAGTTTATGTCTTACTAAGTTACATCATGTTATCAGAAATAGTATGGAAGAGTTTTTTAGCTCTATAATCTGTAGCAGGAGAAACTAATTGCAGACCCCTCATTATTGATATGACTTTGATTATGTTACTCAACCCAGAGAAACATTCCTTTTCCTGCATCTACAAAATGGGATGTCATTGCAAAGATTAATTGAAATCCTGCATAATACTTCTTACAGTGCCTGGCATGTCATAAATGCTTACAAGCTTTTTAAAAATTAGGAGCCTGGAAGATTGGTCAGTGGTTAAGCATGCCTATAGCTCCTGTAGAGGACATGCGTTTGGCTCCTAGTATCAATATGGCAGCTGAAAATCAACTGTAGTGACAGTTCCAATGGGTCCAATGCCCTTTTTCTGGCCCCTATGAGCTGCAGCTATGTACACAGTAAACATACATACATGCAGCCAAACACTCATACACATAAAATAAAAAGAAATAAACCTTAAAAGAAAATCAATATATATAGGCTATGGAGTGAAAGAAATATACAGTTTAGAACAGGGCCAAGAACTCTCACTCCAGCGTTCATGCTGTGTATGTATGAATGTCTCATTTAGCTGCGAGTCCATCTGAATTATAAGAATTTACACTGTTATCTTTATTCATTGATGGCAGATGGAAGGGATGAAGGACCTATCAAGAGTTGTGAGAACTATACACAAAAACTTAATGATAGACCCATTTGGCGTGATGTTTTTGATGAACTCCCTCACTGTCATAACCATGTCCTAAAAAGGCTGTGACTAAAGAGAAATCTGTTTATCATACCGCTGTGGAGTTGGCAGGTCTGGGAGTGTGAGCTGGTTCTGTCACTTGCCTCAGAACAAACCTCACTGGAGTTCAGTTTGCTAATTGGGTGTAATAATCTTGACGACCTGACAGAGCTCTGCACATCCAGTGAAACAGCAGTGTGAAGAGCAGTGGACACAGTGGGCCTGGAGACTCTTCGCCCAGAGAAGACTGCTCTCCCTGTCAATCCAGCCGACTGAGGCACTCCAACCCCTTTCATTTGCTCTTGATCTTGGCACATGGGTACAGGTGCAAAATGGGCAGTCTTTCTCCTCCCCCTTCTCCCATGTTGTGCCCGCAGGACTACCATTACAGAACTTGCATGTTCCAGCTCTCTATGTACTCCAGAAGAGGATGAGAATGACTCTGGGAGAGATAACCTTATTTCTGTGGAGTTGATAGGTGCAAAATACCAGCTTAGAGATTTACATTCATGTGCATTTTAAAGCTCACACACCCTTTTTGGATTTAGAGTTAGATTTAGATTGTGTGTGTGTGTGTGTGTGTGTGTGTGTGTGTGTGTGTGTGTGTGTGTGTATTATTTTATTTTATTTTATTTTACAGTAATGGAGATTAAACTTAGAATGATACTCATGCTAAGCGTTCTACCAGTATGATTGTAAAGTAACAAGCACAGGCTCAAAAACTTAAGTGATTTGTGCATAGTTACATCGCTAATATTGGGCTATGGTCAGGTTGAAACCAAGCTCTTCACCTAGGAAATCATAAACTATAAACTACAGAGCAATTTGTCATACATAGTCATCTTACAAGTGGCAACTGTGGGAGTTAGGACAGCGATGTGACTTACTCAGGGTCAACTGGTGATATTAGCTGGGCTGAGGATGTATTTCAGATCCCCGAATAAACAAATTCATCATTTCCCTAGTGTGAGCCATGCAACCTGCTATATTTCAAACATCAGCTGATGGGCAGGAGTGGGTTTTCAGGGCCACAAAGCCCCTCATGCACCACAGGTACCCAGGGGCCTTGCAGCAGGTGGCATGGAACTTCTAATTGGACTGAATATTGACAGAGATTCTTCTGCCCCCTTTGAAGATGTGTCTCTTTACAGAGAGCATTGTCAAGCCTTGCCTGAGCTTCCAGTGAAGATGAGGTTGGGGGAGAAGGGGAAAAAAATGAAAAGTGAGGGAGAAAGCAAAGCAAAGCAAGGAGAAAAAAAAAAAAAAATCAATGGCTCATTGCAAGCAGGTGGGAGCTGTGGTTGTGATGAATATTTACCGTGCAGCGGTCTAATGATTTTAGAAATGTTTTTCTGACTGTACTGAGCGCTTGTGGGATTGTTTTTCAAGGAGTAAAATACATTAAAGCTCAGTCATTAAGAGCTTAAAGGAGGAGGGAGTGCAGGCTCCAAGCCCATTAGCACACCCTGTAGTTAAGTAAGGGCCTCGTTCCTAATGCATTTTTAATTTATTCTGTTTTGTAAAATAAAACTTTAAATGGCTTCTTGTACCATCACATTTGCAGGCAGCTCCCCAGCCTGTCCCCAGTCATGGAGCTCTGCTGGGCTGCAAGATGGTCCCAGCTGACTTGCAAGTCAAGTGTTCTCCTACCTTGGCTTCCTGGCCACTCTGCCCTCTGCGTCTCTTTATAGAAACAGAAGCCCATTTATGGTAGTAGAGGCAGTCTCATTGCTGCAGTTGTCCTGGAGTGGGAGGCAAGGGTTTCAAAAAGCAAGGGACTCGCCCTCCTAATATCTGCATGCAAGCGAGAGAGGCAGTGTGGCCTGTGGAAATGGAGGTACATTCACTCCTCCAGTGCTCTCCTCAGCTGCTAAAGAAAGCTCTGGGCTTTAAATTATTACCACACAAATGAGAGTCGTATCTTGAAAAGGCTAAGTGCACTGATCAAACACAAACAACAAGCTAGAGTTCACCCAAGCCACCTGACTCCTGGAGCCAGGTTGCGCTGAGGCAACGGAAGGGTTAACAAGGTTACCATCTAAGGCCTCTGAGGCAATCTTGAATGGGGCCTAGGGCTCGAACTGACCCCTGCAGCAGAGGAGTTGCTTCTCCTCTGAGGTGATGCTTTCTAAGAGGCCTTGGGCCTTTCTCTCCTTCTTCCCTCACTGGCTTCCTTCTGCGCACCTGCGCCTTTCTTCCTTCACATCTCTGCCCAGGAATCTCCTACACAGCATCTTCCTCAACCAAAGAGTCCTCCTCCATCCCCAGTGCAGGATGATAGCCTTATCCTGCTTCTGTTTCCTGTGAGGTCTGCTGCTTACATCTTCTCCTTTTCTGGACTGCATTTTCCTCCTCTGTCAGTGTCTACATGAGTACCCAGCTTATGTAAATGCTCCATTAACAACTGTAGAGTGAATAAGTAAGTTTCTAACCCAGGGGCCCATCCCTCACATGACAATTAACTGCTGGCAATTTGTGGGTGAGAGTAAATAGATTGTTATCAGCTTGAGAAGGTTTCTGAGAGTAAGCCCCTTCAAATAGAGTCATAGATTCTCTAAATCCACAAGATGCCTCTAAGATTAGCCAAGCCAGTCTCCTATATTAGGAATAATTAAGAAACCCAGTGAGATAAAGTGACTTTTTTCCTTAAAGACACAAAGCTTATCAACTAACTTCTACTTACAGCTTGGCTCTCCTCCTATCCACCAGCCAAGATGCTTTGGGAGGTTGGCTGCTGAATCTCTGATGGCATGTGGGGCACTCTCAGAGATCTGTATATCCTTTGGTCCTTAATGGAAGCCTGGGAGTCTGGGTGGGGGCAGCTGAGCAAGCTTATCATGTGAAGAGAGAAGTAAGAGGCTGGCACTTGTTGAAACTGGCTCGAGATACCAGCAGTGCGTTCTCATCTCCTATCTTTGCTTGCCCACACCACCCAATAGCCTCTCTGCCTGGGTCTATCCACCAGGAAGGTGCTTTCTTGTTGTAATTTCTGAAGCTCTGGGAAGGACCTCTTATACCAAACCGACTTTTCCCAGGGAGTCCTGAAGCCCTCTAATAGATCATGAAGTCTTCCCCAACCACTGAGAAAAGGAGGATAACTTTTTTTTGTTGTTGAGGTGGAGATCTACACTGGTAAATGCCTACCCATGGATCCTGCAGGGTTCCTCAGGATAGGTGAGCGTGCTTGTGGTGAGGGCTGGAGGGAACTTCTCTCTCTCTCTCCAACCTCAGACCATGACATTTCCCTGGCGCTTTCTTTCCAGCCTCTTTACAGAATCTGCTGCTCTTTTCCAGGGCCACTTATGGGCACACAGGAGACATCTGGCTGCCTCGGAGAAGCTACTTCCCCACAAAGAGACTCCTAGACTTGCAGTGAACTCTGAGGAAGAAATGGATGCATAGCTGTCAACTACTAACGCTGGTGCTGGTTGCAACCTCATACATCTTCAGCCACAAAAGACAAAGGAGATTATTCTAATTAGAAGAGCAGAAGTCCTAGGTGTGGACTAGCCCACATGATAGGGAGGGTACTCAGACCCAGCCAGCCAGGCCCTGCCGGTGTGCAGGCACCAGGCTCTGGGCTGCCCTCTTTGATCAAACTGCCCATGAAGACTGAACAAGGGGTGTTCAAGCCAGGCCAACCCTGGTAACTTCTGCATCAGAGGCTTTGCCTGTAAGGAGGCTCCTCCTAGAACAGCTATTCTCATTCTATAGGTTCTAAGCCCTTTGGAGGTTGAATGACCCTTTTGCAGGGCTGGCCTAAAGACCAGAAAGATCAGAAAACACATATTTACATTATGTACAGTTATGAAGCAGCAATGAAATAATTTTGTGGTTTGGGGGAATCACCACAGCACGAGGAACTGTATTAAAGGGTCTCAGCATTAGGAAGGTCCAGAAACGCTGCCCTAGAAAGTCATCCCAAGGGGTAGTCCTCAAGGAGCCTATTTGTGGGTCACAAGGAAGAATATCCCCAGGAAAATGCTGAGGGTCAAAGCATTAAGATCCCTGGTTTGGGGCTGGAGAGGTAGCTCAGTGGTTAAGAGCGCTGCCTGCTCTTCCAGAGGTCCTGAGTTCAATTCCCAGCAACCACATGGTGACTCACGAACATCTATAATGAGATCTGGTGCCCTCTTCTACAGATAAAGCACTCATATACAATAAATAAAAATAAATAAATCTTTAAAAAAAAGATCCCTGGTTTGTTCCTGTCATGGTGATCCACAAGGCCAGCTCAGGGCCCAGCATCCTGCATCCTGCTCTGGAAAGATGCCTAGTAATTGGTAGGATTACCAGGCCTAACTTAATTGCTGCTTTTAATCTTCATTACTGGGGGGAAATAATGGACAGACTCTCTGGATTTCTTTACTCCACATCAGGGTATAAATATTGGTCTCAGGTGGGACCTGGAGGCTTTCTCTTCTGCCACAGCCACCTAGAATTTTTCCAGGGGTAATGCAAGAAGTGTCCTTCTCACCTTTCCTGAGGAAATCTTTTCTCTCTCTCTTCATCTGCTTCTCCCTCCCCTACCTCTGGTATTTTTCAGCTTGGCTCACACTTTATTTTCAAGAAACCAATGCCAACAGTCAGTTTTCTATTTCCATGGCAACTTGCTGCATACAAGTTTGTTGATAAAATAACTTACAAGTGCCTGATGTTTCTGGATCAGGGCTGGGGATTGGCTTCACAAGCAGTGTGAGCTGGAAGCACAGACTCAGGAGGCTAGCCTGTGGCCTCAATTGCTTTGCAGGAAATAGAAAGCCACACATTTGAGAAAGCAGAGTTCATAGTAGAGACAACTGTACTGTGTAAAGGATGCTGAGTCCCTGAGTAAGGACTGTCTGGGGGCTGGGGCAGTGGGGAGTGCATATGAGAAGACAGGAGACTTGGTGAAATCTGAAGGAAGATTGTGGATGAGCCCAGCCCAAACTGGGAAGCAACTACAGAGCACTCACATCAGGTGAATCTGTCTGTGAATCAGCTTAACCATTTATCTGCCTCTGAGGAGCCTCACCTGTCACTCAGCAGTTAGCCCAGGTTCTCTGAGGGAGTGCTAGGAAGGGATCTTGGGATCACAAGAAATGAGCTGGCCTAGTGGCCTCCCTTTTCATGTGAGAGAACAGTGGCCCATACAGGAGTGATCTGTATTAATAGAACTTCAGCTTCAGCGTGGCCAGGATGGAGCCTGGGTTTCGAAACTTTAAACTCAGTACTGTTGTATTTAATGTGGCTATTCACCCATCTCTCTGCACATCAATACATTCATCCATCCACCACCTACCATCCATCCTCCTTTTCCTGAGCTTGCAGAATTTGAGGGTGGTGATGGTTGTGGTTGTGGTGTGTGTGTATCTATGTGGAGACCAGAGGTCAGCATCAAATGTCTTTCTCCATAACTCCCTACCCCCATTCATTCCATTTGAAACCTATTGCTTTGGCCTGACTGGCTAGATAGTGAGCTCCAAGGATGTGTCTGCCTCCTCAGTTCCACCATTGGGGTTACAGACGTATGCCGCGGTGCCCTACTTTTATGTGAGTGCCGGGCATTTGAACTAAGGACCTCATGTTTGCATGTCAAGCGCCTTCCTGACTGAGCCATCTCCTCTGCCCTAAATTACTTTTATAATCTGGCCTTTCATCTACTGCAGGCCCAGGGCATCTCCAAAGGCCTCTCCATCTTTCCACCAGCTGATGAACAGATGAACGAATGACAACCGTAATGGAATATCAGCGAGGTGTATTAAGGAATAAACTGGGAACGTGTGCTAGAGTGTAGATGAATCTTGTAAATGGGCTAAGTGAATGAAGTAGACGCAAAAAAAAAAAAAAATCACAGTGTATTATTTCATTATATGTAAACAGTTCAAAATAGGTAAACCCAGAGAAAGAAAAAAGATGGGTGGGTACCCAGGGGTGACAAGAGGGAGTTAGAGAGAGGCTGTGCAGTGGGTACAGGTTTATTTAGAGACTACGAGAAGATGCTTTGAGATTTGACATAGATGGCACTACATAGCGTTCATACTTAAAACAAACAAACAAACAAACAAACAAACAGGGTTTTCGGTTTCTTTAAGAACCTGGACTAGGCTGGGCTACAACCAAGAGATTCTATGTGATTAGACCAGACCCCACGCGGATACAGGGCAGATTCCCCATAGAAAGGCCACCCTGCAACCAAGAGGGCTTGTGCCTGATGCATCCTAACTTTGGGGGAGTCCTATAGCCCCATGCCCACTGAAAGTAGGATGTGGTGATTCTTCCCTGCTGGGACCCACAGCCTCCTGCACAGCTTCCACAGAGGCAAGGCTACAGTAAGCTACGTGACTGAGGAGTTGCTACAGGTCTTGCATTACAAACAGAAATCTGAATGTTAAATCTCTCAACAGCTTTGGTCGCTGTCACTATTATTAATAGATTTTTTTTTATCCCTTCTGCATTCAATTATTATCATTGTCACCAGCACATGGGGGAAAATCTCAACGTGCCTGTTAAAAATGTCAAGTTTATTAGACACTCACTCGAAGCTCCATTAATTCTGTTGTTTTGCTCTCTCCCCATCCCCCACCCCCTCCGCCAAATTTTGTCTTATTTATTTAATTTTTGGTGATGTGTGCGTGGCTAGCCTAAACACCTGGGCTAATTTTTCTCCCCTTATTTTAAAATATTTTAAATGAATTCTACAGAGACTGGAAGAGTGCAAGAGGGGGCAGTGCTCCCCTGAAGTTGCAGGAGAGGGGGTGCCTGCTGGCTCTACCAGGCTGCCATCTGCTGGGCCTGCCCCTGGGGAAACCACTTCTCTTTGCTTAATCAATATAAACCGCAGGGCTTCTGGCTTTGGGACTCAGGTTTCCATTTTCCTTTTGTTTGGAGTGTTCAAATGTGCATTATTTTGGCCTCCAAAGAGGCTCTGTGCTTGCACTTTGTATGGTAACTTCTTCATTGTCCTTGACTTTTTGGTAGATGTTGTTTGTTTGATTGTATGTTCATTTAAAATCCCACTAAGAGTAAAGACACTAAAAAGGATGCTATTCTTTCTGCTTTGACTCAACTGTCAGAGTGTGTATTTAAAGCTCCTTCCTGCATACCAGAGGACCAGCTAACTTACACAACCAGGACAAAGGACTCAGCTGTCAGACGTCACGTGGAGAGTTGAATATCAGCCAGGCTTGGTGAAGGAGAGCAATGCTAGCTTGAATTTCTGCCCTGCCTGCTGCAAGGGCCACGCTACCCTTAAAGCATTGATGTGAGATCATAAACTCTGAAGGTCAGCTCCATGAGGAGAAACTGACCCCTTTAGAGTGATTCATTAGAGGCCATTCCCTGCCACATATCACAGGAAGTTTTAGGCGGGTGGTAGAGGGGTATGGGTAATACAAAGTTTTTGTTGCTGAAGTGGGAAGCAGAAGATAACTAATTGACCCCACCCTCTCTGTCTGTCTTTCTGTCTCTTTCTGTTTCTGTCTCTGTCTCTCTCTTCCTCTCTCTCTCTCCCTCTACCCTCCTCCCTCTCAAGTTATGAGGCTACAAACTTGGCTCTGATTACTTGTGCACCCCACATATTTTGATATGTGGCACTGTTGTTACCAATCAGTTTTTAATTTTCATTTTCATTATTGATTTTTTTGATCCATCAATTGTTAAACTGTGTTTCACCCCTTCTTCACTTTTATCTGTTGTTTGCCTCTTCTTCTTCTTCTTCTTCTTCTTCTTCTTCTTCTTCTTCTTCTTCTTCTTCTTTTTCCTCCTCCTCCTCTGCAGCTGCTATTTGTTTCCAAATGAGTTATATAATTCCCAAGTAGCAAAATAGCACAATCTCATACAATTTAATATTTCTTGAGACTTGCTTGTGGTTTAGCAGCTAGTTGGTGGTTTTTGTAAACTTCCCACAGGTCCTTGGGAATAGTATACTCCCATTCAGTGAGTGCTGCATGGGTAAGCGTGTATTATGTAAATCTGAAACTTGTATTGCTCAGTTGTTACTGATCACTCTCTTTTCCAGACCTACTAATTACTCAGAAAATGTGTGAAAATCTCACATTTGATTATAGCTCTGTCAATACAGAGCAGCTCCATTACATTTTACACTGTAGTTTTTTCTTTGAATAGATTTTATTTTTTACATATACATTTATAATATTACACATATATAAAATAAACTACACACAGAAAGAAGAACCACGAAACAATCAAGAATTATATTAATGTTATATTCATAGTGTTTTGGCTATTTGTATTTGGCAATCTTGGAGAAAGTATCTTTCCTGTCTTGGTGAGTCTAAAATTCTGAATGTAAATCAATATCTATCATATCTCTATCTACTTAAAACATCTATCTAGACTTAAACATATCTTAACCCCTAAACAACTAAGTTTAATTGTAAAACTAAACTATCTGGTCTTCAATCCCATCAGAGACTTGAGAAGGAATAAAACTAATTGCCTGAGTAGACAGGAGGTGCAGGTTAGCAGCGTCCAAGGGAAAAAATGACAGAGACAGTTTGCTGCCTGAACAGTCACCCATAACTCTCTATAATGTTGGAGCATCATCTTCAGCCTTCTGGCCCAGTATATCTGACAGACATATTTGAGAGGCAGGAACTATTGAGGACTTGCTTACCCTGTCTTGGCACAGTTTAGCTGTCAACTCTGCCTGCATCCAACCTTGTCCATTTTTAGGCAGAATTAAAAACAAACAAACAAACAAACAAACAAAAAAAAAAACCTATCTTTAAATGTCATATTCTGTGGGTCTCTGAGGTTTTTGAAGACCTTATCTGACTATTTTACCATTTCTATCTATAGAATCATATCTATCTGTTACACCTAGGATGTATATACTTGTGATGAAAATAGGCTAGTAACTGACGTGAACATGTTTTGGTCAACTAACAATTAACTTGTATAACTTACTTATCCTAAACAGCCTGCAAAAGCAAAAGTATTGGAGATAAGGACTTCTGTTTAGCATGGAATCTCTCAACATTTAGAAACTGGACCACAAATGCTATTCCTACCTTTTTTAACCATTTTCCTCAATTTTATTTGGGCCCCTACAAAGACATTATTCGTCCCAAATCAGCCTTAAGAGAACAACACCCCATTTCCATTAAGAGGGTTTGGGTAGGCTTTCGATTTCTTTCTTGGGCTACAGGTGTTTATTTTCATTGGGAGTTGGCTATAAGTTACCATTGGTTTTATTCAGAGAGAAAACAAGGTTGGACTCAGGGATGTCTCTCTTTTCCTTTATCTGTCTTTCTTAGGTTTGGAGGCAGGGGTTGAAAAGAAAGAGGGAGTATAGAGAGATGATAGGACATAAAATAGATTATTGAATCTGCTCCTTGACTTAAGACCTTTATTGTTACTCACATGATTATTTTTAATTCATTAGTATAGAATTTTGTATATTGATGCAAAATAAGTTTAATTTTGATACATTGGTATAGAATTCAAATTTAAGATTATTCTTCACACACATTATATATATTTCTACTCTAATATATATATGTATATATATCCATATAGTTCTGTGGATTTTTTAAGACTTTATTATTAAAAGAGTAGAAACTTAGAACTATTGAATCTTTCTGGAAACAGACAGTCCTATTATTGTCTAATAATAACCGTTATATTAATTAATCTTTCTTGTATTTGACTTAATATTAATCTAACCTTGCTGGCTTTTAATTGTCCATTTTTCTCTTGGTGTTATTTTTTTCTCAACTCATGATTTCAAGACTTTACTTCTAATATTTGTTCTCACTTTATAAAAACTATTTGGTTGGATTAAAGTAGAATCTAGCCTGAAAAAGAAAAAACTTTTTACTGTGACTGCTGATATTTTTATATTAATTTCTGCCATTTTATTTTATGCTTTTTTTTTTTTTTTTTCCGCCTTGACTACTTTCTATTGTTTTCTGATTTCTTGGTGATGTCATGGGATTGCTAGACACGGTCCCGATCTTCTTCCTTCACTCTTTCGAAAATTGTTTCTTATGCTTGTTCTTTAGTGGCCACCCTAGGTGTTTTAACACAGAGACTTAATTTAAAGGTGTCCTTGGTTAATAAGCATCTCCATCCCTTATGTAAGCAGGGCCTGGCATGTTTTACCTGTCACCATCTTCTCTTGTCACCTAGTAGTTTGAGTTACAGCTACTTGTAAGCCACAGTTTAGACGTGCTTATTGTGCTTTGCTCTGACAGTGTTTTCTATTTTTCTCTACATTTCTAGCATCTTGTCTCGTCATTCCTTCTTCTTCTTTTTTTTTTTTTTTTTTTAAACTTTCCTTTGGAGATTTTACCCTTCTGCTGAATGCCCATTCAGACTTTAGGCTCTGCTAGTGACAGTTCCTTACCCGGAAGTGTATCAAACTCATCTTCGGTCTCAAAAGATGGTTTCACGGGGAATGGGAGTCAAGCCATTCTCCTGATAGACAGAAGGGATCATTCAACTATTACTTGGCTTCTGCTACTGCTGTTGAACAGTCATTGGCCTAATTGCCACTCCTTTGAATATACTCTGAATAAAGATTGCTCTCCGGTATTTAAAATTTAGAGTGTGACTATTTCTTATGTCAGTTTATATGAGTCACACCATGATTTTTTGCAAAGTGAGTACCTGTGTAATTGCCGCTGAGATTCTTTAAAATAAAAGCAGGCGAGCAGTGAAGGCGGCCGCTTCAGTTACCACGTACTCCTCCAAAGTTAAGTCCCAGCTTCATCTTTATCTTCGCAGAAGAGTTTTCGCCATTTCTGATCTAGTGGAGTGGAGTTTTTTTGTTGTCGTTGTTGTTTGTTTACTCTTAGTTTTGTTTGTTTGTCCATTTGTTTTGTCTTTTGTGCTCTGTGGGGTTCGCTCTGCTTTTTCTAGGTGGGGATTTCATTTCACATGCCCTGCCCAGCATTGCATTCAACTCCAGGTACTGAGCTTGATGTCCGCTCACAATTGTGAGAAAGTTTTACTCAGTAACTCTCTCACCATTGTTTCTTCTTCTTTTCTCATCATTCAAGTAAAATAAGTAAATATTAAGCTTTCTCACCATGCACTTACGTCTTCTTTATCGTGTAGTGCTTATCTCGTCCACCAGGTCATATTCGGAAATTTTCTCTCAGATCAGATTCTTCCTTCAGCTGTGTTGATGTGTGTCTACCTGTCTGTTGAATCATCAATTGCATTTATCACTGAAGTTCTGTTTATTTGGCAATTGTATAGCTGCAGAGTTCTTTCACATGTGGAAGCATCTAAAAGCTCATATTCTATTTCTGAAATGTTTTCAGTTCTGTTTCCACTATTTCTTATTTCTGCTGGATTTCACTTCTGGCAATTTGTCCCCTTTCATCTTCTTTGAATTTTCATCTGAAGACATCAGGAGAGGCCTCAGAAGAAAATATTTTTTTTTTTTTCCCAGAGAAAATTTGCATTGGTACCTGCCAGGTGATTGGGAATTATAACAACTTGAGGCCATGTGCAGTTAAGCTGGTTGCCTGGTGATTTAGACCACAAACTCAATGAATGATTGTGAATCGCAGTGAAAATATTGCCCTCTTTCCAACATCAAGTTAAGGCTTACACCTGCCACAACTAAGGACCACCGTAGATAAACTGTTATTAGCCAATGCTAGTAATTTATTATGATCTCATTAGTTTTTACTTGTCACTTTTCTGTCTCAGGCCCACATTTAGGCTGCCACATGTACCTTTTGTATGTAGGTACATATATATATGTTTGCCATTGGTGTTGGTCACAGCACTGCAGATAGAACTCAGGGCCTATGCTAGGCAAGTACTCTACCCCTGAGCCGCACCCCTGGTCCTACCTTATCCATTTGGAATGATGTTATTGAGATGTCTCATGCATTGCCCCTTTATTGGGATTTGCCTTCCATTTTCCTCATGAGTAAACTGGAATGGGTTTAGTAGTGAGAACCCGGAGATCTTTCACTGAGATGTGGCCCATTTGTCTTCTCAGCTTTACGCAACGTATAGTATTAACCTCTTCACACCAAGTGAACAGAGATTTTATTTCTTAGTGTGATCTGCAGTCCATCAAGATAGAAGCTTCAAGTTCCTAGAGTTTTGCAGACCCGTCACAGGCCAAAGCTGGCTGAGGCTCTCACTCCCCTATTAGGGTCTTGGGTTTCACTTTGTGCTTGGCTTTGGGACCCTCTTTTTTCCTCATTCAGCAAATCTACACAGAAAGGTGGTCTTATAGAATTCATCCAACTTTTCATGTTGATTTCATGAGGATAGTTATTCAGAAGACCCTCCTGCAGAAAAAAAAAAGTTCTTGGGGGGTGCTGGCCTCACTCAAAACTGCAGCCCAGGCTACCAAGAAGAGACTTGATACCCTATGAGCATTTACAGGGGGAGGAGGTCCCCTCAGTCACAGTCATAGGGGAGGGGAGTAAGGGGAAAATGGGAGGGAGGGAGGAATGGGAGAATACAAGGGATGGGATAACAACTGAGATGTAATAGATTAATAAAATATATTTTAAGAAACTGCAGCCCATGTTCCACAATGTTTATTCCCTGAGTGTCTGTGGAGCACTTAGGAAACTGAGCATTTGTTAGGCACACAGGGAACACGTGTTCTGCTGTCTTTGTGCCTTTAGATTGCAGAGACTAGCAGGGAAAACAGTGTGTACTGGAAAGACTCAGCAGGGAGGCTGAAGGACAGTGTGGCTGGGGCCTGAGAGTGAGGCCAAGAATACTGAGCACTGAGCAGAGACTCCAGAGCAGGAGGCAAGGGTCAAGCTGGAGCTGCTGTAGGTTGCAGTAAAAATGTTCCATTTCATCCTAAGAGCACAGGGTGGGGATGGGGGTGGGGGTGGGGGACGGTGCTAAAAGTCTTTTTTGAATCAGAAGTATGGAGGTAATTTGTGGGGGATTTTAAAGGTTCTTTCCAGGTTGGAAATTGGGTGGATAAACACATGAGCAGGCTATTGCCACAGTTTGGATCGTGAGTGGGCATGGGAGGCAGTGGACTCTGGGAAATATTTAGGAGGCAGGATGGATGGGAGAGGATGATGATTTGGACGTGGGGAGTGTGGGGTAGAGGTGGACGGTGCCTGCCTCTGGAAGGAACATCTGAAAGAAGAGCAAATGTTGCCTGAGATCAGAAGCTGGCGGGGGCGGGGCGGGGGAGGATACAGGGCTGAAGTGAAAAGGCCATGGGTTAAATTTATAATATATCCATTTTAGGACCTCCCCGAGGCACACCAAAGGTACTGTCATGGAGGCTGGAGTCCAGAGCTCAAATATGAGAGCTTAAGGGAGACCTGAAGATTTCTGAAGACAGTGAAGGAGACGAGAGATAGGCGTCTACGAGTGAGAAACAGACATGGAAGACAACATGTCATTCCTCACCTGAGAGGGGGCATCATGGGACTCTTCCTGTGGTCCTGCCAATGCCAGAAGAAATGGCTTTAGGGCCTGGAGTGTATTAATACACGTCACAGCATGGCTTACGAAGCCTTTTCTGGGATATGCTATTATTGGAAGCTGGCCTTTCCCTGCCTGCTCAGTATCACTTCCCACCTGTCTCTCGGCTGTATTTATGATATCCTTTTTGTTCCCCCAAAGCACCACAGACATTCTAAGAAGGCCTTAGAACCTGTGCCTCCTAGAATTAAGTTCACAGCAAAGTACTTTCTCAGGCAGAGGCATGAAACTCAGATCCAAGGCCTAACTTTGTGGTTCTTTCCTCCTCCCCCTCCTCCTCCTTCTCCTCCTCCTCCTCCTCTTCTTGCTCCTTCCCATAGGAGACAGGTCTTACTATAGCCATAGCCTGGAACTCATGATACAGCCCAGGCTGGTCTCAGACTCACGTTACTCACCCTGCCTCAGCCTCCTGAGTGTTGATCACAACTCTCTTCCTGCACTTCAGAGCCCCTGGGCACTCTTTTCAGTAGCAAGGTGAGTGCAAGTTTCTGAGTTTAGAGATCTGGTTCTCCTAGGGAACTCAGGAGAGCTGTTGGGGAGCGGGTAGGAAGGCACCTGACAGTGCCAATGTCTGGGTAGGTGGGCAACTAGGTAGACACCCTGGGCTGAGCCTAGGAAGGAAGTGTGTGGATCTTCAGGGGATGGACAGTGGGGATGGGGAAGAGGCAGAGTGGAGGGTGCACAGGACAGACACACAGGAGTCACGAACTTTCTTTACTTGACAATCCCAGATTTTCACCTACTGTTCTCCCTTCGTCCTTCATGTGGAACCTGGAAACCATTTAGGTGATTATTTAATCTTGATGACTCTCTGAAATAGTGTAATGTGTTCTCTCTCTCAGGGCAGATGCACTTAGGAAAATGAAGTGCTTGGGGTAAATATTAGGCATTCATACTAGGAGAGTATTTGGGAGATGAGGGGGGTCAGAAAGATCATTAGGGTCTCCTGAGAACTCACTGGCTTGAAGATACTTCCTATGCCACAAAAGGGGTTTTGGGGTGTTCTACCTTCTGGCAGGGTAAGCACAATTCTCACCTTAAGAGGGGCATAGAATGAGCTCCCCAAGTCTCCTGCTACACAAAGAGTAGCTGGCCAGGGTCTTAAACACTACACTCAAATCTACAGGCATCTCCGCTATAGGGTTTGCACTCCACAGGCTGCCCCTGCTTTATAGTTGAGCACAGCAGGCCTGTAGAAGCCAAGCCTCTCCTGTGGACTGGTGACTCCATTACCAGCCAGCGTGGCTCAAGTATTCCTCAGTGCCTTTGCCAAGCCGTGACTGGGAGACAACCTGGGGTAATTCCACCCAATCTTCCCTCTCCCTCTTTCACTCGGTATTAGATTTATGTCGTGGTCTGACAGATCTCAAAGTCTCCCTAACCCCTCTAATCATAACTACCATTTTTCTTTTGCATAACCATTTCCCCTGACGGAGTACTTCCCAAATGATCTCAGAGCACCTAGACTAACACACGTGCCCATGTCCCTTTGCTAGCAACGCCATGTTTCTATTATATGTTTGAGTCTACCGTCTTTGGGTGTGCCTGAGCCTCACTCTTTGATATCTGACTGTAGTGAAGGGTCTGGCCAAGGATGGCTAGGGAAGGTCTTCTCATGTGTTAGTGGGGGGTTCTCAGAGGGGAAAAAGACACAGGAGGAGAAAAGCTTGGCCAGCGAGTCTAGGCCCTGCCCCCTGCCTTTCACGAGTGATGTTCCTGTTTAAGCAGTTAAGAAATGCTTGAAGAAGGAAGGGGAGAATGAGCAGAAGGAGGGAAAGAGGAAGGAAGGCAGAAGGAAAGAGAGAAAGGATAATTCAGACAAACATGGTGACGTGTGCTTGTGACCAACACTCAGGAGGCTGAGACAGGGTGAGTAACGTGAATCTGAGACCAGCCTGGGCTGTATCATGGGTTCCAGGCCATAGTAAGACCTGTCTCCTATGGGAAGGAGAAACAAGAGGAGGAGGAGGAGGAGAGGGAAGGAGGAGGAGGAGCAGGAGGAGCAGGAGGAGGAGGAGGAGGAGAAGGAGGAAAGAACACACAAATATTTAGATCACACAATGCCCTAAAAACCCAAAGAAAAAACAAACCAAACATATCTTCGGCTGGATAGGTAAAGTAGTTAAGACGTAAAATGTGATAGGGAATAAAATAATTAGAGGCGTTATGTGCATTAAAAACCCACTGTATAATGAAAATATATTGTGTGGTTGGTTTAGTGTCACTTGAGAACTGTTCCTGCCCTACCTTCTCAGTCCTCTCAGAGACGCCTCTCCTGGTGCCGAGGAAGCCTGCAGTGGACCTAGACACGTTCAGAAGCTAGGATTTGTGGAGATCTAAAGTCTTCTGGGAAAGAAGCCAGGGCAATGAGAGCCTTTGAGCCTGGGGCAGAGCGTGGACATAGTTAACAGTGTTAGTAGCCATCCTCTGCCTCCTATGTGGTGTGCAACAGCAGCAGCCAGAGCCAGGCACAAACACTCAGGCGGAAGGTATCTGCTGCTCAAGATCTCTCCCATCTTCCAACTTAGAATGCTCCAAGCTGCCCCCAACATACTTTGCCTGGGCTGTGTGCAACACAGCAAGCTCAGGCTTTGAAAGCCGGCCCATGGCTGGTCCTTCACTTAGGGCTTGGCACAAGGACATCTGGGCAGGGGTGATTGACAGCAGAGGAGGTGAGATGGACAAACAAGCCTGCTGCACAACATCTTCTTCCTGCAAAGTCTCTGTGGATTCATATCTGCCGGCATTGCTTATCAGTCTACACTTCTGAAGCCTGGAGAAAAGCCTATCTAGCTCATAAACTGTGCCCCCCCCCCCATTTCTTTGTTTCTTCCTTTCAGCTTTGCACTGTAATTAATTGTCTTGTGGGTCCTTGGGTGGGAATGACATTCAGATCCATTTAAACTAATGAATTCTTGTTTGCAAGCGATATAGTTGCCTCTGGTTTAATGAGTGGCTCCTAATAGACTCTTACAATGGACATTTGATTCTTCAGCAGGAAAGACAATGCTGACAGCCTTCCTTTTCTGTTTTGTTTTGTTTCTAGAGTCTTCCTGGCCCTGTACCAAAGCTCGTGAAGCTGTCAACAGTCCAGCGATGGGCAAATGTTGGAAAGCCTGCCCTTTAGCCAGTGCCCTGCATCCTGCCCGGCCTGGAGGGCTCTGGAAAGCACACCCCATCCTCACCCAAAGCAGCATGGAGTAACACAGGGTGAGGCGCTGTCTGTGCTTCTACACGTGGAAATTCCACCAAGAACTTAAGGTCAAGAACCTATTACTCTACGAAATTGTGCTGCTCTACAGAGTCACATAGAAACATGATTGTGTTCAGGAGGAGAGATAGGCAGAGTCTGTCAAATTGGATTTTAAAATGTATTAAAGGCTCTGAGTTTTTTTTTGAGGGAACCCTAGGGTGATGCTGAGTGGGACTCTTACAGAGAGAAAAATGCATGCCTGAAAATTCGGCTTGGTTCATACATCCATTCACTTCCTCATAAAGCAAACCCATTGTGTGCTCAGCAGTGCTCCAGTGCTGAGTGAGAGGAAGACAAAATAATAGGCAAGGCTCTGTGGGCTCACGAGTGTGTGTGTGTGTGTGTGTGTGTGTGTGTGTGTGTGTGTGTAGTAGCTGGGGATCCAACTCAAGACCTTCTGCATGAGAAGCAAGTACTCTAAACCCGAACTACGTCTCCAGCATAGAGACAAAGAAACAAGCCACCTGCTGTGCCTTTTGAAGGTAGAGATGTGCTGGAAAGTAGGCAGGGCCCAATGCCAGGATATCTGCATTTGTACCAGGGATCTGTGTACATGAAAAGAGACAAGGACCACTCCTTCCAACTCATCCAGCCCTGCTCCCATATGGCAGCAATAATTTCCTCACCCTGTAGGGTCTACTGCTGAGATCGGCCTGAAGTGAGTCCCTCTTGTTCAGTTGACATCCCTTCCCACTCTGCCCTTTCATGATAACAATGGCGGAAGAAGCTCACAGGGATGATTGTGAAGGCTCTGGTGGAAGGGCAGGGAAACCACTTTGGTATTATGGAATGGAAAGTTATTCTAAGCACACGGAGCAGGAAGAGCTAGCCCCCTTTTCATCCCTAGAAGAAGCATGCCTGCCCTGTCCTCATCTGCTTCTGCCTTTCTTCCTGCTGCCTCCAACCTGTGGCTCCAGGAAAGTCAAGTGTCTCTGAGGCCAATTGTCCATGGCCGTGTAGAAAGCGTGCAAAGTGATATCTTCTCTGAATTACAGCCGGCGCAGGCGAGGCGGCTGCTTTACATATGTCAGCCCGGGGAAGTGGCTGTGCTAAGCTGTAACAACAGCACTCCATGCCACCAGGCAGCAAATGGATTTTTGGTTCCGCTTTAATTTCTAGCAAACGGCCATGCCTACGCCACATCCATCAGCAGGAGCTGATGCCACTGCTGAATTAACAGCCTTGTTTAATGGCTGCCTCGCTGCTCATCACACCTCTGTTTGATTAAATTGTTATATAAAGGGAAATGTTTTGGCAATAAATATCTGCCGGGAATTTCAATCGTGTCCTGGGACCACCATTGCTGAATCGTTGTTCTTTTCTTTCGGATAAATGAAAATGTTATGGCCACTGGTAGGGCAGACTCGGGAGCAGAGGGAGAAAGAGTAGAAATAGACATGGCGACAGTGGACAGGAGGCTTCAGGCCTAGAGGGCTGTCTTGGTTGGACAAGAATGTCCCCCATAGGCTCTAGATTTGAATATCCGGTCCACAGTTGGTATCACTGTTTGGGTAGGTTTTGAAGATGTGGTCTTGCTGGAGGGGGGTTGTCTCTGAGGTTTCAAGAGCTGTGAACTATTCCCAGTTTGCTCTCTGCTTCCCCCTTGTGTTTTGATATGCCAGCCCTCAGCTGTCCCTGCTGCCATGACAGATGCCTGCTGCCACAATCCCCTGCCATGATGAATTCTATCTGACTGGAACCATAAGTCCACAGAAACACTTTCTGCCCTAAGTTGCCTTGGTCATGGAGTTTTATTACAGCAATAGGAAAGTCTCACACCAAGGTACACATGAGAGAGGCCTTGTTCCTGGGACCTTACGGGAAGAAGGGAAGGCCTCCTGTGTTCTTGGAAGAGAGAAAGACCAGGGTCATTAGCCCTGCACTCTCTCTACCTTGACCAAGCAGCTCTGGGATATTCAGAAGGAAGGGCAGCCAAGAACAAAGGGATGAAGTGCTGTTTGCTTCTGGAGTTGTTAGACCTCTTGAACGGTGTATTGCCCCTTTGCCCTGGGTCATCTTCTAGGTACTTTCTGAATCTTAAGCCACATGATCCACACCAGGAGCCAGTGGAGTTGCCATTGTCATCTTTGTTTTAGGCCCATGCAAAGGGGACATCAGAGAGAAGCGAAACAGGTTGGAAGAGTTCATATGACTAAGAGCCTGGCAGAAGCAGGATTTGCCCCCAGGGTCTGGCTCCAAAGTCTTCCTCAGAACCTCCACCTGACGGTTGATGAGCTGGCAAACTCTTCCCAGCGCCTGCCTACTCCACCGTGAGCTAAATATGTTACAAAGTATTGAAACGGGAAGATAATTAGATGTGGGTCTTGCCTCAAAGGAAATTGTGATATAATTGGGGCAGCAGAAACACCTGCAAAATGGCTCAAAAGTAATGAAAAAGGACCACAAACAAACTGACAAAACACTTTTGATCTCAGAAGGCAGAGAGCTATCATTCTCTCTACCGCTGGCCTTAATGACTAAGTAGAGCAAGCTTGTGGTTGGAACTGAAGGGTGGGGGTAGATGGGTGAATACAACATCAACTGTCATCATCAGAATGGATGTGAAGCTAACGTAGGGTGGCTTCCTGGGAAAGGTGAATTTGCCAAACCCTGAAGGCAAGACATATTTGAATGGGAAACAGAGGAATAAAAGGCGAAGTCATTGTCATGTCTCCAGTCTTTCTAGGAGCTGAGGGGAAGTAGCTGTAAATCAGGTGCCCGGAGGTGATCCCTGGCTTGGTTGAGGTCCCACCCACAGAGTGTGACAAGGCTGAAGAAAGGACCTCGACAAATTGCTTATTGGCATTGGCCGTGATAGCACATCAAGTTGATGTGTGCAAATGTGGACGGGACGCTGAATAGCTCTTTGACTCAGTGTGAATAGCTCTTTGCTTCAGAATGGGGAGAGGAAGAAGTGAATAAACTTTCCCAGAAACTAATTAACCCACAGACAGTTCATACTGTTGTTCTAATACAGACAGAACATGATAGTGGACACATGGTTCTCAGACAGCTCATCGGGATACAAAGTAGACCAGGTTAATCAGTTTTCTCTGGTAGATAATGAAGCTGTTCCATTTTATTTTGGTCTATATCATGTGGGGTTCTCAAGGCCCAGTGAGTACAAGGATGGTATCTTGAGAGAGAAAGAGAGAGAGAGAGAGAGAGAGAGAGAGAGAGAGAGAGAGAGAGAGAGAGAAGAGACAGAGAGAGATAGAGAGTGACAGAGACAGAGAGACAGAGAGAGACAGAGAGAGGAGAGAGAGTGAGAGAGACAGAGAGAGAGTGAGAGAGACAGAGACAGAGAGAGACAGAGAGAGGAGAGAGAGAGAGAGAGACAGAGAGAGAGAGAGAGACAGAGATGACAGAGAGAGACAGAGAGAGAGAGAGAGAGAGACAGAGAGACAGAGACAGAGAGAGGAGAGAGAGACAGACAGAGAGAGAGAGAGAGAGAGAGACAGAGAGAGAGAGAGAGAGAGAGAGAGAGAGAGAGAGAGAGAGAGAGAGAGAGAGAGTGACTTTGTCTTCATTATGGTCCATAGTAAAGCATGTGTGATGGGAGAGGGGAGGTGGTAGGCTTCTGCTGTCTTCAAAGGGCAAAGCGAACCTCAGGCTGAAGCACGGTCTATGCCTGTCCATACCAATCATCAGGGAAGACAATGATTTGGTCTGTCATTAAATTATAACCTTGCTGCACAGAGTGTCCCCTCAAATGCCCTGACTCAAACTCCAGAGCCATTGTGGATTTGTGGAGCTTGCACACGGACTTGATTGTCCTGCCTCCCTTTCTCTGGCTCTAGTGCTGGCCTAAGTCCATGAATCCACTCTCTGCTCCATCTCCTACTGTGTGTCTCAACAAGCCCTCCTAGGCTTCCCAGCCCCACCCACCTGATCCTGCCTGTCAGCTGCCTGCATCTGAGCCTCAGTTTCCTTATCTATCAAATACAGAGAGACCTACATCACAGATTGTTGGAGAAAGTGTAGGGAGTTTTGTAGAAAACACATGTAGAGTTCTCACAAAAGAGCTAAGAATTGAGATAATGACCATGGTCACTCCCAACTAGATCCTTCAGATTCCCTGAGGCCAGTTGCCTAATGGTTCTTCCAAATGACCACCTTTATCATTTGTGCTTAACTAGACACACTCCCTTCTGAGTGGTTGTCATACCAAGCCCAAAGTCTGGCACTTAAAGCCTCCTTCTAAGGTCCCCTCATTATCTCCTCTTATGAGTTAGGTGTGAAATGTTCCCCTAAGGTTCCTGTACTGAAGAGTTACTTCCTAATACAGCAATGTTCAAAGATGAGTGTAGAGGAATTTTAATCCAGCAACATGGCTTTTCTGGCAAGAGATCACATGCAAAGACCTTCTAGGTCTTTGTGATCTGGCTGGAATGCCAGACCTTTTAATCCCAAACAATGAAGGTAAAGTTAGTTTGTAGACGGAAGCACCCATGTTTGAAAGTGATGTCTAATTGAGGGGCAGACTAAGTGACTAATCAGAGTAAGATTTGACAGATGAATTAGAGATAGGATAATGCCCAACTCTCACAAGAACAGACAGAAAAGAGATGGAACTTAAGATCAGTGAGGTGGAGCAGAGTACAGTGGAGCATCCAGTAGAGAATACAGCACAATAGAGTTGAGTTCAGTACACTACAGTACAGGCAGCTCAGGACAGTTGAGTGAGTGCAGGGCACTGGAGTTGAGTTCCAAAGCAGAGCAATTCGAAGAAGCTGGTTTGAATCAGTCAGCTTGGAGAGGAGGAGTTTGAGCTAGAAGAGCTGAGTTGAGCCAGCCAGTCAGAGTTCAGAAAGAGCTAGAAAAGGTGAGCTTATTCAGCAGTAACACTCCAAGATGACAATTGCATCAGATGAATAAAAAACATGTTTACAGATGAGGTTCTGGGGAGAAGTGTCTGGATTGGGAGGACCCCAACATCTTCAGTGGATTAGTCCATTGATAGATTCATAATCTGGTGGACTATGCCAAGGTGGTAAAGACCTAGGAGGAAGGACCTGGTTGAAAGAAATGGGTCCTTAAGGCCATGTATAAAGACTACATCTTGTCATCAAGGTCCCTGGTCCCTTCTTTTCTCTCTCCCCACCCCTGCTTCCTGCATGCTATTAATGAGCACACTCTTGGGTCTCATACTGACATCACCAGGGTGTCTTTATCTCAGGCCCTAAGCAGCAGTGCCAGCAAACCATGGATTTTTGAAACCTCTGAAACAATGCAATAGAGTAAGCCATATTTAAGTTGTTTCTTTCTTCTGCCTTCCTTCCTTCCTTTTTCTTCTTCTTTTCTAAACACAGCAGTAGAAATCTAACATCCCACAGCCTCATCTCTCATGACGAAAACTTGAGGCTGCTGCCCTTATCGATCCTGCCACTTTACTAGGATCTCCTCTGCCAATACATTCTGACATCACAAGAGAGGGAAGTCATCACATAGGCGCTCAATCTGTATTGATGATGGTAATGACAAGGGTAGAAAATGTCTGACTTTGCACCCAGTAATATCTTAAACCGTGTGACCTACCTGAAGGCTGGGTTCGAATTGCCATTGAACACTTATGAGTCTATACTCGAAGGATGCTGAGCTTTGGGGCAGGCTTGTAAGGAAGATGTTTTGAGGTCAGTGTCCCTTCCCCGCATTTCACATCATTTCCCATGCACGAAACCATCTACTGGCCCCATGGGTTTGGCTCGCCCTGCTTGCTCACACAAAACACAGATGCCAAGACACACACGGTTGCACAAAGGGTCCAAGTGCACACAGTTAATGTAGCATAAATTACTCCATGGAGATATGTAGATTTCCTGTGGCCTGTCCTATCAGGCAGGGTTACAGCTCCTTGAAGCTTTGAATGTATTCCCCTTCACAGGCCAATGGACAGCTTGCAATGAAACACACGGTTGCCTTTTGTTTGCCTTGATGCCTTGGCCTTTATCCCCAGTGTGACCATTTGGGCTGTGTTCATTTCAGCTCAGACCCCTCCCTTTGCCCTCCTTTCTAGTCTCTTCCCCCAGGTCTGTGGCTCCTTCATTCTGTCACCACCAGTATACAGGGTCAGGAAAGATCAGGGGCTGGCACACTCCTAGCTTTTCTTTCTCCACCTGGCAATACCAGCTCAATAACACGGGACTTAATTGCCCAGTAGCTCATGGGACAGCTATATATCTTTGGCAATGGAGGGAGAAGTTTCCAGAATGAATTGCAGCAGGCTGGCCCTAAGATGACTGGTTCCTACTCACTTGACTTGGCCGTGGGAGGCCAGGGTCCTGAAGATTGCATCTCCGTAGTTGTGCCATGGTGTCCCCATGCAGCACCTTAGAGTCAGCCTTGCATAGTGTCTCCTACCCAAAACACAGTCAAGATAATTGCCCCTGGGTCAGGTGGTGCCTGGCCTGGACGGAGCCTGATAGACTGACAGATGGGGATGACCTTGGGCTCATTTTTCTGAGTGCCTATAAACTTAAGAGTCTCCTTTCTCAAGGCTACTGTGTGTGAGAAACTGGCATCTGAAGCCAGTCAGCATCCAGAAGTGTCCGCTCTACCACCCAGCCTCCTCACCTTGTCCCTGCCATGGGAGGGTTGTTGAGAGAACCAAACAAGTGTTCTACAAACTGCAAGGTATATATTCAAGTGGCTATTGTCGGTATGTTAGGACAGCAGCTTATGTGTTTGCTGTGGAAGCCCAGAGACCTGTAAACCAGGGTTTTCTTGAAAGATCAACAAATATTGGGTCTTAGGGATGCAGGCAAATGCCAGAATGCTTGGCTAGCGTGAATGAGATTCCCCAGCATAAGCAAACAACATACAATTAGATCCGTTGCATCAAGCAATATATGGACTAAAGAAAACAGATCTAGACCATGCAGAATATTGCACACTTACAGAAATAGAAGCTTCCAGGCTTGTTCTGAGCGGTAAGTATATACCTGATGGCAGAACACTTTACCACCACACACGAGGCCCTGCGTTTGATCCCTGGTACTACAGGAAGAAGAAATATGTTTCCTGAGCACACAGGGTCATGTGAGGAAAGACTCCTACAAAGCCTGGGCATTTTCTGTGGAGACTTTTTTTTAAACCTCAGCTCTTCTGACATTAGGAACTAGCTCATTCCTTGTTGTCAGGGAGTTCTGGTTATCATGGGGTGTTCAGCAGGATCCCTCACATCTCCTCAGTCCACCAGTCCCACCCACCCAGATGGTAGCATGGCGAAGCGTGTCCAGACACTGCCTTGAGGCTCACAATACACTGAGAAACACTGTATTAATCCCCCTAGAGAGAAACAGAGAGAGAAAAGAGGCCAGAAGAGGCTGCCTCTGGATACAGACCAGAGATAGTGTTTCAGCAGCCATTAGCAGGCAAAATGCTTTTAAATAAGCAAATTTTAATTTAGACCCAAATCTCCATTATTGCCTGAGGCTGGGAGGAAAATTGGTGACCACTTAAAATTATTAATTGGAGCCTGCTGCAAATCAGTGGAGGGTGAAAAGCAGAAAGGTCCTGGATGATGAACAGAGGGGGGGGGGAGGATGGGAGGGGAAGAGGGTAGGGAAACAGCTGCTGCGAATTGATGGAGGTGGGACCTCCTTGCTGGGAACATGGAGTCAGTCCTGCGGGGTGGGGGTGGAGGAACCTGGAGGCCATGTTGGATGCTGGGCAAGGGGGGGCAGCCTAGTAGCATACAGCCCACACTTCCAGGGTTTGGAAGCAAACCCCAGCAGCCAGGAGCTGAAATTCAAAGTCGGTTCTGTGGGAGAACGTGACATGTTAGATGGAGCAAGCTCCCTGGAGAGGAAGGGGTTGGTTCCAAGTCCAGCAGGTATTTTCCTAGAGGACTAAGTAGCTTGCAGCTGTGCTTTTCAAAAACTATTTCGGTGGATGAATCAATTCTTAGGCTGAGTGAAAGGTGATAATGTGGGTTGAAGTCTGCATGCCTTCAAGGTAAGCTCTGGCCATGAGCCTTGGAAAGGCTTGATAGAAGTGGAGGACACCAGTGGTAGATCTGTGTGTGTGTGTGTGTGTGTGTGTGTGTGTGTGTGTGTTGAGAAAGAGAGAGAGAGAGAGAGAGAGAGAGAGAGAGAGAGAGAGAGAGAGGGAGAGAGAGAGACTCTGGTGGAGGTGGCAAGGGGCTTTGAGGGCAATAGAAGGGCTGCATCCAAGAAAGAAGGGAGTGAGGCGGGTCCTTGGGAAAAATAAGGGCTGAGGAGAGTCCAGAGTAGAGAACAGAACTCTGAGGGACTTGCGTGGAAGGTACAGTAGGCTCTGGAGGGAGACACCATTGCTGGGAGGGGCTGTGGTCTAAACCTCGCTGTGTGCAACCAGCAAGTCTCTGGTAAAGCAGTTTCTCTTTTTGAGAATTGTTTTCTGTGGACACTTGGGGTCAAGAGAAGACAGCTTAATTGGTCAGGCTGAAACACAACACCCTGTCCACTCCTCCCTCCCACCTTGGCCCTGACTTCTGGCCACTGAACACTTGGAGAGGGAGGAAAGGGGGAACAGTGTGATGGGAACCCCTTGTTCTAGGCCTTCCATAGAGGGAGACAAAATCCCACCTTTCATCCCTCAGGCAAGGTGGTGATGACAGCATCTGAGGTGGAGCAAAGTGGTGGCTCCCTCAAGGTCCTCCAAGCAAGAAGCTGCAGGCTTGGGTAGGCATTCAAGGGTCACAGCCCCAATTCAAGGGTGGCTGGCACAGTCCATGCTATTCATTTTAAGAAAGCCAAGGCTGGAAATGCAAAGTCAAGTAAGGACTATCCGTGGGGGTGGGTGAGCTAGATAGAGGACCCCAGGACTCTTCTGAGACATGTCAGGAGGAGGATCACTGCTGTGAATCTACCACCCTCCCACTGCAGGCTCTGCCATACTCTCTCTGACCTTATTTCCCTTTGACAAGGCACACATGGTCTTCAATAATGCAGGCCCCACCTAACACAGAAGAGGCCTGTCACCCAAAAATAGCTTGAAAAGCAGACAGAGGAAAGCAGATAAGCATTCAAAATCATTTATTTATAGCACAGAACACAAAGCGTCAAAGAGACTACAGGCAAGCGACAGCCACAGCACCCTTCGGGGGGCAACCACGAGCCTCTCCCACCCTGCCGAGCCATCTCAATAGTGTGCTTCCAGATGTGGCCTGCTCAGGGTGGGCCTGCAGAGAAGAAGAGGTTATGATGAGGTACAAGGGGGAGAGAGTTCAAGAAGAAGAAAACATCAAGATCTCAGCTGAGTGTTGGAATTAAAAACTTCAGCAAGAGTTTGTGCCTTGGGGTGGGGTGGGGGAGGCAAGGACCTCATCACTGGAAGGGTTGTGTAGAAGCTGGGGACGCTATAGGACACACTGGTAGAATGCCTGTGTGAGCTGGGATGTGTGAGGTGAATCAGCATTTTCTACTACTACTTCTTGCTAAGAAAAAGCAACTCCCTTGACCCATGTACCATTCTTTCTGGGGAAAGGCTTGAGAGGACTCCCCGCTCTCTTCCTCCTTAGCAGCTCCCTTCCTGCCATGGCCAGATAGAACACTGTGCACCAGTCAACCTCTAAATCCCCTGCCAGCCTAAGATTCCAGAATGTTCTAGCACTGGGGCCTTTAGAAGGGGGGGGAGATCAAAAAGTATGTTGCATAAACAATTATTTCTGAGGAACAGAGGGGACTAGAAGTCAGAGAATTTCAGACTTTTAGAACGGAATTACTTCTGCAAGGATTGCAACAATAAAAGTTCTTTTATAACTCGAAGTGTGTATTTTGTTACCGAAAGCCAAAAATAATATACCGGCTGATCAAAACTGACAACACCAACCTCAAATGTCACTGAATACTGAAAACATGTACAGCCAGATCCGAATTAACAAGATTCTATCTAGACCATCAAAGTGTATGGCAGCTTGGTTCCTAGTCACAGATGGTCAGTAATAGCTGGAAGGCCAGTAAAGCAGCCAGCCGAAACAGGAGAGCTGTGCTCTTTGGCACCAATGTGTCCCCTCACCCAGTATGACTGCCCCTTATGGCCACCGAGGTGGTTTGTGAAGGCAAATCGTAATTCCTAGTTGACCAGACATGTGACATTCAGTACAATCCAAGAACACAGGCAAATGGGAGGCCCTGGATCTGCAAGGCTAAACATGGTGTTTCTATCCTGGCCTTTGAAAGGCTGAGGCAGGAAGATGGAGAGTGGGAAGCCAACGCTGGCTGCACAGCAAGTTGTAATCTCAAAAAAAAAAAAAAAGTTTTTTTTTTAAATTAATTTATTCTTGTTACATCTCAATGTTTATCCCATCCCTTGTATCCTCCCATTCCTCCCCCCCCCCCCATTTTCCCATTATTCCCCTCCCCTATGACTGTTCCTGAGGGGGATTACGTCCCCCTATATATTCTCATAGGGTATCAAGTCTCTTCTTGGCTACTTGCTGTCCTTCCTCTGAGTGCCACCAGGTCTCCCCCCCAAAAAAAGTTTTTAAAATGGAGTTTAAATTCCTTCGAGGAAGAAAGTTGATTTAAAAAAAAACCTTTGTAAAAAAGTTTGTTTTGCAATAATATGAATGTTCTGCAAAGTTATAAGTACAAAGAATGCCCGTGCTTCTCCACCCAGATGCCCTCACTGCTCAAAGTCACAGCATTTACAATGTGGCTGAGCAGCCTTTCTGAAGCGCTTGAAACTGAGCTGCAGACTTTACAGCCCTCTACTCCTAAACACCCCTGCATGTTTGCACATCTCTGCCCTAGGTCTACAGCATTCAGAAAGTGCACACTGGCTCAGCGGCCTTGCAGCACTCTGTTTTCAGTTGTTGATAACCACAGACAGAGGACGTTTACAAACTGAGGTTTGCTTTGGCTCAGAATTTCAGCCCGGAAGGTGGAAGGTCAGTAGGCTGCAGCTGGAGGTAGCCTTCTTTCTGGCAGAGTCAGGAGGCCATGAAGGGAATCACATGGTGAGACACACAGTCTGGGAGTGTGAATATCCTTCGGCCTCTCTCTTTTCTTATATAGCTTGTAATACTCAATTATGGGTTCCTTACATCTAAAATGCCATGGTCATATGAAGCCTCTACCTTATTGATGCCTCATAGTGGACATTAAATTTTGGGACATGAACCCTTATGGGGCAAGCAGGTATCACATCCCACATCCCTTCAGCAATGACCTTTTCTTTAGGGCCCGGGATGTCACTAGGGATGCTTCCCCTAGGTATGATGTCGTCGTAGCCTCCTCCACCTGAAGATTTCTCAGCCATACTCACTATTCTGAAGGCCATGGGCCTTACCTTCTCTAGGCTGCCTCGACATGTGGGCGCGTTTGATGCTTTTTTCTGGTATAGACAGGTTAGGGCTTCCTGGCAGAAATCCAGCTGAGGCGATCCTGTATTCCTCACTATGTTCCACTGGCAGCACAGGATGCTGACCTGTTTCAACACAGGCTGGTTCCTTGGCCACATTGCTAAGCTCTCTAAAGTAAGTCATCACATTTGCCTGTAACTTGTATTATATGATGCCAATCGCCAGGCTTAGCCCCCTTGCATGATTCCTTTCTGAATCAGACACCCCTCTGATGGTGCTAATAAGTCTATTTACACAGTCCTATTCTTATTTATTTGGTGTCATAGTTTCTAAAATTTATTTTATTATGTGGGAGGGCTGCAGGGGAGTGGCTTGTACATATTAGTGTGGGTGTCTGTGAAGGCCAGTAGAGGGTATTGAATCTCCTGGAACTAGACTTATAAGGCAGCTACGAGCTGTTTAACACAGGTACTGGGATTCGAACTGGGGCCCCCTGGAAGAGTAATAGACACTCTTGACTGCTAGGCCATCCCTTCAGCCCCTGCTGTCATATACTCTAAAAGAGCCTTCTCAAATTAAATATTCTTATCAGTGTGAGTCCCTGTGCTTTCTACTTTGCTCACTGAGTTGTGTCAGATACTATTATTATTTGTTTTCATGCTCAGATCATCTTTCATCTTTCCCGTCCTAGCCTGGAATCGATCTTTCCTCTAAGGAGAACTGCATCCTTTTAATCATGAGTGAAACTTGAGAGGCAAGGCTGCCCTGTGTATGCTCAGGGTTTCCGTGATCATCTTATGCTGCTTCGTCCAACCTGGGAAGAGGAAAATTTCAACTGAGGCCCTGCCTCCATGATATTGACCTGTAGGAAACTCTCGTGGGGAACATTTTCTTGATTAATGATTGATGCGGGAGGATCCAGCCCAGGGTAGGTAATACCACTCGTGGGTTAGCGGTTCTAGGTTGTATGATGCAATATGAGCAAGCCAGGAAGAGCAAGGCAGGAAGCAATGCTCGTCCATGGCTGTTGCTTCAGCTCCTGCCCGCAGGCTCCTGCTCTGCTTGTGTTCCTGCTTTGGCTTTCTGCAATGAGGTGCTTCGGTGGGAACACGCAAGCCGAATACACGCTTTCCTCCCCCAGGTTGGTTTAGTCCACGTTTCAGCCCAGCAATAGAAACCTAACCAGGATACATGGCTTCTAGACATGCTCAGTAGACAGAGCTGGGAAGCATAGGTTTGTACACACGCACATGCACACTCATACTATTTGTGTGTGCATGTGTGTGCGTGTGCATGTGTGTGTATGTGTGTGTGTGTGTGTGTGAGAGAGAGAGAGAGAGAGAGAGAGAGAGAGAGAGAGAGAGAGAGAGAGAGAGAGAGAGGGAGGGATCACTGGACCACAGTGATTCCTCAGAGTTCTAGCCTTAACCATCTCTAAAAGTGAGAAAGTTGATTCTTACATATATATATATATATATACATATATACATACATACATACATATATATATATATATATATATATATATATGTATGTATATATATATATATATGTTCAATGCATTTGCTCATCCCATTGCTCAAGTGCGCTGACCTCTCCTTTGCCTGCTTCTGCCCTCACCTTGTGCCTTGGTGTCAAAGGGGATTCTGCCCAGCCTGCCTTTTGTGACCCCCCTGTCTCCCTGCTGTTAACTGTTCTGGTCTGAGAGGGGAAGGGAGGATGGGCTGGGCTGATTTGGGCCTTTAAGTAGTAGTCTACTCCCAAGCCTTGCTCCTTTCCTGTTCACTGTGCACTGTTGCACACATTATGCCATCTGGGCACGCCGCATAGAAGAGGACAGACAAAAATGAAAATAACCACAAAAGACTTAACTGTTTTTCCTAGTGTTACACACCTGTGGATGACAGAATCAAGACCAAATCTGGGACCTCTGATTTCCAAACTAAGACCCATTGTACACCAGAATAGCAGAGACCATGGTGCACAGCATGTTTACCCTCTTGTCCCAGTGTTTGTGACATTAATTTGTATCTGCCACTTCTTAATTTTCTTCTCCATATAGTCTGGTCATTGTGGCTCACCCAGAATACTGAAACCATACAGTGAGTGTAAGAATAAAAATCATGACAAACAAAAGGAAAGTTCACCATGACAGAACACTTTAAGATATCTTTCAACGAGCGATGCATTTCCTAGTCTCCTTTACTTGAGAGCAAGCAAGACCTATGATTTCCTTCTATCCAGCAGGAAGTGGCAAATAATGGATGTCATTCCCATGACATCACCATATCATATGAAATTATAATAGCAAACTAGAGTGAGAGAGTCTGCGGCTCTCCTTGAGGGAGAAAGTTGTAATCTTCTAAGAACCTGGAGGCACATGGTAGGGAAGTGATGGCTGCCCACGGAAGCACTAAGTAGGCACTGCACGGCAATGAGAGAGCAGAGGGGCCCTCAGTATCACATCAGAGGGACATGAAGTCTGCCACATGAGCTTGGGAGAAGAGCCTGGACTCTGTGAGGAATGTAACTCACCTGACACTTTGGCTGAAAGCTTAGTAGACTCTGAGCAGAGGGTCCACTTAACCAGTGCCAAGGTTCTATATCGCAGAAATCAAGCCCAGGCGTGAATGCCTGCTATTCAGGGTGACTCCATTTGTGGTCATTTGTTATGCACAACCACTTTTTCTTGGGTACTAATGGTAAAAAAAAAAAATCATCTATTTTATAGTACTCCTGATGAGGTTATGCGTGCGTATGCATGTATATGTTGTTGGAGAAATTTGCTCCAAATGTAACTGCTAAATGAGAATATCGATTCATTTATGTTGTGTCAATAACACTCTGGGAAAGAGAAACACCCAGACTTTATAGCACGATCATTCACTGGTGCTCATAACGTGTACCCCTTACACTAAGGAGGTAGAATGGTATAACGGTTCAGAGGATGGATTGTGGAACCCATTGCCTGGGCTCAAATCCCAACTCCGCTACTTTTTTTTTTTTTTAAATTGTATTACAGTTATCTATTGTTAAACAGAAAAATTACCCTAAAACATAATGGCTTTGGATAACATTTTTATTTCTTTACAGTTTTTAACAAGGTTGCTATTCTGTTCAAGCAGGTGTTGACTAAATGCATTCAGGTGCCTCAGCACTTTCCCGCGTGTCTCTCTTGGAGCATGGTATGCTTCGGCTTCCACACAGTGTGGTGGCTTCAAGGTGGTTAGGATTCTAACATGGCAGCTGGCTTCCATGAGGGAAGACAGATTGCACAGCATCTCATACAACTCATGCAATCCATCAAAGCCAATTTGGAGTGCAGCAGAATAGGCTCCACTCATTTCCACTGAGTGAGTGGAGTGGATATGTGTGTGTGTGTGTGTGTGTGTGTGTGTGTGTGTGTATGTGTGTGTATGTATACGTATGTGTATATCCTTAACCCACCGTAGTTTGGTTAAACAGGTTATTTTCAAGAACTAATGGCAATTTCTACTTCACAAACTCATTGTAATGATTACATGACTGTGTGCGTGAAAGCTGATTATTATAGTGCCTGAACACAGTCACCATTATGTAAGTACTTATTATGTCACTAGGCTTAAATGAACGTGTGATTCCCATTCTGAGCTGTCAGCTCCTGGGGAGCATGTTTTATGCTCAATGCATCTTTGTCCTTCACAACTCTGACACTTCAGATATGTGAGCCTAAGTGGCACGAAATTGAACAATATCTGACTGCCCTCCCCTCTTTTTTTGTCACAGAAAGATGGCTATTTCATTCCACTCTACCTAATAGAATGTGCTTAATAGATGTTTATTTTACATGTGCTGAGGACTTGATTATTATTTAAAATTTTTGCATAGCCAATTGATTCAACCAATAGCAGCCTAAATCTGACCATTGAAAATCAGCCTTATTAAAAAAAAAAAAAAAAAAAAAAAAAAAAAAAAAAAAACAACAACAACAACAACAACAACAGTCTCCTTTTAGATAGTTAATAGACATTTCAAGCTTAGTGCATCCAAAAGTAACTATTAGTACCACTGCCCATCACATGCCTCGTTCTTCATCAGTTCATGAGAAAGCATCATTTTAAAAATAATTTATTTAGATTACATCCCAATTGTTATCCTCTCACTTGTATCTTCTCATTCCCTTTCGTCTTCCGCCCTACTCCCCTCCCTTAGACCTCTGACAGAAGGGGACCTCCTCCCCCAGCGTATGACCACAACCTATCAGGGCTCATCCGGATAGCCTGCTTCCCCTTCCTCTGAGTGTTGCTGGGCCTCCCCACAAAGGGGAAGTGATCAAATTGGGGGCACCAGAGTTCATGTCAGAGGCAGTCCCCGCTCTCCCCATCAAGGCTGGAGGATCTGGACATGGGGCGGGGACCTGCACAAACTGCTGTACCAACCAAGGACAGTGCATGCAGGACACCTAGACCCCCCAGTGGACAGCTCATTCTCCATGGTTATGGGGAGAGAAAGAGATCATTTTTAAGGTTTTGCAAAGTGAAAGTTCCCCTTGAGTTTTCAGTTCCTCACAGGCAAGTCTTCACAATCAGGTCTTGTCAGGCTCCATTCAAGGGACTCTTCCAGTATACTGCCCCAGCCACACCCTGGCTCCAGGCTCCCTTATCTCTCTCCTCATTTCCTCAATGCTCCCCCAGTTCCATGTCTGCTCCCCCCAAGTCCCATAGTCCAGTCTTCAATGAGAGTTCCAGGTGGTATTCGATGTTTGACACTCCTCCATAGGGATCAGACCCCACAACATGCGCTACCTTCTCCTCGCCTCTGAGCTGTCACCTTTCTCATATCCGCTGTTACCTAACTAAACACTATTGCTTCCTACTATACCTTTTCTCTAGACACTGGGGCTATGAAGAAAACAACAACAACAAAAGCAGAAAGGAAGCCAGCAGAAGACACCAGGCTAAGCAAGTTCCCAGCTCCCCTTGCACTGCTATGAGAAAGCAAGTGTCCCAGAGTCATTTAGCACTAGGTAGAGGTATTTGCAGAAGTGCTGTCAGGTAGCTCTTTCCTCCCAATTTAAACATTCCCTCCTAGAGAGGAGCAGGAAGCTCAAGCGACCCAAGACACTTATAAGACACGGTAGCTCACAAAGCTTACAAGACTCCCGAGGCCCCTTCGTGAGGTTATGTGACGTGTAAGCAGTTTTTGAGGGAAGGAGTCTTCAGTGGTGTGGCTGCACAGAAGCTGCACAAGGGACTCCAGTGAAGCAGTTCCAAGGGGACATCACCGGGGCCGGGGAGGGCCTTCCGGTGGTGAATCTGTCCAAGAATCACACATGCAATCGACTCAAATAAACTTGCCAAGATGGATGGAATTGTTTCTGATGTTTCCCCTGCATCTTGAGTAAATAAGCATTTTTTGCCTCCCAGGAAAAGTAATATAATCCACAATGTACAAGACTGACCAGAGCAAGAGACTTTGAGAAAATCTTGAGTAGGGACAGTCATTTATAAAAATGCATCACATCCATACATGTAGCTGTGTCGTATGTTGTTCTGCTTTCAGGTCTGCAGACACCTAAGAGAATATTTTGTACACCCAAAGTCAGGAGGCTGAAGTGGGGAGGGGACGTGTGTCACAGGTTCTAGGAGGATGGAATAGGGAAGCAATGAGGACCAAGCCAGCCTAGTCCTAGACAGTGAGATACTGTCTTCAAAACAAAGAAAAAGAAGAAGAAGAAGAAGAAGAAGAAGAAGAAGAAGAAGAAGAAGAAGAAGAAGAAGAAAGAAGGAAGGAAGGAAAAAGAGAAGAGAAAGCTGTAAATAAAAAACAAAAATCTTCCTTCTCCTGCCTGGGGGTTCCTCTGCCCAGTGGTAGCCATGGTTAATATTTTGTTGCCATAACTTGGGGGTGAGAGATGGTGAAGTTTCCTTCTTGGTTACTTGGAGACAGTGACCCATCAGGGGAGAGAGAGAGAGAGAGAGAGAGAGAGAGAGAGAGAGAGAGAGAGAGAGAGAGAGAGAGAGAGATTTTCTCTCTAATACTCCCTCCATTGCTTAGCCCTCTTTCCCTTCTCCTGTGGATTCTCACCCTGTAGAATTCTCCCATGTATAAAAAGGCCTTTGCCCTACCCCACCCTACCCCACCCTACCCTACCCTACCCCACCCTACCCCACCCTACCCCACCCTACCCCACCCTACCCCACCCTACCCCACCCTACCCCACCTTACCCCACCCTACCCCACCCTACCCCACCCTACCCCACCTTACCCTAACGGCCAGCAAGCCGCTGAGGGATGCGCCGCATTGGAGGCCATGCCTAAATTCTTTTCTTTCTGAAGTCCTGCCCCGTGAAGTTGAGACAGCTGTGGGGAGGAGAAAGACACCAGGAACACAGGTGGCAATTATGCCTCTGTCTGAGTAATCTTTGTCTACAGAATGCCTTTCTTACCAGGAGAGTTCTACCCTCTGGTCAGGCTGACAACATCCCTGTCTCCTCAGCCACAGAACTACAAATCAAACACCACACACACACAAACACACTTCCTGAACAGTTATATAACCCTCGTGAAAAGAGAGAACAACGTAAGACATCCTATTAAAAAGCTTTGGTTTGCTGAACACTCTCTCTATTCTATTAGAAGACAGGAGGCAAGGGAGGCTGATGTGGTCCCCTGGACTCTCATTGAGCCTCACAGCTTCCATTAGCCCACAGGAGATGAGAAGACATCTTGGCTGCTGGTCCTAGAAGAGTAAAGAAGGCCAGGGCTGCCTGGGAATATGCATGCTTAGGGAAAATGAAACTAATCCCAACAGCAGCGTTTACTAAAATGTCCCAGGAGGTGACTGTCTAAGCACCTTGCACATGTAAGTCCACTTAGTCTTCAAAGTAACCAAATAAAAGTAGATCCTCTTAACCTGTTTTTTTTTTTCCTCAGGTGAGAAGACAGAAAACGGTGCTACAGCAAACTTGACTCCATAGCACTTCCTCTCACCCAGTGCGTAAAATGGAATATGGAGGTAAGCTCGCCTAGGACACCAAGTTTGGCTCTACTCCGACAGGCCAGGGGAATCCAAGGAGTAGAGGAGACTGCTCAGGCCCTCAAGGACTTCCTTCCAGGGCTCTCTTCTCCCTGACTCTTCTAAGGAGGAGGAGCATACACACTTGCCATGACAGAGCACGGTTCTCGCTGTCAGATCCATTCCCTGACTCAGCAGTTCTGAACTGTCCCTTTGAAAAACTACCCGTTATTTTCTTTTAAAAGAAGAAACGCATTTGCTCAGTTTTATTCCTTGCCTTTTGGATAGCACACAGAAGCCACTTGGAGCTTAATATTAACACTGTACATCAATGTCTGCTGAGCTCTAAGTGGCGCGCGTCACACGACGGCCAGCTGTCTGCAAACTGAATAAGCAAGCTCGGTCCTCCACCAGCCACTGAGCGGGAGAGCACAGAGAGAGAAGTCCTGTTCTCTCTCCATCCCGGTGGGAGGCCAAGGCTCACAACGTTCTGTCTGTAGGAATGTCAGAGAAAACTCACCCCTGGCACCTGTATGGCCAACCGACATTAGCTCAGCAGCTTGGAAGAAATCTGTTGTGTGTCTCAGGTAATTCTGAGTATATGCTAGTGACACCCAAAACTCACTCAAAGTGAGGTTTCAAGGATCTTCAAGTCAATTCATGTCCTAGATCATGCAGCCGGCTACCACAGGTGCTGCTGACCTTTAACCCTTCTCTTGCCCCTTGCTTTGTTCCTCTCCTTCCCCTCTCTTTCCTCTTCCTATCCTTTCTCTCTTTTCTGGGCCTGGATTCTCAAGACTTCTTCTCCTTCCTGTGGCCACTCAATTCCTGTCCATCTATTGACTGTGTGCAGAGGATAGGTAGCCTCGTGTGTGTGCCTTCACTTTCCCGCTTGCTTGAGACAGGGTCACTTTTGATTCCTGCTCCCCTGTGTAACTCAGGCGTGACCTTCCCATCTCCTCATAGAAGCAGTGAGATCACTGCTGCACGTACGACAATGTGACTTTTATGTGGCTTTTGAGAATTCCAATTCAGACCTTCCCACTTGCAGAGCAAGTTCTTTCAGCCACCGAACCATCTCCCAGCCCATTTCCCAGCTACTCTTTAAATGAAAATCAAGATTCACCAAGTGGCTCAGTTGAAAATAAAAACTGAGCTTGCTTTTTCTATCCCATGTCATTTCTACCTCTGAGGCCTTTGTCACCCCAGCTGTTGAGCCATGATGCTCAACCCACCCATTTGTCAGGGTTTTTTTTCCTGCTGACCTCAAGAGGATATGTCTCATGGGGACCAGCGCAGCTGCTGTTGGATCACTCCCACAGTGAGCAACACACTAATTGAAAATTCATTTGTTCATGCCCCTGAACCCTGCAGTTTCCCTCACCAGGCTTCACAGAGACAGGTTCAAGTGCAAACAGGAGGATTAACTTTATACTATTTGAAACAATAGCTTCCATTCTTCCCCTAACAAAAACCTTACAAAGATGACAGCAGACCTCACAAAGCTGCCGTGACAACTTTACCCCACATGGCCTTGAACAGGTGGTTAAGGAGGACCTAGCTGGACCTAGAGAGTAGGAGTGTAGAGGCAACTCTATGAATGGAGAAAGAGGCATCTCTGACAGCAACTGCCGACTCCTCAGCCTTACCAAGTGGCCCTTTCCTCGGCCCCCTGGAGACCCCTGGGTAGATGTGGATTTTGTCCTTAAAGACCTTCAGACACAGGGATTGGTGTGATCAGGCTGTGCCTTACTCTAAGTCACTCTATAGGTGTATAAAATGGTAGTTTTTCAGGCCAGACTTGGACTTGATTAGCTCTATTTTACCAGCAGTTTCTGACTCCATTTTAAGGGCGGAGGAGGACTGCGCCCCTAGGTACCATCTGTCTGGCATCACCCACATAGCACAGACTGATCAGTGACTTATTCCTGATAGCGGAAAGGGTGCTCGCCTATACACTTAGTGGGACAAGTTGATACTATATAGGCGGACAGGCATATTAAAATCAAGTCAGGAGAGCAGACCCAAGAACTTATCTGACATGCCAGACCAGAGAGAGGGCGTGACTCTCACTTGGACACGTAAGGCCTCAAAGGTAACCTAGTAACTGTCATCAACCTGTCAACTGAGCATGAAGGACCAACAGGCAAAGAATTCACAACTGCTACCAGGGCTCAGTCCTGCTCGGTCCCCTGATGTTGAGGTAGCCTACTCAGCTGCCACTGGCCTGTTCACCTACTCGCCCATCTGGACCTGAACCAGCTGTCACTTACTCCAGTCTATTTTTTCCCTCCTGTCTTTGCAGGTGAATGTACCTTTGCACTCAGTCTTGACTCTCCCATAGCACGATCTCTGTGCCTGGTTTTGGTTTCCCCGGCTCATCAATACAGGCCTTCATTTACCTCAACCAGATTACCAAACAAATGAGAGATTATCTGGCAAACGGCTGTCATTTAAGTGACTGTATCATGTGAATTTTTTGATATCCAATAAAATATGACATTGTGGAAAGACACAAGCATGCTTGTCTATGTTTCTCATGACAGCCCTAACAACCAAGCTTGGCTCACTTGCCCTCCATGGGCCAATTAAAGAGGTAGTTATAGTGAAAAGGAGAGAATGGAGATTTGCTCAATGTGGCTGCAATTGAGGGGAAACAGATGAATAAAGAACCCATTGACCCTTCAAGGTCATCTTTCTGGTCCTGATATGAAGTTCGTGTTTAAAGAGAAGATGATAGGTATGCAAAACGAAGCTGTTCTGGTCAAGGTGTGGTTCCCAGTCATCAACGTTGATTGTTTCAGCTCTAGTCTCACCTGCAACGGATTCTCCAATCTGTGGTGGCTCGCCATCACCTTCCCTGCTACATCTTGGAAAAGGTCTGTGGGCTTAGAGGCAAGCGTGGAAATCTGAGTCTGAGTTCCCATGCCCTTCTCCCCCCCACGCCCCACGCCCCAATGAGATCTAAGACAGCAAAACTTGTCCAGGTATTTTGTGTTATAGTCCCATGGAGTTTGTCTTGGGAACTAATTGGGAATTGGTGGTCTGGAAGAAAGATGCCTGCACGAAAGGAAGGCATGTAAGTCAACATGGCAAAACATGACAACTGTTTGCCAGGGATTCTGATGATGAAAGGACAGGGTATGACAATAGCAGGCCACTAGAGAAGCCAGAGGAGAGGGACACACCTGATCTCACCCCACACTGCCATACGAGGACAGAAACCAATTTCTGCACTGTCCCCACCCCACCATACTGTCTGTGAAAGAGAGATTGCTGGGTTAGCCTTGAATTGGCATCCCAGCCCCTCACTTGAATGCCAGTGAAAGAGGGTAAGATTTACCCTTGAGGCTTTTTTTTTTAAAACCCCAATCACTCATATACATGTAGATAGAAGACTAAAGACCTAATTAGATCTAAGTTATAGCTTATCAGTGTGTTTTTGCATTTTAATTTTTTATTTCATTTGTGTGTCTGTGCATGCCTGCATGTGTATGTGTGCACACACATGCTGGTGCCCACAGAGGCCAAAAGAGAAAGTCAGATCCCCTGGAGCTGGAGTCAAAGGCAGTTGTGAGTTGACTGATATGGGTTTTGGAGAACTGACCTCCTGTACTCTGTGAGAACAGCAGCACTTATCACTCACACCGTCTCTCCCTCAGCCCCTCATCAATGTTTTGGTGTTTATTTAAGTGGTGTGTGTGTACTATTTGTCGGAGACTGAGTTCTCGTGCAGGGGGGCTATCTGTAGATCTATCAGGATGACTCTACTTGTTCCAGGAACACCGATGCTGACCATGTGAGCCTGAAAATCTGGTCTAGTGTCCCTCAGCTCGCAGGGTCCAAGCCCACATCAGCCTCTGTTTCCATCCTGTACAGGTCTATTTGCAGTTCCCTGCCTACAGTCTCCTCCACGCTCTTCTGGAGGTCCTAAGGTTCTAAGTTACCTGGAGAGTAACAGACAAGACTCTCTAGGGCACTCATGAATGCAGAGAGAGAGAAGGAGGGAGGGAAGGAGGGAAGGAGGGAGGGAGGGAAGGAGGGAGGGAGGGAGGGAGGGAGGGAGAGGGGTTGTCAGGCATCTACAGAAGGAGCTAGGAGCAAGATGGCTGAGAGCTCCTGTGCTGGGATTGTCCCTTCCTTATCAGCTTTGAAGGGAGAAGAAGAAAAGAGGATTTTCTCTGTCCTCCTTTTTTTCCCAATGAGCACTAAGCACAAAGACTTTGAGAATAATCTGTATTGACTCCATCTGCCAGAGAGAGAGAGAGAGAGAGAGAGAGAGAGAGAGAGAGAGAGAGAGAGAGAGAATATCTGGGGGCCTTTGCTCTCCAGCTCTCTCAGAGCCCCTGAGTCTTCCCCTCTTTCTAGCTGATCTTCCCCCAACCATGGCCGCCACGCTACAGGCCTCTTGGCTATAGGAAGGACTGGAGTCATCCTGCAGGGCCAGGGATGAGGGCAGTGAGTTGGAAGGATGCCCAGGCCTTTTTTTTTTGTCTTCTTTCCATCTTGGCTGGAGGCCAAGAGATGAGGCTAGTGAAGATGAAGACTTGAAAGAAAGCCTTAGAACTGAGTGCTTCAAACAATTGTTGAAAAAGGAAAGTGCAGCTTTCATTATTCCTCCAAATTAGGGGCTTTCTTTGTACTTGGATGTCTATTTTTAGAGCCATAAACCTAAAATAATTTTGGACAAAAATGCAGAAGCGAGCAGAGCTCTTCTGAAGCCAGGAGGACCTACACCTCCAGACGCAGAGTCACCCTGCCTCAAGGTCACGTTTGGCTGAGAGTCCTTCTCTGATGATCTGTGGAGACAGGAAAGGGTACCACACCCCAGAAACTTCAACTCCACATAGGGTTCTTTACCCCCAGAGTCTCCTGTGGGCTCAAAGAAGGTTGTCATCAATGTTATATGGAAGATAAACTTCTCTCTCCCCTCCCACAACCTACTATCCTGTCTCTCTTCCACCTGGGTGGCTTCTAAGAGTCCTCCCCAACACACCCCACTTCTTGACACCATCTCAGACTCTGCTTTCCCGAGAGTTCTGCCAGTCACCTGAGACAGTCAGGATTTGCAACAAGTGCCAGGAATGAATGAAACAACACTGGGTAACAACTAGAGGCCACAGCAAGAACAAAGGAAGTATTGTGAGGTCGTTTGTGGGGCAGCTATGGCATTTTGTAAGTGTTGGTGTGGAGACGGAGCCCAACACTTCCCCCAGCAGCCTGAGGGGGTCTTCTTTCATTTGAAGGACCTCTGCTCAGGGAAAATTGGACCCTTGAATACGTCACAAAAGAACTTCAGGCGAAGCCAGAGGGAAACAAAGGGAGCTTATTAAATATTTAGAATCATATAGAAAAGGATGGTACAGAACAGTGCGGACTTTTTGAGACAGAAGAGTAGTTGGGTGTTTTCAAATGTACGTGTGTGTGTGTGTGTGTGTGTGTGTGTGTGTGTGTGTGTGTGTATGTGTACTATGTATATATGTATTCTGTGACTTTTCAAGTTTTATTTCTCAAAGAAAGTATAATAAGACTTAATTTATAATAAGACTAAGTAATATAATATAATATAATAATATATTAATAATAATATAATATAGACTAAAACTGGAATACTGTTTAGAAGTTAAGTGAAAATCTACGATCGATCTTGTTTACTTATTTTTCTTATCTTAAGGAATTTCTTTTTTTTTTCTATGAAGTTGTAAGGTGGTTTTGTGAGGTGCCTTGTTTAGATTTAGGGGTAAGAGATGAGGGCTGTCGTGAATGACTCAAGGTCACTTCCTGGCTGTAGTAAGCGCAGCTCACCTGGTGTTTTCCAACATCTTTGTTTAAGATGGCCTTAGGAAAACATGAATTTTCTCTGTAGGCAATTCTGGCCTTTTCAGTTGTGTTTAAAATTTTTTGACTCTCAGAAAGGAAGGGATACTGGATTCCCTTGATGTAGCGATTTTTTTTCTTTTCATGTCCTCTTCATTTTCTGTCTTTCTACTCTGCTCTCCAGGAAGAGGAAACAGTTAAAATACATTAAGGGACCTGAAATCCTCAAGGTGTTCATCCACAGTGAGTGCAGGCACAGATGTGACATAGAAGACTCCCCAGTAGAGATAATCTTTGAATAAAGACCTAAAACTGAATTGGTTATTTCTAGGCACTAAAGTAGGGGTGGGAGGCTCCTAGGCCAAAAGGAGACAAAGTTCTGGAGGTGAGAAAGGAAGCCATTGCTGTTCAAGGGTGGGCTTCATCTAAGGGAATGCAAATCCTGAAAGAGCAATGGTAAGACAAGACACCTGGGTGCCGCTGCTATTGGTACTGGTGTGTGATTGCGTGTGTGTGTGTGTGTGCATGTGTGTATGTGTGTCTGTGTTTATGTATCTGTATGTGTGTGTGTCTGTGTGTGTTTGTGTGTGTATCTGTATGTCTGTGTGTATCTGTATTCTGTGTATATGTTGGGGGGGGCGGTGTGTGTGTGCCTGTGTTCTGAGAAAGAAATGTGAGCTCAGTGTTGGGATAAGTTGAGTGGGAGACTGCTTGGAGGAGCCAGCAAAATCTTGTGGAAATTAGACAATGTAAGACTATATAGACAATGGCAGGCAAGCGCAGTGACAGGGACCTGAACAAAGAAACCAGCCTGAAGAATATTTTTGCAGAACTTGATTAAAAACTGACTGGCTAGGCGGGAGGATAGAAGTGGAAACGAATGTCCTCTTTTTCTGGTTTGTATAACTTGTTGGCTAATGGTGCCAATGAGAGGGACAGAAAAAGAAGTAGGTTTGTGTGTTAAAAGAGAAGAAAGAAGAGATAAATGTGTTTCATGCACACACATCCCTGTTGTGACAGAGAGAAGATTCAGAATAGAAGGGATAGATGCGGATAAAGACACAGCGCTCCTTCCTTCATTGGTGGTACATGAGGCCATGAGAGTAGGGGAGATCCCTCGGGAGAAAGGGAAGCCTCTGCTGAATAGGTCTATACACCTCCAGCAAAGAGGTAGAAATAACTGTCAGAAGTTCTGTTGCTCTGAGAAGCTGGGATGGTGGGTGGGGGTATCCTGAAAAAGGAGGTATGGAGGGTCAACCTCAGCTGCCACAGACAGAGCAGCATATGACAGGCAAGAAGCTGAAATAGACATAGCTGTTGATGGCAATGGCTGAGCAGCTGCACCCATCTGGGAGGTGAGGAGGCAAAGGGTGATGGAGGGCTGAAAAGAAGGTAGAAAGTAGAAAAGGCCAGATGAATTACTCCTCTGATTTAACACTTGCTGAGTTGTGCCCTGTGTGCTAGTTCTTTTCACCCATATAACCTCAGCTGCTGAATTCTGCAACATTCTGCCATATTGTGAAACAGTAATTGCAAAGTGGGAGGGATGCTCATCATAATCCCTGCCTCCCACCCCCTCCCCCTGCCCCCTCCCGCCTCCCCCACAGCTCGTAGGAGAGCTGCTTTGTGTAATCTAGAGCTGAGATCCAAATCTTCACTTCCCTACTCCCAGTCCTGTGCTCTTTCACCACTTCATGCCACGCTTGTTTTTAAACCCAAATGGTTCCTTAAAAGCAATGGGAGAAAGAGATGGGTTGGTGGCCTAGGAGGAAAACAAGGCCAAAGAACATTTTAACTCCAGAACTTCCTGTGAGGACAACCAACGTTGTCATGGATGCTGTATAAGAGACTGACTTCATTCTCTGCTCTCCCCTGACACCCACCCCCACCCCACTAGGTCTTCTTTTCTCCTCCTCTCTTCTCCTGCCTCCCATTCCTGTGCCTTATGATGCATATTCTGCTACTTAAGCTTTTTCATTTGAATCTAATTTTGATTTTTAGCATATTTAACATTTCTATAGGCTTTGGGGGATGGAAATAGGAAAAAAGGCAAAGATGAGTGATGGGTCCAGAGGGTGGAAGAAATGGAGACAAGTACGTGGTGATGAACACAGAGGAAGTCAGGCCCAGCCTTTCTCTGACCTAGGGGTAGGGAGAATTAGCAATTGAGGCCTCAGTCTCATTAGTGAAGTGAGAGGTAAGTTCTCTTGTTTGTTCAGAAGAGAACTCTGTTCAGAGTGGCTTAGTACAAGTGGGGATTTCCTAGAAGACAAACATACTCCGTCTCTCCTGCTCCTTGAACAACCATTTAGCTCCAAATTCAACATGAATTCAAAGGCCCCCCTGTCTCCCAGTTCTTAAAGTTTAGGAGAACTTTAATAGAATCTAGTTAGTTGCCAGCTTGAGACAGATACCACACCCTGGTCTCATCAGCTGTGGTCAGGTTTAAGGTATCCAAAATTCAAGAAAAGCACTGGGCTCAAGATGCAGGAGGACGGCTGTGGCAGCAAGTAGCACAAGCTGGAAGAGAGTGTCCAAGGGGAAGATGGGGGAGATCTGAAAGTCTCCAAAGGCAGCGTTGAGCAGTCAAGAGTCTCCGGAAAGCCTTTATTCCCATCCATCTCATCAGCCTCGATGGGAAGTTGCCTATTTAGCGATGAGAGAGAGAGAGAGAGAGAGAGAGAGAGGGAGAGAGAGGGAGAGAAAAGAAGAAGAAGGAGAAGAAGTGGAGGGATCTCCATTGTCTAGCACTTAAAGGAAATTAGAGAGGGGATGGGTAAGCAGTAGCAGACAAGGGAACTGAAGTTAGTGGCAGGGGAGCTGTAGTGGCCAGTCTGTCTAGGCTGGATAGGCAAGAGTGAAGGCTGAATGAACTGGGGAAGAAGGGAGAAGTCAGGTTATAACCCTGAGAAGAGGAAAGAATGGGTCCAGGGAGCGTGGGAAGAGGGAGTGAGGTCACCTGGCTTTCGCTTGCCTTTAGGCAGTGCATCACCCGTGACCATGTCTCTCCACTATAGACCAGAGGCCAGGTTTCTGGGTGTCCCTCCCTCCCTGGAGCAGTACAATTGATTCACAACTTGGATCCAGTAAAGGCTTCTTCCAGACCCTGATAACAGTGAGCACAAGAAGTGAGAAACGAGATCATTATCGCTTCATAATACCCTGACAAGAGTGTGAGACAATCCATCACCCAGGATCAGCCTTTTTCCTGCCCTCATCACCTCAGGGCACGGTTACACATTTCCGTGTTTAATGTCGCTGCTGTCTTCAGAAGCTGATCTCCTGAACCTTCACAGTCTCCGTACAGCTCATGCTTGTCCCCCAGAGCCTTTGAGGTTGGTAACCAGAGGTCCCCTCCCCTCAGAGTGAACCATGCACTGGGCCTCCCTGCTACTTACCATTTTTCTTTGACAGGCCAGGCTGAGCTGCAATGGAAAAGGTAGATAAAACATGACCAATTGTACAACTTGGCTCTCCAGAGACTACAGCCACCAGATAGGACTATATTCTCTCTTAGAATACTCCAAGCCACCCAAGGGAAGGTTCTGTGTCCGGTCCTTTCCCCTCTGTGTCCTGAGCAGCTGGCCAGCACATCCTCAGAGAGGGGCTTGATTGTGACTGTTGAGCTAATATATGAAGCGTGGCATCCTGGGCTAGGGTGTGGCCCATGAGTCATCCACCTGGAAGCACATGAACAGACTGAAGGAGTGTCCCTGTGTCCCCTGTGATTCTTGATGTCAGGCGGAGGAATCCAACCTGTGTTGGAATCTGGCTCAAGGAGAAAGAAACCTGCCTTCAGACTAGGGCGTAACTGCAAACCTCTTCTCACTGGTCCATGAGACCCTCCTATGCCTCAACCAGTCAGTCCTCTCTTACAAGTTATATTTTCATAAGGAGTATTATTTCTTAGGGTTGAATGTGGGCAATATCCCTCTTTGGGAAGACTGTCCCTTGTTAGGTGCAAGTTCTAGTTTTTTTCCATCCACTCACTCACTCAGCAACATTACCAGGAACATTCTATGTTCTAAGCACTGTTCTGAACCAGGGAAGCAGCTGGGAATAAACTAAGAAGGAGCGTTGTCCTCATGGAGCTCCCAGTAAGAGTGTGACTGCTGTCTAGCTGCAAAGTTAGAAACTAACTTGGCACTTGATAAATGATAAAGACATCTTGATGGAGTGCTGCCGGCATAACTATCAGGGGTTCAATGATAAGACAACTGGTACGGGACCTGCAGGCTCACACCCTAGGGTTGCTCTCGGCATCCACGGGGTGGATGTTAGCTTCCCTCTTTTCTCTGCAGAACCTCACATGGTCCCTTCCCTCTGCAGAGCTCATGCTTTGCTCCCACCATGGGCTTGCTGGGCCCCCAGTTCCGGAAGCCATCACAAACCCCTGGAGGGTATGTCATGATATCCAGTTCTTTTCATTCTACTGCCCACCCCAGTCAGATATGGTCTTGGACAGTGAGTGTTTCTCAGCTTTCCTAATGCTGGGACCCATTAATACAGTTCCTCATGTTGTGGTGACCCCCAACCATAAAATTATTCTTATTGCTTCTTCGTGACTGCAATTTTGCTACTCTTATGAATCACAGTATAAATATCTATGTTTTTCAATGGTTTTAGGTGAGCTCTGTGAAATGGTCATTCAACCCCCCTGGGGGGGGGTGGTCTCAGCCCACAGGTTGACAACCACTGGTTTAAGGTGTCACAAACTGGTGACTCAAAAGTATTCTAGGAAGAAAAATGGGGGAAACGGCTCTTTATTTTCTATCCATCTCTTCAACTTGATGGCTAGCCCAATTCATGAAGGTGGGCTCTCTGTAGATCCATCCCCTCCTCTTGCCCCACAAATGACAATGGCATTGAGAGGAAAATCCACCATGGCAGGCACAGGCCTGTTTGTCCTGCCTTTTAGGTGGGGAACTGTTCCCTGGATAAGGAGAAACAGTGATAAACACTGAGCAAGGGTGTTTCCATCCTTCATCCTATTGCCGCTGAATTAGCAGCAGAAGACATCATGTTTTATTATAACTTCATAATAATTACAGTTATTACTGAATTCATGTATATGGAAAAGGCAGAAATCCCATCACTGGATTAATATGTGAGGCCCTTAGATGGGATTTATTGAGCAATAAGTGAACTGCAAGTTCTTGGCATGTAACAGAAGCCTTTATCCAACACAAGCCTGGATTCGCTATTGTAAACCAAAAATGGCTCACGTCTGGGAGAGCCAATCTTTCGTTATGCTTTCTCCTCCTCCAGGCAGTCTATCCTACATCAGAGGTGGTGTCCACATTGTCCCTCTTCCCTTCAGATCACACGTACACGTTTCTAAGAGTATGTAACAAAGGTCACTAATGTCTGCCAGAATGTTGAGATAAATCTTTTCCATTTGCACAGGGCTTTATGTTTTTTCAAACATGATTACAAACATGACCTTTCTGTTTGAAAGGTCACGCAGAAAACTCTTATAAAATAGAGATATATGAGCGTTTGGGCCATCAAGAGGCTCCCTCCCCCCCCCCTCTCTCTCTCTCTCTCTCTCTCTCTCTCTCTCTCTCTCTGTGTGTGTGTGTGTGTGTGTGTGTGTGTGTGTGAGCAAGTGCTTACAGTGTGCGTGCACTCATGTGTTAGGGCACGTGGCAAATCAATGCAAAAGCCTGGGGCATTTTCCAGAAGTTAATACGCCCACAGCGATATGCAGTGGAGGGAATCCTGCCATTGGGTGCTGGCTGGCCATGGTTCTGGAAATGAATGGCAAAGGATGGGGCAGAGGCAGAGTCAAGGAGAAAGCCTAACGTTTAGCAGAAAAGCAGATGGATACCCAAGATGACTACAACTATCCAAGATGGATACCCAAGATGACTACAACTATCCAAGATGGATACCCAAGATGACTACAACTATCCAAGATGGATACCCAAGATGACTACAACTATCCAAAAAGCGCCTTTGTGTAGGCAAGAAGTAAGATCTAGCCAATGGTCAGAATATTCTCCACAGTTGAGTGGAGAGTATGATATGTCTTTCTCACATACTCTGGTGCCTCACATTTGACCATGTCCCCTGGAGGGGGAGACCTGGTGGCACTCAGAGGAAGGACAGCAGGTTGCCAAGAAGAGACTTGATACCCTATGAGAATATACAGGGGGAGGTAATCCCCCTCAGGAACAGTCATAGGGGAGGGGAATAATGGGAAATTGGGGGGGCGGAGGGAGGAATGGGAGGATACAAGGGATGGGATAAACATTGAGATGTAACAAGAATAAATTAATAATAAAAAAAAAGATATCCCTCGGGTAAGGATCTGGGGAATATTGTGGGGTAGAGGATAAAGCTGCCTTCCAAAGGAAAATATCACTGGCAAGTTGAGTTCATCCCAAGATAAAACTTCCAGAGAGAGAACTGGTCCAGCTGCTAACAGGCCATCCTCAGTGGTGACAGACATCTGCAAGTTTTGAAGGCTGCTGCCTTTGGTTTTCTCAGCTCATCCTTCCCCGTGGTGCTCTCATTGCCTGCAGGCAGTGTGGCCAACAGTGGAAAATGAGCAACAGTCAAACACAGCTATGAGTTGTGAAGTGGGCTCTAGCAGGAGAGGAGGGGACTGTGGGAAGGGACAGGTGGAAGGAGTAAAGAGAAGGAAGGTTCCAACCCCCACCCCAAAGCCTAAATCAAAAGATTGGCAAGAGTTTGTTGGTATTTAGGTCTAAGAACTTTTTAGTGCTGGAGAGATGGTTCTGCACTTGCTCGTGTTGTCTAGTGTTTCATCCCCAACACCAAAGCTGGGGTGCTCACAACAGTGATCTTTTTTTGGCTTTTCGAGACAGGGTTTCTCTGTATAACCACTCTGGCTGTCCTGGAACTCCCTCTCTAGTCCAGGCTGGCCTCGAACTCACGGAGATCCACCTCTGCCTCCCAAGTGCTGGGATTAAAGATGTGTACCACCACCATCCAGCCCACAACAGTAATTTTAACTACAGTTCAGAGGATCTGATACCCTCTTCTGATATCTTTAGGCATGGCACCCACATGTATAAGCACATACACATACACACACACGCACACGTATATACATAATATGAAAAATAGAAATAAAATCTTTTACAAATGGAGGGTTTTATAATTCAAGATGGAGAAAAAGAATGCCTCAACCCACATGGGTTAGAGTGTTCTGTCTCTTCAGAGCCAGGGGACCAGACAATAGCAGTAGCAAGTCTCTGTTCTGGGGTGGTCTAGTTTCCCACAGCCTGTTCTGTCACCACCATCCCCACTGTGGCACTGAGATTCATGACATTGACTGCAAGGTATTTTCCATTGTAGTCTTCTCATTTCTGGGATCTAAGTAACTAAAAGGTGGATGCTGGGAGGGCTCTAGACTCACCTATGCCTACATTATACAGACAATGGTCCTATGATAGCTTCTATCTCTTTCCTGGCCTAGAAGTTTGGAAATCACTCCTCCAGAGCACTGGGAGACAGCCAAGAGGACCTGGTCCTTAATCAGAAATCTGCAATACCTCAATCTACCGGGATCAACTCAGAAAGGTACTTCATGGTAGATGTTCATAAGGCCTCTTGCTATAAGTGTGAATAGCTTTGTTTGACCAGGGGCTTACTATTGTGGTTATTTTATATGTCCACATAGATAGATTAAGGGTAGATATTAAGTTAAACACTGTAGGTATGTCTGAGAGGGTGTTTCTAGGTGAGATAAATATTGAAATGAGTGGGCTGAATAAAATTCAATTTGTGAAAATTAATTCAACAGACCACTTAGGACATGAGACTTTTCTCACTGCATATATTATTTCAGGAAAAACAGTTTGAAAAAAGTTACCGTATATAATTCTCACAACCATTTACAAGACAAGTCTGCTGTCCTCACTTTACAGATGTTGACACTGATGCACAGAAAGGTTGAAGAACTTGGCCAAAGCCACATAGTTACAGTGACAGAACATGACAGCCTTACGCTCCAGCTGAGTTTTATAAGGCTTGAAAGCAGGTCCTCCTCTACACACACTGTCTCTCCTCACCCCACCCCCACACTGCACAGAAAGGGTAGCCTTCAGGCACCCTCTTACCCTCCGCCTCACCCAGGCCACATACGTGGTCCACTCGTGTGAGAACCTGACATCAGTCTCAGAACCCAACACAAAAAGCTGGGCTTGGAAGCAAGCACGTGGAATTCAAATGCTGGGGAGGTTGAGACAGGCAACCCTGGGGCTCACTGCCTAGCCTACTTAGTGAGTTCCCAAGCCAATACTCTCTCTCTCTCTCTCTCTCTCTCTCTCTCTCTCTCTCTCTTTCTCACACACACACACACACACACACACACACACACACACACACACACACACACACACTTCCAAACTGGAAGACATAGAGGAAATGGGAGGGAAGACAGGAAAGCTCTGACAGGAGAGGGAGTCATAGCACAGTAACAGGAGACTGCCTCAGGGACACCAGCAGGCATGGATTCCCTTAGCCTCCAAGTTTGAGGCTGCTATCCAGAATTTCTGCTTTGCAAGCCCTCTAGTGGAGGGAGGCTACATCCTTGCCTAGGTGTCTTTTTAACTACTTTCTAGGGGGAGTGGAAGGGCTGCTGTCAAGGTGGCTGTATCCCCAATGACATCGTAGGGTGGCGTGACCACATTAATTAGGTTTTATTAATAGGCAAGCTCTTCATGAATTGTAATTAACCAGATATGCATCCGGTGGCAGTGGTGACTGAGGGTGGGAAGAGGTGGCTCTGGCTAGCCCCAGAGCCTCATTAAATATGAATGCCTTGGCACAGGCCAAGAAGAGAATTCACCCACAAGCCATGGTTAAATAGCCTGCCTGAACACCATGGGGTCTGAGATCCTGATTTATTCAGGAAATAAGCCTGAAGCCTACTAGATCCTGTGCTCTTTGGTTGAAACACAGCTGTGGGGGAAGATGCAGGGGGTAGAATGAATCCAGTGTCCAGATCTTTTCAGAAACAAGAGGATCATGAAGTACTAAGATACAGACAGAGACTTGGCAGAACACTCTCTCTCTCTCTCTCTCTCTCTCTCTCTCTCTCTCTCTCTCTTCTAGTCTTTTTTTCTCTCACTGAGCAAGGCAAAAGTCTTTGTGTACCAAGAGGCCACAGGGCCACCCTGGCATGCAGCCGAGGAGGCAAGAACAGACGTAGCTGGAGTTGGGCCCAAACCCCATACAGGGTACAGCCTGGGAGATGGAGAAGACAGGTCACTCGGCAGAGAGGGAGCCTGGGAGCCAGTGTTTAGACACTGGGAGGAGGCATATTTAGCTTATGGAAAAACAGAGCACAGAATGATAAAGTGGGCGACGGAAAAAAGAGGTCTGAACAACGTTGCTTGCGTTTCTGACAGGATGACAGATTCGAAGGATAAACTTTCGTCTAAACCCATCCTGATTTTCCATTTGACCTCCGGGGAATATCCCAGAATCACTTTTTTTTTTTTTTCCTTTTGGAATCTTGGATCATCTAAAGTCGGCCTTCATTCTGCCTTGCAATTACAGGTTCCTGTGTCTTCTGCAACATGGCCCATCAGAGGACAGTGGAATGGCCTATGTATCTTCTTCTGTAGCATTTTATCATGAAATAACCTTCCACCTTCCCTTCATTGCAGCCTGCTCAGCCCCTACCCTCTGTTCTCATGAAAGCCCCTCTGAGAAGCCTTTCCTGACACCGAAGTCAGGATCATCCACAGCATGCTGTTACTGTTTTGTGGGTTGTAAGGGCGTGGGGCGGGGGGAAGGGGAGAGGTAGTGGAGACAAAGGCCCCAGCTAGCATCTCTCTAGGTGGAAATCAATTTCAGGGTTTCTTTTTTTGTTTGTTTGGTTTTGGTTTTTTTGTTTTGTTTTTTTGTTTGTTTGTTTGTTTTGTTTTTGTTTTTGTTTTTTTACTTCAAGGTGGGAAAGAGAACAGCCCCTTCCTTAAAGAATTGTGTGCTGTTAGGTACATGGCCACTACGTGTGTGCTGAGGACTCTCTACGTTCTTTGATGGCTAGCCCTGATGTGACAGGAGGCGCCAGCTCTCTCTGCACTACCATTAATATGGTTGGTGGCCTTCTCTGCTTAACTGAGTGAATAGGTGAATGGACCAGGCAGAAGAAGGATGCCCCTAGTCAGCTGCTTGTGCCTGAAGTTTATTTCCTTCTGCCGCATGTCAGGGGCCTATGTCTTGGCCAAGCAGTCACCCCAGGCACAGAAAGAGTGGGATGAAATATTTGGGGTGGCATAGGCAAGCATGCCAACCTCAAAGGCCCGTGTGTTTTAATTAGTTTAATTAATGATGGCACCAACTGGCTCAGCTCCTGATGGAATTATGGGGATCGTTTGTCTCCCTAAAATAGCTGCTTGGTGCCCCCGAGGCTTTCGTGGCGAGGAGGAGATAGGACATGTTCTCAGACCTGGTTGGATTCATGACTCTCAGCCTGACCCACCAGCTCTCCAGATAGCTCCCTCCTGCCTTTTCCTTCCTGCAGCGTTCCCCCAAGTCACAGCTTTTGCCATCAGTTCAGAGCTTAAGTTTCACTTTGCTTCAGGCCAAACATTTCATAGCTAAGTACAAATGGGCACAAACATTTTAATAAATAACAGTGATGAGGCCGTGCAGAGTAGTGTCTAACTGCGGTCTCAGCACTTGGGAGGTAGACACAAGAGGCCTGGGAGTTCAAGGTCATCTTTCATTACATAGCAAGTTCAAGGCTAGCCTGAGATAACATGAGATCATATCTAAAAGAAAAATGTACCAAGTGATAGCGGCAGCATCGGCAGCTGGCTGTAGAACCCTCTATCTTTCCTTTAAATAGTCTTCTCCCCTGTTTTGTGACTAAGCCCTCCCTGGCACACCCTCAGCCTGTGCCGTCAGAGCCTCACAGCCCTCTGAGAGCACTCTGGAATCTATCTTAAGGGGAGCTGGTCTCTTGCCTCAAAGGCCAGTTTAGGGCTAAGTTTGAGGCAAAGCAATTACATTGGGACTGTCTCCTCCCCTCCAGCATCTGATGCCTCACTGCTAAGCTCTTCTCCCTTTACGCTGAAAAGAATCACCTTCTGCAGTGAAGGCTGACTCCTACCTTCCTTATCTGGGATCAGTATCTTGGCATGCTCAGAGAGGAAGCCATGTCCTTTCTGAGAAGCCCAGAACACCCATTGGAGGTAAAAGAAGATACTGCCTGGAGTCCCTCCTCCCCTGGGGCGGACAGCTGTGCGCAGCTGTTCCTTCCACTGCAGCTCTCAACCCCTTTAAGGGAATGTGATGGGTAGATAGAAGTGAGGACTCCTGGAGGAGGGAATCAGGCTGTAAATCTCCACACAGAAATATTCCACTGTCCCTGAACACTTCCAGCAGTGAATGGTTGGCCACCCAGAAAGCCATGCCTACCACAGAGCATGAAGGAGCCAGAAACTCTGATGATGAAAGGATGGGCTATATTTTCTAGCACATTCTAGTCACATTTATAGCCCGTTGGTATAGCTGTATGGATGGGTTCCTATAGCTGTGTGTGTGTGTGTGTGTGTGTGTGTGTGTGTGTGTGTGTGTGTGTGAGAGAGAGAGAGAGAGAGAGAGAGAGAGAGAGAGAGAGGGAGAGAGAGAGAGAGATGGTTTTGTTTGTATGCCCCAGGGTGCCTCTGCCCAGGGCTGACTTTCTGCTGGGATTGGGTGACTGCCCTTGGCTACCATAAATCTCTCCCTGTGGGTGGCTGCCTTGGTCTCTGTGGGTTGAAGTACGATGTTTTTGGTTTATATCTCCACATGGGAGTGACTGTGATGGGACAAAATACCTCATGAGTTAAGAATAAATCTCTCATTCTGCCTAAAAATAGGCAAGCTTGGATGCAGGTAGAGTCGACGGCCAAACTCTGCCAAGACAGGATAAGCAAGTCCTCAATAGTTCCTGCCTCACAAATACATATGATAGATATATTGGGCCAGAAGGCTGAAGATGATGCTCCAACATTATAGAGAGTTATGGGTGACTGCTCAGACAGCAAACTGTCTCTGTCATTTTTTTTTTTCAGTTTGGAAGCTGCTGACCTGCACTTCCTGTTTGCTCAGGCAATTAATTTTATTCGTTCTCAAGTCTCTGATGCGGTGGAAGACCAAATAGCTTAGTTTCACAATTAAGCTTAGTTGTTTAGGGGTTAAGATGTTTTTAGGTCTAGATGGATGTTTTAAGTTGATAGAGATGAGATATGGTAGATATTGATTTACATTCAGAACTTTAGACTCACCAAGATAGGACAATGTTTTCTTCAAGGTTGCCAAATACAAAAAGCCAAAACACTATGATTGTAACATTAATATACTTCCTCATTGTTTTGTGGTTCTTTTTGCTGTATGCAGTTTATTTTATATATGTATAAAAATATAAATGTATACATAAAAATATTGTAAGAAAGAATATATCTCTCGTTTTCCTTTAGTGAGAGCTTGAACACTCCCTGTCCTGTCGTCTATAGCTCCACAGTGCCATAATCCCAGAGTGGGATACATCAAGAGCAACGTAGTGAGGTAACCACAGGGCCATGAGTGTGTGAGCTTATGATGGGTTTGGGAAAGGTACCCTGTAGTGCTTATTAGAGCAGAAGTTGTCCCCATGGACTGTTTAACGCATGAATGACACTGGAAAGCCTGGAGACTATAAGGTCCAGAAGCAGCTTTGAGAAAAGGAAGAGTCAAGTGGTGTGTGTGTGTGTGTGTGTGTGTGTGTGTGTGTGTGTGTTTGTGTGTGTGTGTGTGTGTGTGTGTGTGTGTGTATGTGTGTGTTGACAGAGAGAGATATTAAGGTACAACAACAGTACCCTCATTGCTCAGCTCCCAACTCCAAAGACCCCATTTTCTGTGTCTTCCAAGGCATCCCTACAGGAGCCATGCACATGGGATCCAATGAGAATGATGCTCTACAGCTAGCCAAAATAGACATCAGGCCTGTTTCCCGTCCTTGCCTCCCAAGCAGCCCGGCTCCTTGGCCGAGCCAGTACTGCAACACCAGCTCTTGCTTTGTGCGTTTCTCTGAATGGAGGCTTAGGCCCAGCGGCTCTGCTTTCCAGGGTATAGAACCACAACCAGAATCAAATCTTTTTTCCTTTGGAAGCTTGTAGTGACTTGTTAGGGAAAAAAACCTCTTGCCACCAGATGGGAAAAGAAAAATGAAATGGAAAGGAAGGAGAAGAAAACAAAACAAAGAAAAAGAAAAATTGCCTTTTGCTTTGGAGAAGCTAACTGTCTCTCCATGCAAAGCTGGTATTTATGCTCAGCAGTCTCCCTTGAGCGAGCGATCAGACACTGATCACCTCATAAAGTGGTGCTGAGGCAGCAGAGGCCAGCAGAGCAGTCACTGTGGGGATCTTTGTCCACCACATCAGTGTAGGGCTCTGTAGGACAGAGCCACTAGCTGACCCCTACACTGCCTGCCTCTGCCTATACACTGCCTATACAGAGGGCAACCAACTTCTCACTCCAGGGGGGTCCAGTGATAACTTGATATTCTCACCTTGGGCAGCCTATGTCCCTACTGTCAAGTACCCGCCCCAGTCTTCCAAAGCCACTGCTGAGTAGAACATAAGTGCCACAATTTGCCCCCAGAAAGGGTCGAAATCCAGAGGGTAAACTGAGGCATTTTTTCAATTGAGCCTCTTGCAAAGCTGAGGTGGGGGGGGGGGGAGAAGAATCAGCAGAGTAAGGGGATCACTGACCTCCTTTCCAGAACCCTCTGTGCACATGCTCAGCCTGCGTGGGGCTCATCTGGTATCCTCAGATGAACAACTCTGACATTTGCAGCCAGCATGAGCCATAAGGCATGGTGCAGAACAGTCCACAGACTCTGTGGTGTGAGGGGCAGGAACGGGGATGGCGACACCTTCAAAGAATGGAAGATGCTGTTAGCACGTCAGTCCAATTATGGTAATGTGCTGGAGTAATTGGCCCTCCAAGGGCGCAGGGGCTGCACATGAGTACAGTAATTGCAGGTTCACTTGGCTCTGCATTCTTTATCCCACTTTGGTGACTAATTATTAGTATTTAGCAAGTGGATATTGTCATCTTTGGAGCAGGTGCAGCTGTGGCTCAGGCAGTAGAGCTGGGGCCAGCTAAAGGTCAGCTTCTGCTTGGGGATAATTAATTTTTCTTTTACAGATCTCAAGTTCACTGCAAGCTTGTCTCTGCTGCTTCGCTTCTAAGTAAATAAACAAACCAACCCAAGGCTGGGGAGTGAACCTTGCAGTTTTTGTCAATGCCCTTTCCATTAAAAATCCAGAATCAACAAACAGTTGTATACAACTGATGGGGGGGTCATTTGTGTGCCCCCATTCTTTCTAAGGAGAGAGTCAGAATTGATTTCCAGAAAGATACACGTAACTAGGAAAGTCAAATGGCCTGGGGTCACCATCAGCAAGTGAGTATAGTCTGCAAGCCTGTGACATCTTATTAGTTTATTATTGCTCAATATCAGGCCCTAGGACATCCTGTTTATGAAAAGGACCAAAGAGGATAGGGAGACAGATCCATGGGAAAAGTGCTTGCTGGACAAGAGCGAAGACTTGAGTACAGATTTCCAGCACCCATATAAAAGCCTGGGCACAGTGATACGTGTCTGTGACCCCACTCACTACTAGCGATGTAGAGACAGAGGGATCCAGGGGACCACTAACCAACCAGATGATCAGTGAGCCTCAGGCACAGTTTCTCAAAATATAAGATGAAGAGTAACAGAGAAAGAAACCCTATGTACACTTCTAGCCTCCACATACATACCCACTGGGGTGTGCACCTGCATATACACATACATGCACACACATGCATACAACACACGCACACTTATGCACACACACATAAACCCCCACATAAACACTGTAATGAAATAGAAAGAATGTTGGGGAGGGGGACTAGCAGTAGCAAGCAGCTACTGAATTGCAGCTGTGAATCAGATCCTATGCTGATTAACACCAATGCTTACTTCAGCTGATTCTTACAATAGCTCTAAACCATAGACAATTTCATTATTCCCATTTCGTAGTTGAGAAGTGGAGGCTCTAAGAATTTAAATACATCTTTCAAGTGGAGTAACGGAGCTAACACTTTGCCCCTGGGCTGATAGATGTCCACCAGCAGCTCTCACCCAAGTGTTGTATTATGCTTAGCTTCTAGCCAGTTAAGTTTGCTTTTATGGAAGATCAGCAGAGCCTTCCTGTATACTCCAGGAAGCTCAAAGTTTAAGAATGTAGGCATCATCCCATAGGTGTGATGCTTGACAAAATTAATCAGTATGGACATAGGAAAAGAAATTGCTATCGTTTGATTCCAAGCATTACTCAATAGCCTCTGTGTTAAAGGCAAAGTCGCCAACTTGGCACTATTGAGGGTAGTAGTGCTTGTGAGAGATGGGACCTAACGGGAGGTCTGGTCATTAGGAGAATGCCTTTTAAATGGTATAAGAACTTTGACTGCTATTCTTCGTTTCCTGGCAGCCATGAGGTAAGCAGCTGCATTCCACATGTGGTATGCTTATGCTGGCTACAGGCCCCGAAGCAGTGAGACCAACCGAGCACGCACTGAAAACTCCGAACCGTGAGCCCAAACAAAGCTTTGCTCTCTTTTAGTGGTCACGAGTACTTTGTTATAGTAACGGAAACTGACGAAGGCAAAAATGGCCCTGCCTCTTTATTGAAGCTCTTTTCTCTTGTCTCAGTTGCCTCACAGCCTTTGGGATAGCAGCTCAACTGGAGTCTTGCCTCACCTTTATTGACTTTCTTGTGTTTTTATGTTTTTTATCTGTCTCCCCAACAAAGATCATCTGTATTTAGGTCAGCGAGATGGCTCCGTGTACTTTTGGCTCGGCCCTAGGAACACACGACTTCCAACTAAGCAAGTCAGGGGGAGATGGAATGGGCAAGGCGCTCCCTTTTCTGGTTGAGCTGACACAGGAAGGTCCGTGTTTTCAGGTCAGCTAGGTAAACGGAAGAGGATATATTAGGAAAGTTTGAAAAGTTTCCTACAGTCCACCTGCCTTGTTAAATGGCATCTATCGTAGCATATCATTCTGAATAATGGCTCATGAGATGAAAGAAGCAAAGGCGCAGTAGAGACCGAAAGGTGGGTGATCTTTTTTTTTTTTTTTTTTTTAAGTTCAGATTTGTGTCCAGGGATTGCTCTTACAGTGGGGTGACTCTTGCTGCAGCCTACATATTGATGTAGCCAAATGAATTTCCCTCTTTGCAACCTGACCTCCTTCTTACTATGAAATGATCTCATTTCAAGGCTAACCACAAGAGGCTTGGCTGGGCACCGGGCATGCCGTATGCTTGGCATTTGCAAATCTTCATGCAAAGTGCAAGGTTGTTTTTTTTTATAAGACAGTAAAAAAAAAATCCTGTCCAGAGAAATCATGGAAAGGTCTGCTCTAAGCCATGAGGTAGACAGTGAAGCAATCCACTCTGCCTAGCCTCACAACCATTATCTGCTGCTCTTCTCCAAAGCTAAGACTTAAGTCGCTTTTAATTTTAGATCAGGAACAATCTGATTTGGGGCCAAGGTCTTTTTTCACTGCCCTTCAAAATGTATTAAGTTGTGGTGTTTTTCCATCTCCAGTGTGCTCAGCTTCGGTTTCTTGAATGTCGCCAATAGCTGAAGATCCACCAAGAATTTCCCCTACATCCAGGATATGTAGTAAGGTCACACTCAGTAAAGAATACCCTCCTGTATACAACACCAGCAGCAGGAGTTACGTAGGACCTTCTGGGATCCAGAGTCAGAACACTTATCACCTCCTTGATAAAGTATACTGAAGCCTACATGGCTGCCCCGTCTGTGGCCAAAGACGAAGCCAGTAGACATAGATTTCAATGTCAAGCCACCACTGCCGGTTTCTTCCCCCAACCTGTACTATTGCTACAGAAAACAACAAGCTCTGTGTAAATCAGGCTGCCTATGATCAATGCAACCTTGTTTCCAGACTCCTGGACCATCAGACCCCAGAGGATGCATGGAACTCCTTCCCAGCAAAAGGACCAGGTTATGGGACAGATGTCAACATAGCTTCACTTTTTCAATTCTGTAGACAGGAGCCTGGTTGTCCTCTCAGCTTGGTTTGTATTGCTCCAACGGGGTGCAGTGGGGTTTTATTTCTAGCTGGAAGCTCTATCTGGGATAGATAGGCAAACACAATTGGGGTGAGCTCAGAAGACAACCTGTCCCTAAGCAAGCTCTACCTTGCTGTACACAGCATCAAGGCTCCGGTATGATTCCTTCTAGGTCTTCCTCACCCCAGGGAGCCAATCTGAGTCTTTGCTTTGGCTTACTCTAGACTCCTGTAGAACACCACACTCCTTAGGCCAAGCCCCAATCTGTGTGTGCCACACGGCCTGGGAATCCTTTCACATTTGATATAACCCTCTGATAAAAGCCATTTCTGGAAGAAGATGGCTAAGAATTGGAGCAGCTTTCAGAAAATGTCCTGGCTTTGTCCACCCCCCGCCCCCCCCACCAGCATCCCTCTTCAGGTCTCTGACAACAAAGCACTGGGATTGGGGGTTGAAGATGTGCTGGGGTTGGAGATGGGAAGGCGGTAGCTCTATGGCAATTCTGGCCCCTTGGGATTCCAGGCTCTGAAGAGGAACCTGAAAATGTGACAAAATATTTATGTTTTTCACTTCCTTCAGACACAGCCTTTCTTGAGAACATCTGACAAGGTTACTGGTGAACAAGTATACCCAGTGAGCAGCCTGCGAGGCTGGCACAGTGCCCAGAAGAGCAACAGTGGCAGCAACAGCCACTGAGGGGGATAGCTTTCCTTTGCAGAGAAAGTAAGGCTCTCTGTTCCTTTGCAGACTCAGTTGGCACCATGAAGCCCACTGGAGGGACACTCAGCCTCTAGAAAGAGACAAGTGTCTCTGAGTTGTCCCAAAGAAATGTTATGAACCTGTCTGGGCATTGTAGACGGCCGCTTTGTCTGGCTGAAACCGGTCTTGGTAAGAGTTGCTTCGCCGAACATCTGGCTATGTCCTGAGTTTGAGTCAATGTAACTGGGCCTTTGGAGGGATTTAGTGATCCACCTGATTCAGAGAAGTAATTTAAGATTTAGACCAGAGGACATCTCTGTCACCATCTTGCTACAGGCCTCTCTCCTTAGGAGAACACTGTTGGGAGGGAGGCAAGGTGCTGGTTTTCAGTCCTGAAGCTCATTTGAGCTGACATGTCATCCTACATATGGCCCTGCCTTTTTCCCCTCATCAAACTTCATTAGACTCAACACAGAGGATTGGAAAGGGCACTGGGACAAAAAAAAAAAAAAAAAAAAAAAAAAAAGTAGGAAATCTGTGCTCCATCCTTAAACAGCTGTCTGCAGGCGATGCACTCTTGTGCTCCACTGGTCCAGAGAGCTTCTCTCTCTATGGCTCTATGCTTTCAAGACTTGCCGTCCAAGTCTCAGTTCCTAGGTTGCTTCTGGAGAATCTCTTACTTCCCTGAAATATCTCTCTCTCTCTCTCTCTCTCTCTCTCTCTCTCTCTCTCTCTCTCTCTCTCTCTCTCTCTGCGCCCCCTCTCTCATCTAGAATCTTGGCTAGGTTATTCTATTACTTTTTTTTTTTTTGAGACAGATACAGGTGGACCCAGCACACCCTCTAAACTCACTATGTAGCTGAAACTCACCTTGAATTCCTTATTCTGCTACCTCTGCCTTCCAAGTGCTGGGATTACAGGTGTGCGCTGTCACACCTGGGCTAGTGACCTAATCTATCTCTGGTTTTGTGTGCATTAGGCAAACACGGCTGTCTTAGCTACACCTCATTTCTGGATTAGGACACTCTTTGGAAAGTTTTTATTGTGTGTGTGTGTCTATGTGTGTGTGTGTGTGTGTGTGTGCGTGCCTCTGTGTGTGTGAGTGCCTGTGTGTGTGTGTGCGTGTGTGTGTGCCTGTGTGTGTGTGTGTGCCTGTGTGTGTGTGCCTGTGTGTGTGTGTGTGCCTGTGTGTGTGTGTGCGTGTGTGTATGTATGTGTGACATGGGTGCATATGCTCAAGAATGCCAGAGGAGGGCGACAGATCCTTTGAAATTGGAGTTAGAGTTGGGGACTGTGAACTCACCTCAGACCCTCTGCAAGAGCAGCGGGTACACCTACCCGCTGAGTTGTTTCTCCAGCCCCATTTAGGACATTTACAGATTAGCTCTCCCCTAACCACAAATGGATTTTAGTGCATTCTTTTCTCCTTGGGTGTGAGCTTGAGAAGTCCCATGACTCACCTTTATACTCTTTGCCGTTGGCCCCTTTGTCTCCACCTCGGGTCTCACAATCAAGATGGCTGTCTACCTATTTCTTCACATTTTAGTTTAGTTTAGTTTAGTTTTTGAGATAGGAGAGTCTCACTAAATTGCTAAAGTTGGCCTTCACAATCTTCCTGCCTCCGTCTCCTGAGGAGCTGGGTTTACAAGACCATGCTTTTTGTTTTTGTTTTCATAGTAAATTAAGTTCCTGCTATTTATCCCATGTTGGTCTCAAGGTCTTTCCCTCCGGTCTTATCTTTCTCAAATACCAAGATTGCTGACATGTACCACCAAAATCAGAACCCTCTCAACTTTCTTACTTTCTCAGAACAAAATCCATTCACTCAACAAATATTAAGAGTGTTTTTTAGTGCCTGGCCCATGAAGCAGTCAGCTCTATTTATAACAATGCTCCATAAGAAACTTGCCCCCAAATTAACAGTGTGGATCAATAGCAAATGTTCGTTTTTACTGCTCAGGAAAAAAAATAACAAGCTGGCTACATTGGAGTTTCTCCAACATTCAGGATTGGGGCTTAAGTAGGCTTCACTGTGGTCCCAGGAAGGAGAAACTAGCCATTTGGAGGTTCCTCTTATACCTGAGAGAAACAGCAGGAAGAAATCACAGGAAGCCATGCAAGCCTATGAAAGCCTGGGGTCAGATGCAGCAGATTTCACTAACACTAGCATCTTAGGCCAAGCAAGTCACAAGGCTGTGCTGAAAGGCAGTGAGACCGTAGAGTACTGGCCTCACCATGAAGCCATGCTGCACTGGAATTAAAGAGGAGTGGGAAAGCAAAAAACAGTGTGAAATAGGTTCTACTAAACTGCAAGTATTAAACATGCAAGCAAGCGAACCAATGCTAACAAGTTGGGGTCTCCAGGTGAAAAGGGCTGAAGGTTTGGGTCCCGAGTTCCTCTCAGAATAACCAGCCAGTGTCAGACATCCTTCAGTTAAGTAGAATGGTGCGTGTGCATTTATTTCATGTGAAACAGGGATTTATAAACCTGGGGCAGTGGGAGGGGCTTTGAGGATGAACATGTGTCATTGGCTGGGGCTAGGATGCTGACAATGCTATATTTGCATGGGGGAAGATAACAAGAGACAAGCTCAGTTGTCTGACTCCCCGTTAACCTTGAGACTGTCTCACGTGCTCCTGAGGCAGGCACAGAAAACAGCAGAGCACTTAATCCACACCTTCCAGTCTCAGGATCAGATTTTAAGTCTCAAATTTGAGATTACTGGGGTTAGACCATGCTCCATCTCAGCAGTTCTGTGCCAGTTCCCCTGGAGGCACAGTCCATGAGCCCCAAATTTACACACGTCTTCTCCTTCTTGAAGCCTCTTTACGTTAACACATTGTAGCCACTTTATATATTGTTAAACCAAAATAAAGAGGGATGGGAGGAGATGGAAGAAGGAGGGAGATTATGAGGAGAGAGAGAGAGAGAGAGAGAGAGAGAGAGAGAGAGAGAGAGAGAGAATCATTGACAGGCAAGGGTTATTTAGCCTGGGGAGCTTAGAAACTTCTGCCTTCATCAAACAAAGAAGTGGAAGGGTTTTTCTGTTGAGAATTGGCCTAAAACTTAAAACCAAGTTATGCAGTGTATGCATCCTTGCCAGGGGAGGGGCCAGGGGCGGCAGTCGGAGTGCACTCATCTGTGCACATGTGTAAGCAATCACAAAGCTTCTTATTCACTCTCCACCTTACTTTTGAGGAAGGGTCTCTGGCTGAACCTAGAGTTCCCTGTTTCAGCGAGGCTAGCTGGCCAGCAAACCCCTGGAATCTGGCTGTCTCCATGTTAGAAGCACATTTCATGATGTTCAAATTTTACAAGATGCTAGTAATCTGAACACAAGCCTTCATGTTAGCCCAGCAAGCACTTTACCCACTGAGCTCTCTCTCTCTCTAGCCTCTGGAGAGTCATGTTTTAAGTACAGCTTTGTAGCTGCCCCTCTGTCTCAGCCCCAAGAAGAGTTTGGGAGTCACAAGAGTGTTTTCTGTCTTGATTAGGGTGGCCTGACACAGATTTGTCATGACTCATTGAACAATACCCTATAATCACATGCAAATTATATCTTAATAAAGTTGAATTAAAAGCAAAAGATAAAATGAAAACAAAAAGAGAATAGGTTGGAAACAAACCACCAATGACAAAAAGAGTAAAAGCCTGGTACTATTCCACCTTTTAAGTTTTTCTAAGGAAGTGACACAAAATTAAGAGGTAGAGGAGGCCATCTTGTTATAGGTAGTTTATTATATATGTGTGTAAAAATATAAATGTATATGTAAAAAATAATTTAAATTAATTTTTTTTTAAAAGAGTAAGAAGAAGAGAAAAGGAAGGAGAAAGTGAAAGGAAAAAAAGGAGGAAGTCAAGGAAGGAAAGGGAGGAGAAAAGAGGAAAAGGAAGAAAGGAAGGAAGAAGAGATGCCACAGTGTCAGCACTGAAGAGGTGAGCAGCATTCCCTGTGTGTGGGCCCTTTAGCAGGATCTCAGAAGTGGAAGAGAGGTGTTCTTTTCTACCCTGACATGGGCATGGGGCCACTTTCAAACCTTGAGGGTTTGAGAGTGTTAGTGCTAGTACCTAAATGAGACTCTATCCTGGCCATGCACAACAGAAATGACAGTGACATACGGCTATAAGGAGACAGTATGGGAATAAGGAAGTGCATTGCAGAACCTGAAGTAACAGCGGCAGTTGCAATGGCCATGTGTCAACAGAAATATAAAGCCTGCTACAGTGGCACCACCTGTGATCCCAGTACTAGGGAGGCGGAAGCCGGAAGATCACAGATTTAAGAACAACCCAGGAGCCCCACGTGGGTCCACCTGTGCTTGCCTTCCCAGAGCTGGGATAGCAGGCACACCTCATGATGCCTGGTTTTTCACATAAGTACTGGGAACTGAACTCTGGTCTTTATGCTTGTGCAATAAGCCTTTTACCAATTGGCCAACTCCTTGGATTAGCTTCTTTAGAAACGTGCAATCACTATATGTGGTGTGATTTAATTGTCAACTTGACACAATTTAGAAGCACTTGAAAAAAAAAAGTTCTTGAGTGATTGTGGGTGTGTCTGTGGGTGATTTTATGATTATATCAATCAAAGTGGGGCGACCCTCACACCGTGGGTGCCACCCTTCTCTGTGCAAGGGATCCTAGTTTGCACAGCAGTGGAGAAAGTGGATTGAGTATAGGCATATACACATTAATTTATTGTTTTCTGCTCTTAACTGTGGCTGTAATGTGACTAGCTGCTTCAGGTCCCTGCTTCATGGACTTCCTTACAATAATGTACCCTGATCTGGAACTTTGAGGCACTTACATCCTTTCTCTCTTAATCTGCTTCTGTGGGAGTGTAATGGCTATTATTGACTACATCTCACACCTGTGAGAGACTTTTTTCCCCTTGGTTTGAAGCGGGGTGAATCCACTTCTAGTCTGGGCATACAGCTTTGATCCTGATCTAAAGGCACACCTTTAATATGGGCCATACCTTCTGCTGAAAGTCTGTATGAGAACATAGAAGAAGGGAGCTTTTGCTTTATGCCTGCTTGCCCTCACCGTGCTAACACATCCAATCCTTCACTGACATTAGAGCCCATTTCTGTGGGATTCCAGTGTATACTGAAGACCAGATGAGACATTCAGCCTTGTGGACTGTGGATCCTTGGACTCTCTGTTTGTTGCCATGATTGGATTAGCTAGACTGTAGCTTGTGAGTCATTCCAATTATTCATACATGTGTAATTTGCATATATATGAATTACACATATTTATATGAAGAGAGATTCATTCTATCTGTTCTGTTACTCTAGAGAATCCTGATTGATACAGGGAGTATTTTATCACAGCAATGAGAAAAGACTGAGGCAGGACCGGTAGCTGTCCTTCCTGTACAGACAGGTCTATTAGGACAACAATGCCGAGGTGATCAAATTTCTTGTCTTGGAGGTCTTCTTGCACCCCACTACAGATAAGGAAGAAGCCAATAGCTCTGAGGGTCTTAAGCAACATGAAGGGGCATGGAGGCCACAGGGGCTGACCTTCCAAGGGGAGCTGAGGACCACTGTATAAATGAGGAAAGCAAGTCCTCGTTTCCAAGGATCTGAAAGGCTCTGGGGGAGGCTGAATTGCATATGTATTTTAAAAGTCGAGCTCTAGCATGAGCCTCCATGTTCCTTTGTCTCCGAGCATCACAGGAAGGTTTGGTTATCTTGTCAGCCCTCATTGTACTCTGTGCTTCTGTCTTTCTGTAGTATGAGTGTTACATTTCAGGGCATCATTTTCATTCAAGCCACCTGAAGTACTTTCTTATTCTGCTTATTCCCACTTCCTATAACAGCTCAAGCAAGTGGAGTAGAATATTTTACAGTGCAACTTCTATAATTTGCAACAAAAGAGGCTGGCATCCCAAGTCTTGTGTTTCAAACCACACATTCCTTCCCCCTTTCCTTTTGGTGCCTCCCTCTCCTACTGACCTTAAATGAACAGGCTTCATCTGGTTGACAACTGTTTGCAAAACTAGAAAGGCATACCTAGAAGGGACAAAGACTTGTGGCTTAGTAGTTGCTGTCTGCTAAAGGACTTAATACATCTACAAAGCCTGGCACAGAGGTAGGACTCAGAACATTTCAGCTACTTACTTCTATGATGAACAGCTCAGTTCAGCAGATATTTCTGGGATATGTGCTTACTCTATTCAAGAAACAGTTGTAGCTGCTTGGGAACAAAGCATGGAAAATTAGTCCTTAACCTTAATAGCTAATTTAACATCTGGGCTGGAAAAGAGAGTTGTTGTGGTCATTTGAGTAAGAATGGCTTCCAAGATGGTGGAACTGTTTGGGAAGGATTAGGAGGTGTGGTCTTGTCAAAGGAGGCATGCTATGGAGATGAGTTGCAAAAGCCTCCTGCCATTGGTAGTGCATTCTCTCCTTCCTGTTTGGCAATGTGTGCTCTCAGCTGTTCCTATTGCCATGTTTCTGCTCTGACATCATGGAACTGTAAACCCAACTACATGATTTATTTTATGAGTTGTCTTGATCATGGTGTTTTATTACAGCAACAGAAAAGTAACTAATACTACAGTGAATAATAAATACCACAGGTAGGTAGGCTGTATAGAATGCTATAAGATGGTGACTGCAGTGGGTAAAAGGAAGAAATAAAGAGAAACAGCCAGTAATAGATTAACCAGAATAGACATGGCTCAGACCCCAAGGAAAGGATGTATTTTGAGCAGAGACTTGGGAGAGGGTAGTCATCAGTGTAGTGTCAGTAAAAAGAGCCTATGGTGTGTATGTTCTGTTAGGGATGTTATCATAATTCATTCTGGATGCTAGAACAGGAAATCACAGACTAAGAGGCTTATAGCTGCAGAAATTCATTTGGCATAGTTCTGGAGATCAGGAACTCCAAGGTCAAAGTCCCAGGATCTGGTTGAGGATCCACATTCTGATGTCCAGATATTATCTTTTGCCCTGTCTTGACAGAAGATAAGTGATCTCTGGGGCTGTGTAAGGGCACTAATCCCTTTCACAAAGGATCTGCCCTGATGACCTTATCACCTCCCCAACCTCTGCCTCCAAATGGCAACACATTAAGAATTATGTTTCAACATGAGATTGTAGGTGGCACAGAAACATCTCATCTACTGCATAATCTCAACAGGGCTAATGTGGAGGAAGTAGAGAAGGTGAAGTCAGGGGCAGGCTCATCCTCCAGTATCTCCAGTGGATTGCTTCCAAGAAGCTCTATGATGTCCACATCACTTGGGGATCAAGGCTCTTACATAATGTGACATGTCTAGGCTATTTTAATACCTATTGCAATGTAAATGCTGTGTAAATGGTTGCTACACGGTACAGTTTAGGGGAAATTGGCAAGGAAAGGTCTGTATAGGTTCACAACAGATGCAGCTTCTGTTGTTTCTTTAAAATATTTTCCATCCATGGTTTAATAAACAGAAGGTAGGCTATATTGGGTCACAGACAAGAAAATCTGTGGATTAACAACAGGGGTAAATGCCAGACACAGAGGGTCTTCCTCTTTAGCCCCCTCCTTAGTAACACAGGTTAATCACTTGGTTGGTATCCACATCCAAGTGTGAGGTGCAGCTTGAAGGTAGTGTGTCATTGATAAGATAGATGGTCACAGTCACAGTACATTTCAGGCAACCCTAAATAAAAGTGTTAGAGAAACAGGTGGAAAAGGGAAGTCAATGATTCTCAGAGGAACTGAAGTATCAGGGAAGAGGGAGAAAGCAAGAAGAGGGCACAGTTCAGCATCTGTAGTGCTGAGGAGAAATAACAGGCTCGCACTTTCGAAACACCAAAAGGAAGCAGACAGGTGAATGACAACAGACATCATGGAATCTTGATTTTTTTTTTTAATTGAGTTTGAGGCAGTCTTGGGTAGCCAAGGCTGGCCTCCAACTTACTATATAGCTGAGGATGATTCTGAATTTCTTATTCTCTGATTTCCTCTTCCCAAGTGCTGGGATTACAGGTATGTGCCTCCACCCGCCCCACTGCCCAGTGTTATGTGGTGCTGGCCATAGAACTCAGGGCTTCATGCATGCTAGGTAAGCATCCTACCAGCTCAGAACTTTGATTTAGAATAGCAAAGCTGAGAAATGAGGAAGCCCATAAGCAAGTAAGAAAAGAGTATCTATATCAAAGAAAAAAATCATGTTAGTTGAAAATTTATAGTTAAGAGTTTAAGATGGGACTGGAGCGATGGCTTGGTGATTAAGAGCACTGGCTGCTCTTCCAGAGGATCTGGGTTCAATTCCCAGTACCAACATAACAGCTCTCCAGTCTGTAACTTCAGTTGCAAGGGATTCAATGCCCTCTTCTGGCCTCTGTGGGCACTGCAAGCAAGTAGCACACACACACACACACACACACACACACACACACACACACACACACACGGGGGGGGAGGGAGGGAGAGAGAGATAAGGAAGGGAAAAGGGTTAAAAATAACAAAGTATATAGATGGTATTTCAAAACTTATTTTTAATTTTGTTGTGTGAATTGGATTGATCCCAAGGCTTTGTATAATGCTAGGTAGATGCTTTGACATTAAGCTACACCCCCAGCCCCTGCCCCACTTTTATTTCTTCCTTTTTAAAAAAAAACATTGTTTGTCTTTAGTTTGAAACAAGCTATCTCCAAGTTGCCTAGTCTGGCCTCACACTCGCTAGGTGATCTAGGCTGGCCTCAAACTCTCTATGTGGTCTAGGCTGACCTTTAACTTTATTTCCTCTTGCCACAGTCTTTTGATTATATGAGATTAAAGATGGCAACCAACTCACCCAACTTAACGTTTTTTGTTTGTTTGTTTTAAAGAATATCTTAATATTGTATTTAGCATCCTTTCAAAAACAGAACTTTCATGTAAGGGGAAAAGGGTATCATATGGGTATAAAACAGTATCGAGAACACAGACTGACACCAGGCTTCTGAATGTGAACCTCTGACCTGCCTTCAGTTAACCCTATGTCCAACAGGGAACCCCCTCAAGTGTCTGGGCCTCAGGTTTCCTCTCTGTGAAATGATGGCACAGGGTTAAAGGTTGTAGTTCGAAGTTTGAAATTTGGGTGGAGATTTAAGTGAGTGTCTACTGCTCTCAGATGACAATATAAACTCGAGACCAGAAGCATCAGCAAGCGACTCATCAACCAGTTGGTGACTCCTGATTGTGAGCAGAGACAGGACCCCTTGAGGACTTGACTCTCTCTCTCTCTCTCTCTCTTTTTTTTTTTTTTTTTTTACTTTTTAAAATTTATTTACTCACGCTACATCCCAGTTGTAGCCCCCTCCCACCTCTCCTCCCAGTCCCACCCTCCTTCCTCCATACCTCATCCCCTATTCCTCAGAAAAGAAGAGCTCCTCCTACCCAGCCACCCTAGCTGACCAAGTCTCATCAGGACTGAGTTTGTTTACTTCCCCTGTGGGCTGGCAAGGCAGTCCCACCAGGGGGAAGTGATCAGTGATTGAAAAGCAGGCAACAGAGTCCATGTCAGAGACAGACCCCACTCCCCTTACAAATGGACACACATGAAGTGGAGCTACCCATTGGCCACAAGAACTTGACCCTCAAGCTGAAGTTCTTTCATGTCAATGGGCATCCCATTCAGAGGGGAAAGCACGTCAGACTCAGACCCTGCCAACCTCTCACGACTGTGGCTTCAGTCTTTCCCTGGGTGATACCCAACTCTCATTTACATATTCCATAACTCTTAGTGCCTGTGACACTATTTAGAGGCTTTGTCATGTCATTAAGCTTTCATTGAACGATTTAAATTGCATGTCCTTTCAGAAGTTCTTAGCCATGTGTTGGGGTTGAGGGTGGCGGTGGTGATGGCGGTGGGGTGGATGAGAACAAACTCCAAGGCAGTCTCTGCCTGGTGACATTCACAGTCTAATGGGGAAAATAGGCATTAAACAACAGCTATGAATGATTTATTATAAAGTCGTGAGCATGCAAAGTGCTGCAAAAGGAAATACCAAGAACTGCAACAGCGCTTACCAGAGGAGCTTAATTTAGTTCCTCGGACCGAAGAAGTGATATTTAAACTGACTCTTCAAAGACAAGTTACAGTTAGATGAAGAGAGAAGAATATTCTGGATCCAGGTGCGGCTAGGAGAGGGCCTTCTCTCAGGTCCTTTCACATACTACCCCACTGCCTGCCTGAGAGTTTGGATGGTAAGTGGGATTTAGGGTGTGGTGCTCGGTCATTCATAGTCACTATACCAGTTGTATTCAAATATAGTAAATAACCATAGGCCCTCACCCACTGAAATGCATCCGGTCTAACAGAACTTGAGTTTTAGCAGAAGGTGTGCATGCACACGCATACACACCACACACACACACACACACACACACACACACACACACATTAGAAGCATGACAAAGATGGAAAAGGGAAGGCAGGAAATGGGTATAATAAGAATCTGCAAAAGTACCAAAAAGAAGCCGCAATCAAGGTGACCTTAATGTCTCAAATTCTGTTCATTTACAAGCTCTTTCCCTCTTTTCTCACTCACCTCCACACTAGCATCCTATACATCTGACACGCACGCACGTGTGCATGCTCCACCGTGGTCTCATACACTCAACGCCATTTCCTGACTTCTCTGGGCTTTGTGTTCAGAGAAGAACTGGGGCAGTGCAGCGCCCCTTCCTAGCCATGCTGTGAGCTCAGGCAGAGTCAGGGGAGCTATCTCCCTGGAGATCAGCACCCTGCAATGTTGCTTTCATATCCCTTTCCTATTGTTGTTGATTCTACTGATCACTGATAACACAGCTCTGCTCACTGGGGAATTACAGACAAGAGATTTCCTATATAAATTCATAACAATGTGAGCCTGAAATCTAGCATGTGACTCTGAATACCAGAAAAATTATGAAAACTTCACATGAAAAGAATTAGTCCCCTCTTCTTCATCCTCTCCTCAGGTGATCAGAATGCTCTCTATTCTGTTCCTGGACTCTCAGGCAGGGTCATGGCAGGAGATCTCTGGCAGCCATGACCATGTGCAGGCATCTGCTATTGCTTATAGCTGTAAGCATTTTTTTTTTTTTTTACCTTTGGTCAGTTGTTTTTTTTTGTTTGTTTTGTTTTGTTTTTTTGCTTTTAATCTTCCAATATGGTTTTCTTACTGGAGATGTAGGGTCAGCCCTTTGCCTTGCCCCTAATAAAAACAGCCATTTGGGCATCCTGTGACCTCTTGATTGGGTCGCCCAAGGGGAAGCAGCATCCTGACCTGCTCATCTTTGTCTTAAAGTTTCAGCAGCAAACAAAGTGGAGAGGGTAAAGAGCTACTGACTTGCTGACTCAGAGAGGACTACCCAGCACGCTGGTAGGTGGGGCAGCCGACTAAGCCCACCCACTTTGCAGGGAAGCCATTAATACCTGGGCCTCAGAAGAGCAGAGGTACTGAACACCTATAATCTGTGGCTAGATTTAAATCAAACAGAACAAAATACAGCTGCTTGGGAGCTTCAGATGGCTATGTGCTTCATAAGAGACCTCATTTTGTGTAACCACAGACTGTCTATAAAGCAAGGGGCTGGGAAACTGACAGGGGTGTCAATAAGCCAATTTGTGGCTTGTTAGGGTGTTACACTTGTTTATCGGCATTTAAGGAGACAGGACATTGATGTTAACACAGTGGGAGGGAAGTGGCTTGGACCAATAGTATGCCTTGCTGAAAATTAATGTAGACCCTCTTCTCTCTGTGCCAGAAATGGTAGAGCTAATTCATTACCAAAGTGTTGAAATGCCACTGAAAATGAGTTAGGGTACTAGGGGCGAGTCATCAGCAACTGAACAAAAGCCCAATTTAGCGTTCTTTTGGTAACCTCTAGTAAATGAAACGCTGTGAAATAATATGCTTTATGTCAGAGAAGAGAACAGCGAGGGTTTGTTTAATTTGGGGGATGGGAGGACGGCAGGCTTGGGAAAGGAGGTGCTGCTGCCTAGATAGGCCAGTTCTCAGCCACTCCCGCTGGGAAACCCAACAACTTGTGTTTAGAACCTGCTGCCCTGAAGCAGTCAGGGGCCTAGCGATGCCATGGTCTTCCATCAAAATTCTGTGAAATCTCTGTCTGGATCATTTACAAGCTTTCAGTTCCACGTGCTGGCCTCGAGTTGAGTTGAAGTTGGGCATGCCGTTACTCATCACGTGACCCGCGCCCCCCTCCCCCCAAGTTCCATCGCCTTCTATTTATTTGCTTTCCGCTGTTTGTGCCTCTGGCTGCTTTACTGTCTCGGGGAAATTTCAAACATGAAAACTACAGCTTCTGAGAACCGAAGCACTAACACGACTGAAAGAATTACTTGGCTCAGTGCAAACACCGCCTTGCTGTTCTTTGTGGAGGCACTTGCTGATCACTACAGGAAGGATGCGGAGGAGGAGGCGTGAGGCCAACTCACCCTGGACCGCTGGGTCTTCTTTTAGAGGCCCTGTATTATTTCCTTCATCCCAAAGAGGGTTTTTATGATCTCTGTAAAAGCCACAGAGGAAGGGAGCATGTTCGTGACAGCGTTCTGAGCGCTGTGTCTGTGTCATTAGCCCGCATTCTTCCACCCACCCTCTCTCTATACCGCCTGCTGTAGCTATTTCCCCTTGAGTGAAGCGTTCCGCCTGTGGAGTTGGGAGGATGCACAGGAGGTTCACAAAAACTTCACAGACTCACAAGGCTCAGCAAACTTGCAAGACTTCCAGGCCTCGTCCCTGTCCCAGGCTACATAAGCTGTGGACAATATCTAGGCATGGCAAGACTCTCTGGCTCTGTGGCTGCTTGCAGATCGCACGAGGAATGTCACGGGTTCAGAATTCTTGAATTGTTATGGATGCTGGGGAAGGTTTTTCAGTGATGCTGCTGCAGGGGTCAACCACGCGGCTGGAACAAAGCCCAGTGAGCCCATTGGTTCACCATAGTGGACTCAGATTGAACAGTTGCTGTGATTGGCCACTGTCTTCTCTGGGGGCAAATAGAAACAGACGCTTCAAGAGGCCGCTCTATACTTGCAGTTCTTCCCAGAAAGGAATGGCCTTTGTTTGGGGGCCATGTGGCGGTGTAACACTTCCGAGCCTAGGCGTTTCTGTTCCGCTCACCATCGAGTGTTTAGACATCCCCAGTGGTCTGGGCGGGAGGATGAGAGATACATTGTGCAGAGACTAGCCAAGCTCAGGTGACCACAGGTGATCTGCAGAGCTTTAAGCTGAATAATGTTTTTCCCTGTATGCTGCTGAGTTCTGGAGTGGTCTGCGTTACCGCAAAAGCAAGTGATAATGCTCTGTTTACACCAAAGGAAGAGATTCTTATGGACAAGTAGACCAATCACCTGTGTTACAGGAATTTGTATCCGGTAGACCTACAACTGACACAGGGAGACTGAAGCATACTTTAAAGCTGCCAGCACTTCGCTGGGAAGAGTCTAAACTGGTTCTAGTTTACTCATAAACTAAACAAACTACTCTAAACCTTATAATATATATATATATATTCTAAGCACTTGCCGGTCCTCATCCTCACTTCACTCCCTTCTCTCTCCCCTTTGCTCCTCCCCTCTCCAGGAAGTCCCGCCTTCCACTTCCTGTCTTTCTGCCCAACTAATTGGCTAACAGCACTTTATTGACAGTTGTTATATCCTCTCAAGACATTCCTCCACACACCTGGAAGGAGAGTCTGATCTCTGCTTGGGAATTACCTAAAAATAAGAATAAGGTATATTTTCCGGCCAGGGTGCCCTCTTACAGTAGCCCCGGTGGCTGCTACATTACCAAGGCCCCTTTATCCTCTCTGCCACAAATGCTGCTGGTCAAATCTGTTGCACACGCAGGTGCCTTGGAAGAACACCCTCCTCAGCTTCTGGAGCCTCCTTTGTCCTTTGTCTCTTGTGATCTCAAAAGAAAAGCCGACCTTGTATTTGTTTGAAACTTTAGAATTAAAAATAAACAACAGCAGCAACAACAACAACAACAGAAATATGTGTGGATATGTACACGCGAGTGCATATATCCACGGAGGCCAGAAGTGGCCTGGAGCTGGAGTTACAGGCCTTTGTATACTGCATGACATAAGTGCTGGGACTCAAACTCTGGTCCTCAGAAAGAGCAGGATGGGCTCCTAACCCCTAAGCCATCTCTCCAGCCCCTAGGGGTTTGTTCTTAACAATATTTTTCAAATCTGTTGGGCCCCTCCCACCCCTGCACACACACTCATAAGAAGAAGACAGGCTTCCAAAGGACAGTTACAAGATCCAAGGGGAGGAGCATGGGGGATCTTTGTGGATGGATGATCAACAGTCCAGACAGCCTTCCCTGCCACACCTTGCAGCCACCAGACAGGACTGGGCTCTCAGGCATCACCCCCAGCTTGGAAGGGTGACATGTCTTTGGCAAAGCTTTCACAATGTGAGCACAGGTCCAAGCAGTTTGAATGTGAACCACTAGGGGATAAATGCCTCGATTATTCGTTTTACTGCTCATGAAAGGCAGCCATAGCTACATTTCCAGTAAGCATGGTTGGCACATAGCACACAGCCCCCTCTTTCCTGCTGTTTGTGTAAGTGGCCTCTCCCTGGCCAGGCTCCCTGCTGCAAATGTGTGATTACAGGATTAGAAAGGTGATGGAAATAGTAATCATGCCTGTTTTCAGACAGAGCTTTCCCTCGAGGGACCTCGAATGGCTGTGTTCTTATTCATACCTGCAAGCGGGGAAAAACCTAGGGGGCACTTTCATAGATGGGCAACGACAGTTGCAGAGAGAGTGGCGGAGCCGGCTGCTGTGGGCGTCACAGGCTTCCAGGCTGGTGGACAGAGACTGTCAAAGCAGAATTTGGAGCCAGCAGACAATCAGAGCTCCAGGTTATGCAAATTGGGTCCAGAATTGGGACATTGCCTATTTGTTGTATGTGAGCAGCTTTGGGGCAAACTCAACTGCAGTGGGCAGCCCAGCAGGCAAACGGTTTGGCAAACATGCCAAGGGAGCTCGACAGCTATCCTGGCTTGTGGTGGACATCAAGGAGGTCCAACAGAAACTGTCTGTCTGGTTGTTGAGCAGAACGGAGCAACCATGGGGTTCTAGAAAGCAATAAAGGAAGGAGAAGTTTAGAGCAGGGCAGGAGAAATCAGAAAGGAAGGGAATTAAGAGGAAGGGCCAGGCTCAGGCGAGCCAGAAGGCAGAGTGGGTAATCTCAGGAGTCTGGCATTGTCACTGAACCAAGAATCCATCCTACCACACCTCCGTCAAAGGCCAGAGCAGGCCCTGCAGTCAGGTCAATTGGCTCTGAGTCACCAAAACCAACATTAGACTCATCCTATGGTTCCATCACCAAAAGAGAGGCTTATTTCTCTGCTGGAGAATGGGTTGGCAGGTGGGCTGGCAGCACAAAGGCCATCTACGTGCAGGATTCTGGAGGTCATGGAGATTTCAGATTAGTGGGACATCACATATCAGGGCTGTAGTCCTGAATCTAGTCTAGGGTGCACCCTGCTTCATGGATCTTAAGCTAGAAGTCTACATTGAAGCTGCCTCAGTTCCTCAAGCCCTGGAAGAGATTGGAGGCTCCTTGACTTCCTCTTTCCCTCCATTACTATGACGAATACATGAGATAACATACTTGGTCACTTTGGAAAAATAGAACTACAAAGCTTTGTCACTATTATTTATGCGACACAATTAGCATGTCTCTCTAAATGGAACTTCCTAAAGTTGAGTTGCTAGCTTAAGGGTCATCTAGCCCTTGCCTTCTTTCTCTGAAGCTCCAATCCCTAATGACTCCTCGTATGTCAATCTTCCAGAAAAGACCTCTGTGAAAATCGGTGAAGAACTGTGATCATGCGGTCAACCTTCTTATTTTAGCTGTGGACACCAATGCACCTACTGATGTTACCCACCTACGGTCACAATGCTAGTTAGTCAGCTGTAGAGCCACAAAAGACAGGGTCAGGTGCACAGTGGGAACTCAGTATCTACCACAACTAAGCAAGCAAGTAAGCAAGCAAGCAAAAAGATCCATTGATTCTAACCAGCATGGTGCTGATCACCTTTAATCCCAGGGCGTGGGAAGCAGAAGCAGGTGAATCTCTGTGAGTTTGAAGCCATCCTGCTCAACATATTGAATTCTAGGCCAGCCAGAGCAACATAGTAAGACACTGTCTAAAACAAAACAAACAAGCAAAAGGCAGCAAAAGAACTAAGTCTTAAGCCAGTTGGGGTTGGGGTCTTGCCTGTTTGTTTTGCTCTGTTCGAGAAAGGGGCTCACTCTGTTCACCTCGGCCTTGCATTATTAGCATTATTAGCAGTCCTCCTGGGTCAAGCTCCCTAGTGCTGGGTTACAAGTGTGAACCACTATACTCAGCTCCTGCACTTTTATTTAGCATCTGCGTCACTTGCCATCTTGGAATTTCAGTTGTCTCATTCCTAAAAAGAGAGGAGGGGGGCACCTGCGAGACAGGATTTTTTTCAATAGACGTTACACTTCCCAGTTCCTCTTGTAGAAAGTCATTTTGTGATGCACTTGCATACACCCTGCCACTCTGTGCCCACAGGTCATTCATTATGGCTTTATTTGCGGACGCTAATGATTGGAAACAATGTAAGCAAGCTTGTTAAATAGACTGATTTTTATAAAAACAATCCAAGGCAGCCATCAGAGCAATAGTGTAAGTACATGTATTTTAAAATAGAACAAATATCAAAATATATTAAGTGGAAAAAAATACAAGGTGTGTAGCGGTATAAGGCAAGCTTTCTCTCCATGTCAGCAGTAGAGAATGCATGTGTGTGTTTACATAAGATAACTCTAAGTTACTCAGGGAATCGGTGACATTTGATTGAACCATGTGAAAATAGAGGATATATTTTTGAAGGATGCCAAAGGAAAGAAAGGGGGGGAAAAGAATTAAAACTCCACTTAGCCACTTGTGTGTGATTAAAAAGCATCTGGGAGTATTTCTGTGGTCAGCGTCAGGGGTGGTGCCATCATGGGCAGGGGTGGTGCCATCATGGGCAGGGGTGGCACCATCGTGGGCAGGGGTGGCTAGCACAGCTCTTGCCTTCCTTTACCTCTTCCCTCTGAGCTGGAAGGGAGTAACGTGGATTGCTGTTGAGAGTCTGTCTTGATAATTCATAGCAAATGCATATCCCAACTGTCCAGCAATATTTGAATAAAGTATGTCACTCTTCATTAGCAGAGCTCTAATGAGGTGTGGGAGAGAGCTGTGCTCTCCCCACGAGAGTCTAGCAGTTGGCTCTAGAAGGATCCCCATTGTGCCTGGGCTCAGCTCAGGTCCCTGCGTTGTTCAAGCTCCTTATCGAATAGTGAACAAGCCTACATAGTTTTAGAGCATTGGTATTTTCAAAGATTGTGATGGCTAGACCCCAGGTGGGTCCCAGGAAATACTGTCTCTAAAGCAGGAAATATGGTCTCCATAACCCTTTGTATCCTCCTCTATCCCTTTGTTGGCTCTCTCAAATGTTTTTATTGCTTTTGTTACAGGTAAGGAGAGTCAGAAGCCAGACCTTTAATCCCAACACTCAGGAGGCAGAGGCAGGCAGATCTCTGTGAGTTCAAGACCAGCCTGGTCTACAAATCAAGTCCAGGGCAGCCAGGATGACAGGAGAAACCCTGTCTAAAAAAAAAAGAAGAAGGAGAAGAAGAGGCAGAGGAAGAAGAAGAAGAAGAAGAAGAAGAAGAAGAAGAAGAAGAAGAAGAAGGAGAAGGAGAAGGAGAAGGAGAAGGAGAAGGAGAAGGAGAAGGAGAAGGAGAAGGAGAAGGAGAAGAAGTTTCAGCCCAGGGAAAAGAACAACAAGCTATGAGCTACAGACCAGGACATCAGGGCTGATGGTCAGTTACAGTTTCTAGTAGCATAGGAAGTGACCATCGGACTCAAAATGAAAATCAAAGGGAGTGGGAAGAACTGTTGACTGGAAATGCTTCCCTCAAAGAAGCTAAAACTATAGCTATTTAAGTATTAAGCGTGGTTATTAGCATGTAGGTCATCTCTCTAAGTTGAAAGCCTTTTGAATAATTAGTCTAAGAGAACATTTATTCACTTATTCAGCCATTCAAGATTATTGAGTGTTTATTCATGTCAGACACTTTACCAAGTATCTGGACATACAAGCAAATGAGATTATTATTGACTTTAATAGTAAACATAGTAATATATGTAATAACAAATATAACAATAGTAATGGCTAACACTGGATGTTTGTGTGTGTGGTAGGAAGAGTTCTAACCCTTTTATGTGCATTTTAATTGAATTTTTTTAATAAATATGTGAAGGATGTTCCTTCTATTTGTTGAAGGAGGAAACAGGCACAGAGATGGTGAGTAATTCACCCAAGGTCTCATAGCAGGCAAGTAGGTCAGTTGAAATGTACCCTTTTAAGTACAACAGACATTTTTCTAGGAAGAAGTAGTAGCCAGGAGTTGTGATATTGGGTACTGGTTCTCTGTGGCGTAGAAAGAAGATAAATGGTTTGGTGGCCCCTCAGGTCAATTCTTGTCATATTTACAATGGGAAGAGCACGTATCTGCATAAGGATTTGAGGAGACAAAAGAGAACTATCAAGGGAAGAAGGAATTGCTGGGGAATCAGCGATGATGGCATAGGGATCCAGGAAACAGAAGAGGCCATCCCGGGACAAGGTCCTGGGGGTTAGTGCAATGAAGAAAGCAAGTTTTATCCAAAAGCAACAAGAGGGAACTCAGGCATTCTGGAGACCTGGGGGAAGCCAGAGGACTAAATCTGTTCTTTGCAGCAGTGGAACAAACTAGCAAGGAAGGACAAAATGACCCAAAGGCTCCAGCTCCATAAGTTGTCAGCCAAGGAGAGCCTGCAAATACTGAGCCACACTTCAAAGCCAAGCACAGCCAAGTTGGTTGGAACTACACCGAGAACATGCAGCATAGATAGATCTTGTCTGAGTGTCCCCGAAACTCATCCTAAGTAACTTGGAGGTGGGTTCACTTGTAGGCAAGAGGCAGCCCGGCACATTGAATTCAGGCTGGTCCGGGGGCACTTTAATGGCCTTCCTCTCTTGCCTTCAAATTCTGCGTGTACTGCCAGGAGGGGACAGAGTTTCTTCCTATGCTGCTTCCTGGGACATGGAATTGAGTCTTGAGTAGTGACTTCATTCGTTTTCCAAATTCTCTGCCAGCTCTCCCTGGATGGAGTGGAACATGTATGATTCTAAGGGAAGGTCAGATTTCGTCCTGTTGGGCCCAGTCTTCTAGGAATTGGAATGTGAAAACTGGAAGCTCAGAGAAGCTGGGGGGTGGGTGGGACTAAAACACTTACCTAATGTGATGTCACATTCAGAAAGGCCTTGTGGCTCTCATCTGAGGGTTAAGAAGGGTTGAGGATGGGATTGGCTTTAGTCTTTTAGTCTATTCTAAAAGAAAATGAAGCCTGGCTTTTTTTTCTTCCTCCCTGATTAGCATTTTTATTGCATCCTTCCTATTTGCTCTGCCTGCTCATAATTAAATACTGCCCATGGTGTCTCGTCTATTTTGGTAATGTGCTCCTGGACACCGATGGATTGGAGTTAAATTTGTTTTATAGGCTTCTTCCACTGGTAGAGAGCTAGGATTAAGCTTAGAATCTCCCTGGCAAGGTGGGCTGGATAGGGGAGGGAGCCTAGCAATTGGCTCAGGAGCCTCCTCACCCCAATGCTAGGATCTAAGCTGATGCCTTGGATGAAAATGCAATAAGTGTGTGGTGTTCCTGTTCTTAGAGCAACTTCTGTTCGTGATGGTCTGGGATGTGAGGAAACTGTGTCTGCGCTGCTTGGGTAAGGCTGAGGCCTAGAGATTAGAAGACACAGATGGAGAGAAGCGATGAGATTCTCCAGGATGTAGACTCCAGACACTCAACTAGAACGTCAAACAAAGTCTGAGGCTTGTCCCAGGTGCCGTGTTATTTGTCCTTTGCGCATGACCTGCAGTCACAGCTACAGCCAAGGCCACCCCTCTTGTGCCATCGTATTCCTTTGCCCTTTCCCTCCTGTGCCAACCCTCCAGCATCTTCTCTCCTTCTCTTCCTCCTGGTCTTGGTAGCCTCCATCCCATTTCCAAGAAGCTGCCTCACAGGCTCCACCTTTCTTTATTCTATTTCTATTCTTCCTTACCCAGAGCTCAGCTTCCTTCCCTTATCAAACTTGAGCCATAATAGGAAAAAGATAAATCTGATATCTAAACCCTATTAAGTACAGGGTTGGCAAGCTAGATCAGTGGCTCACAAAGTATGGTCCTCAGCATCAACTTAACTTAGCTAGAGAGACAATGGTTGCTCCACCCTGGACCAGCATTCCTCCTAGGCAGTGTGGTTGCTTCCCACAGTTCCAGCTGTCACCTCTGTTCTGAGGATCCCTATGTGTATACTCCGTGTCCTAGAAATTGACTCTGACTGCCTATGAGGTACTTGACTTTGAATATTCTAGACAACTCATTCACGTTTCCCAAACAGAACTTCCCAAGTTGATGTCTGAGGGTCCTAATTTCGGTTCCTTACCCATGCCAGTTGGCACAGTTCGTCCTCCTGCACAGTGCAGTGACCTGTGCTTCTTTCATTGGTAGCTCAGCAGCTTTAGCTCAGGCTGCAAACCTACCTCTACCCACTCTCCTCAGCACTGTCAGCATTAACATGTTAATACATAGGGTTTTAAAAAATTAATTTATTCAGATTATACCTCAATTGTTATCCCCTTGCTTGTCTCCTCCCGTTCCTCCCTCCTCCCTCCTTCACCCTATTCCCCTCTCCTATGTCTGTGACAGAAGGGGACCTCCTCCCCCACCATATGGTCCCAGCCTATCAAGTCTCATCCTGTTAGCCTGCTTATCCTTTCCCTGAGTGCCACCAGGCCTCCCCACCTCGGGGAAGTGGTCATATATGGGCACCAGAGTTGATGTCAGAGTCAGTCCCCACTCCCTACAGAACTCTGGATAGTGTTCTGTCCGTTGGCTAGATCTGAGGAAGGGTTCAATGTTTACTGCATGTATTGTCCTTAGTTGGTGCAGTAGTTGGAGCAGACCCTCCTGGGTCCAGATCCACTGTCATGATGTTCATTTTGTAGGTTTCTAGGACCCTCTGGATCCTTCTATTTCCCATTCTCCCATACTTCCCTCACCTAGAGTCCCAGTAGGAGATCCCTGCACCTATCCTAATCTCCTGGTAAGTGAAGACTTTCAGGGGACATCCCTTATAGGCTAATGTTGAATTATAAGTGAGTATATACTATGTGAGTCTTTCTGAGTCTGGGTTAATTCTCTCAGTATGATCATTTCTAGTTCATCCATTTGCTAGTAAATTTCAGGATTTCCTTGTTTTTAATAGCTGAGTAGTATTCCATAGTGCAAATGTACCTTTATCCGTTATTCGACTGAGGGACATTTAGGTTGTTTCCAGGTTCTGGCTATGATGAATAAGGCCTCTGTGATCATGATTGCTGAAGGGTCTCTTGGTCTTTCAGGACAAATCCCAAATAGGGTTCCCACCAGCTGCTTTCTTGAAAGACTCATTTTCTCACATTGTTCTTGCTCAGCCCTCTCTAGGACTATTAGACGTGTTGTTCATGGTCTGAGTGTTTGTTCACATCTGTGTCTGCGCAAAATGACTTTGCCTCAAAAAGCCTCCTTATCATCACCAGTATAAGTCAGCATGTCTTGCCGCACATGCATGCTTCGCAGACAGCTCTTCCTTCTTCTCCTAGCACTGGGCTTCCAGCTCACCTGGCCCTTGCTGGAGTTCCAGTCCACATCCTTTTGTATCCCAGTGGTCATCCTCCTCAATCGTGACTTCCCGAAAGTCTTGGCTGAGCTTCAGTCACTGTTGCCTCCCAACCCTTAGCATGGTGGCTGGCACATAGTTGGGCCTATGTACATGTTTGTTTGTTAGTTTCATTACAAAAGCCGGAGTCTTGCAAATATGCAACCACCTCCAACGCAGGACAGCCTTCCTATCTCCAGGAGAATAGTGATGCTCAGGGAAGGATCTGCCCTCCTCACGAGCCCTGTGGGTCCATGACTTTGGCTCCCACTCTTGCTATTTGTCTTTGCATGCTAGCTTCACCTGCAATAGACTAGCAGAAGGAATCTGAGTCACTCCTCAAGTCTCCGGATCCATGGTCCCATTCTGCTGCTCAGGCTTGAGACTCTGAGACCCTCTGCTCTTTCTCCAAGTGTTCAGCAGAGCCTGGCCTGCATAAGTCTCCCTTCTGCAGAGAAAAGGGGAAAGAGACAGTTCCCCCACAACTTCCAGGCTCAGTACCAGAGCCTGCCTACGGCTGGCTGTTCTCTTGAATCTCAGAGCAGTAGCCACAAGGAGCTCCTGCAGCTCTCCTGCTGAGGTGTGAAGCCTCTGCATCCAGAGACAAACAGCAGAGCCTGCATAGTTAGCGCTCAGCAAGAGTCTGCTGAGTGACCAGCAGAATACCAAGGGATGCAAGATGCTGTCCAAGCGGTTTCCGCTATGGCTGGCCATTCTTTTCTGCACAGAAAGGAGTGAAGGGCAGCAGAGAGGAAGATAGAGAGAGGTGTGAGGAACATTTCTCCACATTTTTTTTCTGTTGACCCCCAAGGAGGGCCTCTAGATCAAGAAAAACACAGGGGTCTCCAAGCTACCAGTTCCCCCCTCTGTCTTGCCTTTAGCCCTGGGCTGTACCCTTCCAGGTTGCAGCAGACAGAGGTAGACAAACTAGCTTGGAGACAACTTTAAGTGAATTCAATTACCATAGCAACCAAAACTACCAGTATGGAGATTCGGCTCCAGACAGCAGCAATCCTGGCATCCCAGAGAAGTAGCTATCCAAAGGGAACTGCTGAGAGATCAGGAGGTAAGGGGGTGGGGGTGGAGAGAGGTACCTCCTAATTCATTTAGACTTTGAGGGGTTCTGCAGAGCTCTTATTAGCCAGATGCAAGTGTCGGTTACCCCTACCCTCTGTGGGCCTAGAGCAATGAGCACATGCTGGCCTCCTACTTCCTATTGTGCCCTTCCATGGATGGGCAGGAGACCAGCCTTCCTTCTGTACATCTCTGAAGTGTAGAATTTAAGAGGCAGAGCTCCCTGGCTGGTGAGATGGCTCAGCTGGTAAAGGTACCAGGCTTGTTACCAAGCCAGACGGCCTGCATTTGCTCTCTAGAACCATCACAGTAGAAGGAGAGAACACACAGAGAAGGGAGTGAAGGCAGCAGAGAGGAAAACAGAGAGCCCCATGCAGAGTGTGACTGTTGGGATAGGACCCGCCAACCTCATATGCCCTTAGGGCTCTATGACTTTGACTTCCACCATCACTGTTCTGTCTTCACATCGGCTTCCCTAAGAGTGGTCCTCGAAACAGAAGTGGGTACTCAGGAGTCCGATGCCATGGTTTTAAAACAAGCCATGCTAAGGGGTCTTGAGCAAACTGCTCAACTCTGCTGCAGCTGGTTTGCTCGTCTGGTCCTACGGGGCATGCTTGCACCTGTTCCGTCAGCGTGTTGTCACAAATGAAAACCCGGGAGTGCAGAGAGAAGGCTTTAGTGCTGTGTAGTCCGTGGTGACTAGCAGACAAGAGTGTGTTGTTACGTCTCATCACTGCTATTATTAACACCCCCCCACGCCCCACAGAGATGACGATCCCAGACTCTAGGTCCTCCTGTCTCAGGGGTGCTTCCCAAAGCTGCCAAGTTGGGTCATAGCAGGCAGTTCCTTCCTTCCCTGGAAGCCAGCTAAAGAAGCAGAGGGCTGCAAATGACCAGAAGCCTTGCTCTCTGGAGACCTCATCTCAGCCTGTCAGCTATGGTCACCCCGGGAAGTTTCCGGGAGAATAGACGCCAGAGATTGGTGATTTCATTCATGTCTCTTGTCTCCATAACTGAGTTAAACAAGTGCTAGACTCCAAGGCCATTGGGTTAAAGCAGCGCTTCTCAACCTGTGGGTCGCGACCCCTCTAGGGGTTCAAATGACCCTTTCACAGGGGTCGCCTAGGACCACTGGAAAACATGAATATTTACATCATGATTCATACCAGGAGCAAAATCACAGTTATGAGGTAGCAACACAAATAATTTTATGGCTGCAGTCACTACAACATGAAGACCCGTATTAAAGGGTTGCAGCATTAGGAAGGTTGAGAACCACTGGGTTAGAGGCTTGGTCCCCAGCAAGGCCCTTTAAGGGAGTGGTGGAACCTTCAAGGTTCTTGGGTGGTGCTGCTGGTTACATCTGCACACACTTGAGTGCAATAGTGGGACCCACTCATTCTTCTCTTGTCTGACCATAAAATAAGCAGGCTTGTCTCAGCCGCATTGGGCTGCCTCTCCAGAGGTCCAAACACAGCTGGACTACCCATCTGCGGATGGGAAGCAAAGTCAAGGCTTCCTCCTTCTAAGATAATTGTCCCAAGCACTCGCCACATAACAGAAAGCCGACTGGCACGTGTGTGATCACTGCAGTACAAAGAAGCAACAGCTTGTGATGAAGGCCAGATCCTCCTCTGTGAAAAAGTAGGGATAAAATAAAAACCAGTCTCAGAGAAACACAGGCCTGCTCATAAGCATGGAAGGTGAAGATGGGCACCGCCTTTATGGCCTTGTCTCCTGTGTGTCCCAGTTTTATTTCCCATGTGGCATGTGAACAGCAGGAGGTCAGAGGTGATTCTCTTCAATAAAGCAATGGCTAGTGATGGTATCTCGTCTCCTCCTCTGGCGGGGGTGGGGGTATGCTCTTTCATTCCAACAGTTTTCTTTTCGCAATGGACCAGGCCTTATGCCAGCTGCTGGGGACACCAAGACAAAACAATTTAGGGGGTTCAGCTTGGCAGCCAAGAAAGACTCTGAGGTCCCAGAGAAGCATGGTGTGGGGTACTATTTTGTAGGGGAGAGTATATCGAAGTTAAATTGGAGCATTACAATTAATCCAGTGGTGGGCAACGTGGCCAGGCATTGGCCATATCCTCTGTGTGGATCTGAAATAAAGTGCTGCCCACTGGAGAACTGAGCGGGGGGGGGGGGGGGGGGGGCGTACAGGCAGAGAACAGCGGGTACAAGAGGAAGTATGGAAGGTCAGTTGTGCAGAAGGTGAGACATTTAGGGATGAAAAGGAGTGTGTGTGTGTGTGTGTGTGTGTGTGTGTGTGTGTGTGTGTGTGTGTGTATGCACTCGAATTCATGTGCGTTTAAGGGGATAAGGAGGAGGATAGAAGATGGGTAAGGGATGAGATCCAAGAGCTAATCTCTCTTCTTATCTCTCAAGCAATCAGCAGTTCTCTAAGCCCTAGATAGTGTGGCTGGCTATGCTGGGATTTGTACAGCTTTATTTTTAAAAAAATTATTTTCCCTGGAACCAAAGGAGCTGTTGAGTGTGTTTTGGGTTAGTTAACTCCAGCCCATTTCTGAAGGTTTGCTCCACTCTTGGGTCCTACATGTCCCCAGCCGACAGCTTTTGCCAGCTCAGCATCAACAACCCTGACTTGAACAGCACTCAGAACTCTGACCTCCCTCCTTCCTAAAAGGTCCCAAACTACTCCACCCACCTACACCCACCCCCTCCCCGCCTTGCCAACTCTGCTTTGTATTAGCATGTCTGAGGCCAGCAGCAGCATCTTCCCAGGCAGCAGAGGCCCGACCTGGACTCTTCTATGCTGCTCCACGCCCAGCCAACCAGGGTCCTGATTCCTTTTTTACCTCTAACATATGTCTCTTGTGCTTCATTTGTCCATCTGCAGTAGTTGAGGCCCTCATCAACTTTCCTCTGGAATGCTGCAGGAGACGGCTAATTGGTCCCCCAGCTTCCTGTCTTGTCCTGCTCAAATCCACCATCCACACTGCTGGGTCAGAGTGGGCTTGCAAGCACAGATCTGATTGTATTGTGCATTTGCCCTAAACCCAGGGTAGTGCCCTGTGGCTGGCAGGGTGGAGTCTGGTTCTTCAGTTTGCCACTAGAGACCCCTGTTGACTGCCTGCCTGCCTCACTAGCCTCTGTCGTGGTGTGTCCTGCTGCAGGCCTTGTGTCTGCTCTGCTTGCTGCTCACAGCATTCCAGTTCTTACCCCATTTCTGGACTCAGTTCAGCTGTCATCACTTCCATGGTGGCTTTCACTCAGACTGGGCCCCAAGCTTCCCTAGAGGCTAACCCCACCCCTATCATATATCCTAGCTCTGTCAGTAGCACCAACATCACTGCACAATGCTTGTTTCTGTTTCCTCACCTAAGAATAAGTGCACTTGGGCTGGAGAGATGGCTCAGCGGTTAAGAGCATTGGCTGCTGTTCCAGAGGTCCTGAGTTCAATTCCCAGCAACCACATGGTGGCTCACAACCATCTATAATGTGATCTGATGCATATTGTATACATAATAAATAAATCTTAAAAAAAAAAAAGGATTAAGTGCACTCTATTCAATTGCTTCAAGTAGTTATAAAACTGGGACTGGGAAGACAGAAATTGGTAAAGTGACCCAAGTTTGGATCCTTAGCACCCACATAAAAACTGGGCACAGTGGTGCACATTTATATTTATGTCACTAGTGCTGGGGGATAGAGGTGAAAACAGGTGGATCTCTGAAATGTATTGGCCAGCCAACCTAGCCAAATTGATGGGCTCCAGGTTGAATGAGAAACCCTGTCTCTAGATGGAGAGTGATCTAAGAAGCTATATGAAATCAGCCTCTGGCCTCCACAAGTGTGTGTAGGCACACACTCACATGCACACACACACACACACATATAACACATACACACACACACAGGCACACACACACATAACACACACACACACACAGGCACACACACATTAAACATACACACACCTAGCAGCTCTTTGTCTTCATCTTCATCGACTTTCCAGTGAGGTTTTTAGTAAACCTACACATCAGATCATACCTAACTTTTTATTTGCCATATCTGTTTTTGTGCAGTAAACTCTCCATTCTAACATTTGTGGTTCCTAGGATCAAACTCAACTCTTCATACTTGGCAAGTACCATTACTTTCTGTGCCATCTTACCGGCCTCAGTTGCTGAATAAGGGTTTGGTTTTTTTTTTTTTTTTTTTTTTTAGCTAACATGAGTGAACAAAGACTTATCAGTTCTGCTTGTTAGATGTATGATTCAGGGTTCTCTCTATATACATATGTAATATTCATACATTTATAAAGGGGATTTGTTAAAATGGCTTACAGGCTAGTCCAACAATGGCTGTCTACCAACAGATGGTCCAAGAATCCAGGAGTTGTTCAGGCCATGAGGCTAGATGTCTCAGCTGGTCTTCAGTCCATGATGAAATTTCAAAGGCACAGGCTCTAGTGCCAGCGGAGAAGTGGACTTGCCAGTAAAAGCAAGAGCAAGTAGGCAAAAAGAGCCAGCTTGCTTCTTCCCTGTCCTTGTATAAGCTTCCAGCAGAAGGTGTTGCCCATATTAAAGGCGGGTCTTCTTACCTCAAAAGATCTGGATTGAAATGATTTATTTGATGAAAAATAAAATCTCTCACAGGTGTACCCAGACACTTGGGTTTTAGTTAATACCAGATGTAGTCAAGCTGACAACGAAGAACAGCCACCACCACATGCCTCCTGGTGCTATGCAAGAGGAGGAGAACACGCAGGGAGACAGAGCACCTGTGGCACGTGCCTTTCCCTTGGTAGCAGTTGGATAGGGTGACATGGGAGGGAAAAGGAAGCTTCCTATAGAACTACAGCCAGTGGTAATTCCCCTGTTCCCTCCCTCATCACCCCCCCCCCCCAGGACTGTCACTCACCCATGAGGCTGCTGTATGGTTTTTGTCTTGTTTTGGTTTGGTTTTGGTTTTGCCCACTTCAGACAACCGAAGCAAATGGGAACCTGCCAATAGTGAGCTCAAGTTTGCAAAATGGACTTGAGCATTGGTTAAGGAGTCGGGAACATACCACTTTGGGGGACGGCAGCCTGCCTGGGAGTGAGGAGGCTCCAGGGATCCACCAGGAAGAGTCTTCACCCTCATAACACAGGGCAGCAATGTTCTACTACTTAAAGCGTGTGGCTTCTTGCTGTAGCTGTTTTCCTCGCACCAAGGCAGGCGTCTTCTTTCTTTATGACTCTGAGTTTGATTTAACACACACACTTTAAAAAAAAAAATGGAAGAACAACTTCTTAAATTTACAGTAAATGTATTGTTCAATAGATTTGATTTATTAGTTAGGAGGCACAGAAGAGCCGCAGGGGCGATTTATTGTGGTGTCTCAGGAACTGGAGCCGCTGGCCGGGTCTGCTTAGCTTTCCATGGGGGCAGAAATCCAGGGGAGAGAAGACCCGTAGTTCATTGGCACCAGTGGCGATTGCAACTGCCTTTGACTACTCTGTATGTCACATGAGGGCAACGGAAGGAGGTGGGCAGAGTGAGGCCCATGATAAAATGAGACTTGTTTCTACATGGTTGCTTGGGTGGGACCAGGAAACAAAGCGGTTTCCGGGCATCCCAACTTTAAGAGATAGACATGCTCCTCTGTCTCCATTAGGTAGATGGAAAACGTGTGTGTTGTGGGGGTGTGGGTAATGGGAGTGTAAGCCAAGGCTTATAAATTTACAAGGGTCTGCTTTGACTCCTGCCCTGAGAACACTGCTCTTCTCTCTGCATGGTGGGAAAATATGGAGATTCCCTTTGCAGGGGAGGGGAAGTCTGCAAAAGACCTCCATGTGTGTGATAGATGACCACAGTTGAGAAGGAAGGACAACATTGCTACAGAGGCAAGATCTTGCACAAAGCTCCACAGTTGGAGTAAGAAAAGCCATGACATTCAACACCTACACGGGGCAGAGGTGGGAATGAGACGCTTGCCCTGCTCCCAGAAGACCATCTGTGACGCTATCAGTGTGGGCAGCCAAGTCTCACTCTGCTTGAGGGAGCTGTACCTAAAATCTACTGCTGGTTAATTCAGGAAAAGACAAGAGTGCAGCCAGAAGGCTCACTGGGAAAGGTGAGAAAACACAGGCCCAGGAGGAAGAGGAGAGGGCTTTACACACGTGACAACCTCATTGAGGGCTCTTGAAAGCAGAAAGCACAGTTTCTCTCAGCTTTTCTGTGGTGGGGCTCTTGAGAAGGGTAGAGTACGAATAAGTGTCTGCATGAACGGTGCCACCTAGGTTAAGCTTCTGTGGTGATGGAGATTGTCTCTACCTGCTCTGTCCAGTGTGGTCACCATGAACTCCACTTAGCCATTTAATACTTGAAGCACAGTTGAGAAAGGAAACATTCTATTTTAATCATTTAATTTAAAAATTAGTTTAAATAGTTCTGTGGGGCTAGTGGCTATCATACCAGAAAGCACCAATCTAAGAGATGAGATACTTAGAGGCAATGTCATCACCGAATGCAGAGGATGCAGGAGACTCTTGTAAGTGCTTCATATTTGCCTAAAAACACTGACGTGCTGGGAAAACTGGGCAGTGGTGTGGTCAGACTTAGGGCTCAAAGATTCTCTGGGGCACTGTATTGATAAGGGTAGACATATTATCCCAATGCACAGCACCCACATTTCAACAATTGACAGGACAGTTTATGTTGTTGCTCATATCACAGGCCACAGAAGGCTAGGAAGGGTCGCTCTCTGTTTCATACAGTCATCTGGGAACCCAGGTCCCCCTTTTCCTGTGGATCCCTCGAACCCTTAGAAATCCCGTTTCGCCACTGGATCAAGATAAAGACAGAGCACCCAAAGGGTCACCCTGGGTGTTTTGGGGAGACTTGTGCATGTCACCTTGACCAGAACTTAGTCACAAGGCCAACACTGACTTCAAGGGGCCATGGACGATGTGTCTGTGTCTATTAAAAATAAACAGCTTGGTTTGGCCCCGCTGGCAGAAGCAAGATGACGGAAGGAACGTCATTCTTTGGAAAGCACGTTGAGCCAGGCGTGGTGGTGCACGCCTTTAATCCTAGCACTTGGGAGGCAGAGGCAGGCGGATCGCTGGTCTACAAAAGTGAGTCCAGGATAGCCAGGACTGTTACATAGAGAAACCCTGTCTCGAAAAACCACAAAAAAAAAAAAAAAAAAAAAAAAAAAAAGAAAGAAAAAAAAAGAAAAAGAAAGAAAGAAAGAAAGAAAGATACTGCTGTGGCCCTGAGGCCTACCACCTTCAGAAGCCCACCTGTGGCAAATGTGGCTCTCCTGCCAAGCACAAGAGAAAAAGTGTAATTGGAGCGCAAAGGCTATGAGATGAGATACACCCGGGACCGGGCAGATGAGGCACCTAAAAAGTGTCTACCACAGATTCAGACATGGATTCCATGAAGGAACAACACCTAAACCCAAGAGGGCAGCTGTGGCATTCAGTTCATTCTGAGGACTTCAATCAGTCATAAAATAAATGCTCTGGTTTCAAAAATAAAATAAAAAATAAAAAAAGTAAAATAAGCAGTTTGATTGGCAGCAGCCACAGGTGGCTACTTTATATCTCTCTTCCTGTGAAACAGGAGTGAAGTAAGATGTGCAGAGAGCTAATGGAGGTGACATACCGGAAACAAACACAAAGAACTGTTCTGGTTGGTGGTTTTGGTTTGTTGAGTTATCTGGGAAGAGGGGATCACAAGTGAGAAAGTGTCTCCGTAAGACTGGCCTGTATGGAAGCCTGTAGAGTGTTTGCTGTCTTAATTAGTGATGGAGGCGGGAGGACCCAGTGCATTGTGGGTGATGCCACTCCTGGGCAGGTGGCCCCAGGGTGTATAATACAGCAGGCTGAGCAAGCTATTGGGGAGTAAGTCAGTAAGCATCACTCCTCCATGGCCTCTGCTTCAGTTCCTGTCTCCGGGTTCCTGCCTTAACTTTGCTCAGTGATAAGAGTATGTATAACCTGAGAGCTACAAGCTGAAACAAATCCTTTCCTTTCCAAGGTGGTTTTGGTCATGGTGTTTGTCACAGTAATAGAAACCCTAACTGAAACAGAAGCCCAGCTGCCAGCTGGGTTCTGAACCGACTCCAGCCTCTCTCAACCTGGGCCTCATCATAGTAATTATGAAGCTGACCTACCAAGACCAAGAAGATTACACATGGAGGCATCACTGGCAGGCATATTGTGTGTGTGCCCTTTTCCACAGGAGAACAGGACAAACTTTGGGGAGAATATGCTGGAAACTCCTGACCTTCTCAAATCCCAAGGCCACATCTGGCACACATAGGTACAACTGTCTTGGGCAAACCTTCTCAGTGACTCCCTGGAGAGATGGCCTTTGTTAGTAAGGTTGAGGCTTGCTGAACTATTTATGGTGACATTATATGACATCTGCAGTGTAGAGGCCTTAGGATATAGATGACACATGATTGGTCATGAGTTGGTAGTGTTCGATGTTAAGTGAGGGGCATGGGGTGTAATTTCCTCACCTGTAAGGACTTTTCGAAAAGTGTTGAGAACCCATGTTAGTAAGGGATTTGTAGAGAGCCCTAAGCCTCTTAAGACCTTGCAGTATGGTCATAGGAGCTGGCCTGCCTCTGTGGACTTGTCCATTCAGCAAAGCAATTAATGGTTTTGTAGCTGAGTTTCCCACAAACTCAAGGAGGCAGTCAAGCCAGGCTTTGAGCGCTGGAGAGCAAAGGCATTTGGTTGCAAGCGTCACGGGTGTGCAGAGATGGAAAGTGTTAGGTTCTCATGAACTTTGTGAGCTTGCCAAGGAGGTCGGTGTATAAAATCAGTGCACAAATCTCCTCAGTAGGATTTTCTGCAACGGCTCGGAAACTTGGTTTTCCAGCTTTGGAATTGAGAGACAGTCCACCTCATTGTTTATGATCATATCATTTCTGTGGAGTCAGGAAGCACCTCTTGGACTCCCGTGGTTTTTTTTTCCCATTACTTCAGTGAATACTAGAAATCTCATTCATTTTGATTAGTGCTCTGTCCATTTACATGTGAATGCTGTGTCTTTGGACAAGGCAGTCGCTTGTATGTTAGTCTAAACAATTTAACAGTTCTTACTGGCAAGAAGGGACTGGGTAGAAATGGAACCCTTGAAGAGCTGGAGCCCTTGGTAGGAGAATTTACTGCACAATCAGAAGGACCTGAATTCAGACCCCAGAATGCACACACACAAAAATAGGTACAATTATGTCAGCCAGTAACTCTAATGTAGTGGTGGTGGTGGAGGCAGGAGGATTGCTGGTACTTACCAGCTAAGCAGCCTCCCTCCAGGTAAGAGACCCTATCTTGGAGGAATAGGCAGATAGCGATAGTGCAGAACACCCACACGCACAGGTGCACATACCCACATACATGTGCACAAATATGCATACACACAAAAAAGACAAAAGGAAAGATGGCCAATGAGATGGCTCATCAGGTAAAAGTGCTTGTTGTCCCAGAGCCTGGTAACCTGAGTTTCATCCTCCAGTCATAGTTTGAAGGAGAGAACCAACTCCCTCAAGTTGTCATCTAACCTTGAGTAACTAGTAATCATTATGTAATATATAATGATATATTATTATGTACCATATAAAGTATTAATTAAACAATATATATTTAATATATAAAATATAATTTATGGTTAAATGATGTGTAATATATAATTACTAAATAGCCAGGCATAATTATTATTTATCTATTTATTATAATGATTGTATTTTTAATTATTAAATATAATTATACATTATTTGATATGCTATATAAATATGCAAATTATATACAATTAGTATAAAATGATATAATTAATATACAAATAATAAACAATTGGTTATAATAAATTTTTAAAAAGAAAACCATCCTGAAAGTGTACAGTTGCAGAAATTGGGTAGCACAGAACAGAAAGAGGGGGCAATGGAAGACGTATCTAAGGGGTAGACTCTGATCTCACACATTCTGAGGGTGCACTTGCACATTCAGCACATCAAAGACCTTGGGTAACCTGCCTAAAGTTCAAGTACATTGTTTGCAGAACTACACTGAATATTTTGAAGCGCTGGTTTCAGACACGCCTAGACTCAGCTACAATGTCATAAAGTTAACATTTTTATTTATAATTGCATGTGAGACATGTTTCCACAGAGCCTGACACCATCCTTATGAGTCCTATGATATGATACCATCATTAGTACCCAGTTTTGCAAATGAGGGAAATACTCATCAAAGAAGTCAAGTGGTTTGCCTGAAGTCAGACAGCCAGTAAATGAAAGTCAAACATTGGAGCCAGGTCTATCCAGAGACTGTGCTCTCCTGCACTAAGCCTCCACTGTCCTGGATCGGTTGATGTGGTTCTCACATAAGGTTAAACTTCAAACCCAGCATCCTTCAGTCCTGGTGTCTTTAAGCCACATTTGTCTTCATAGTCATGGCTGCAAAGAAACAGGGGCATTGCAATTGGCTGTGTCCCGGCTGTTCCCAAAGAGGTGACTTTCCAAGGGTGTGATTCACATCTTGCCTGGGTGGAAAGAAAAGAATGCTGTGCAAATCAGTCTGGCTGAACACTGGCCCAGTCTGCACAGGCAGGACCAGCTGAATCCCATGTTGTAGCCTTTCCCTGGAAAGGGGGTACTGTGGGGGCTCTCTTCATCTAGGATCGGCCCAAATGGAATCCCCTTGTCCTTCTTCTCTGCCAACCCCCATATGTCCTCATGTCCATGCTTGAGATCCACCAAAAAGGGACTTGGAGAGACCAGATGGCTAATTTGGCACATATTCTATCACTTATAACCAAGGGAACTGTCCGAGTGACTGTTAGAATAAATCAGACTCCAGATGCACTGAGCATCGCCCATGTATCACACGCTGTGTCAGGAATCCGAGCTGGCCAAGATGCAGCCATACCTCACACCACATCAGTGCTAGGAAGAGACACCTGTGCAGACAACTAAGCCTGCCGAAAGAACCACACTTGGGATACACAGGAAGGACTGTAGAACCCCGTAAAGAGGGGGAACAGTCAGCTCATCTGGGATTCAGGAAGGATTTACCAGACCTTACTGTGTGAGCGTTGCGCTGGGTATTAAAAGGCTGAGGCTGCTAAGAAGAGGGTGTTCGGTAGCTACTTCCTCAAAATTGAGACAAACATTCTCTCCTGGAAGGAAGAGGGTGACACATAGGACAATGAAAGTGAATGAAGTTAAGAGGTCCAGGAAACCCAGAACCTTCATAATCACCTACCACCACCACCGAAGCCAAGATTGTAAAACAGTGGACACTTGCTGAGGGAGGAAGCTGCCTGACAGAGCTAGCTGCAAGTTGAGCAGGAAACTCTAGGGATGCAGTGTTCCAAGTCCCCACTGAAGCTGGGTGAGACTTCTTGATACTGTAGCTTCTCTGAGTTACCCATGCTTCTGTACCCATTCCCCTGAACCCCCTCCCCCTGCCCAAAAGAAAACCCCTCACTGGTTTGCCAACTATATTTGAGTGGAATCGATCTTTGACCCATCACAAGTCGGGCAAATGTTTGCTCACATCTCCCCACAAAGTGGGAATAAACAGGAAGTGGGGGTGGGCATTTCTGGAGGATGGGACAGCAAGTGCAGAAGCTTGAAGAGGTGATGGGACAGGAAGCCACCAGAAAGAGGCGGTGCCTGCAGCTCAGGAGAAAAGTGTAAGTAGGTCAGGTAGGTCGGGGAAGTGAGAGAGACGACATGATGGGGGCAGTCCAAGAGGAGAGCGTTGTAAGAACGCAGCAAAGAGGTGGGGGTGGTTAAGAATGAAGAAAACTGGTAGCTGGGAGCCAGGGAAAGCTCAGGAAAGGACCCTCAGCATGAGAATAAACTTAAAACCACAAGTCTGCATTCATTCTCCCCGGGAAAGGACAGACAGAGAAGAGAGAGAAGCAAGGAAGAGCAAGAAACCATCCCGGAAACAGTGCACCTGCTGGAGGAAGCGCCTGGAGCTGAGACTGGCTCAGCTGGCTGAAGAGCTTGCCACACAAGCCTAAGGAGCAGCTTTATTTCTAATGCCCACAGAGAAGGCCGGGTGCAGCGGTGTTTGCTTATAATGCCATCTTTGGGGAGGCGGAGACAGGAGGATCACTGGGGCTTATTGGCCAGCCACAGGTTCTCAAAAAAACCAAGGTGAATGCTATAGAGGTCCCCTGCTACCATCCACCTTCCTTTGTCATCTGTGAGTGGTGATGTCTACCCTAAGGGCACAGAAGACATAGCCAGCAGCCAGTGTAGGGCTGTTCCCAGCTCAGAGTTGACATGCAAAGGTAGATGTGGTAGTTTGAGCTACTTGATAAACTGGGGGGTGGGTGGTGGCTCCCCTTTTCTGAGTAATTAAGGAGGGGGGAGAGGGAAGAGGGAGGGAGGGAGGGTGGAATGAGGAGAGGGGGAGGGGCTACATTCAAGATGTAAAGTGAATAAGTTAATTTAAAAATAAAAAAGAACCCCCCCTCATAGGCACATATGTTTAAATACTTGGTCCTGAGTTGGTGAAACTGTCTGGAAAGGATTAGAAAGTGCTGCCTTGTTGCAGGAGCCCTGTCACTGGGAGAGTAGGCTACTCGAGGTTTCACAAGCCCATCTCTGCCTCTCTGTCTCTGCCCTGTGCTTGTGGATCAAGACATAGATGCCCATCTACCGCTCCGGCCTCCTGCCTGCCTGTTTGCTGCCATGTCCCTCCACCATGGCTGACATGGACTCTAACCCTCTGAATCCATGAGCTCCACATTAAACGCTTTCTTTTATAAATTGCCTTGATCGTGATGCTTTTTTCTTTATCACAGTGATAGAAAAGTAGCTAAGATACTGCATATACCTCAGTATTTGCAAGGTTGCACTGGATCCCTCAGAGAGCTCACAGCTCCTCTTCCTGCCTATGGCCTCCCAGATCCTTCCTCACATGCTAATGTTGTTTCAAACTTAGAGAAATGGACTCTGATAACAAAGTTATCAGATAACCAGTTCCTCTGCCCAGTGGTAAGGCTATGGGGGTGAGAGACAGGGATAGGAAAAAAAAGTGACAGCAAGGACTAGGGGCTACCCCTGCTGACCATTCGCCTGCAGCTTCATTTTCTGGGTAAAGCAGGGAGGTGGGAGCCCATGGACAAACAGGTCTCAGAACTTATTCCTCCTGCATAGAACTGGCCTCTAGGACATCCCCTATGGCTTGCTAACCCTCTTCCTCATCCCTGTCCCTACAACTCTGCCCCTAGTCCTTTAGTCTCTTTTGGAGCTTAGGGACTCAGATGGCCCAATGAGATAAACTTTTCATGGTAGGCTGTGGCCTGCCACTTATATTGTCATGTGCATATTGGTTTAATGTATGTGCAGAAGCACCCACAGCACATAATCTGCCTGTTCAAAAGTCTTCCCTAGACAGATTGCTCTGTACTGTCGACGGAGAACAACAACCAAATGCCCAAATTCAAGACATTGTTCTAAGTATGTTACCTGTGATAGCTACTAAGGTGCCAAGGTTCTGTGACATTTTAGAGATGAGAAAAAAATAAAACCAATGCACGAAGAGGTTAAGTAGGCTCTCTTTGGCCCTACAACTAGGTAACAGCACAAGCCAGTTCAAACTTTATCACTCTAACCTCAAAGTCTGTTTCCCCCTCCCCCCTTCAAGTTACATGACATTCTGAATGTAGACAACTTAGAACTCTCAGAAGAGTCCCAACTCTAAATCCTTGCCCAGCATGGGACAAACAACAGAAGTAGGACAGCCACAAGAAGTGAGGCTGAGAGTGACCCTTCAGGAAGCCCAGGCAAGCTTCAAAGAGCAAAGCCTGCATACAGCTGCGCTGAGAAGAACAGTCACAGGCAGCAACAGCCTGGCATGTCAGCTAAGAGGGAGCCGGCTCTGAGCTATGTTGCTCCTTCCTCTCAGAGTTCACATGGTGACAAGCTCCGCAAATAGCGGCCAGAGCCTCGGGACCTACTAGGGAAGAATCCTCATGTGTGCACAGCTTGGAAAGGACACAGCCGCACATGGACATACACACGCAGTTTTCCATAGGAGCACGGTCTTTAAATAGAAAAGATAATCTGAAATATACCCCGAGCTTGCAGAACACACAAACACACACACACACACACACACACACACACACACACACACACACACACTGGGGCCAGGGTGACTGAACCAACACTTCAACAGTGCCAGGAGTGAGAGGAGGAAACCTAGTGCCCTGGCGGCTCCTGACTTTCAGTTCCTATTTAAAATGTCTGAATTGGGAGCATCGACAAGCTCCCAAATTAGCTTTTTAAATAGAAGCCGAGAGTTAAAGGAAAAGCGGCCGTGTCATGGGGGAAAAGCAAGTGAAAAATCCCGGCCAGGCTGGGCCAGAGGCGGAGGGGGGGAAGGAAGGAGCCAACAGGAAGAGACTGAGCGTGGGTACCCAGTGTCTCCTGGACAATGCCTCTTCCAGCCTCTTGCATTGCACCTTCTTTCTCTTCTCCTTTGTTCCATTTTCCTCATCATCTAGCCTCGGGGGAAAACTATAAACAAAGCCTACACTGGCCTGAACTAGAAATCCAAGTCTCTCTTACTTTTCTCCGGATATTGGAGACAAGATTGAGAGAGAGAGAGAGAGAGAGAGAGAGAGAGAGAGAGAGAGAGAGAGAGAGAGAGAGCGCCCGCGCAGTTCGCACAGGACCCTCCACCAGGTGTGTGTATCTGAGGAACAGGATTGGAGAGGGTGGGGCAGCATGTCTGAATGAGTGTCCTGGCTTCCAGGAAGGCTTACAAAGCCCTGGAGGTCCCATTAGTGGGTCATTCAAGAATCTCCTTTTTCCCAGATAACCATTCCTTCCCTGACAGTGTGGGAGGCTGGATCTCCAAACTACCTTTCATTCCACTGCAGAACAGCAGCAAGAATGTACAGGAGATTCACACCTAGACAGAAAGGAAATATTGTATTTCCACAGTCCCACATTGGGAAAGAGGTGGAAGACCAAAGGAAAGTGTCATATTGGGACCAGACCCCTCAGAGACAAGGTACCTTCTCTCAGGAATCACAGCAACTGAGGTTACAACTAAAAAAATTAAAATAAAACAAGAAAACCCAACACTAGCAACAACAACAAAAACTTCCCCAAAGAGAGGAAAGAGGGAGGGAGAATCCCTGCCAGGGCCTTCCCTGAATTCTTCCAGGATTGGCCAGGGAGTGGCAGTGTTGTTAATCATTATTACTGTATGCAAATGATATGCAAATTCCACCGCGTTGGCAAATGCTAATGGGGTCCATGCCACCTCTTGAATGGCCAACTGTGCACCTTTCAGACTGACACACTTAAGGGAGCTTTGGCTAGAGTAAGTGAACCTATTAAAAAAAAAAAAAAGCTCCAAGCTACCAGAGGCCCGGATTAGCTGAGACCTCAATACCCTTCTCCTTATAGAGCAGGCTCGGTGTGCCACAAGCCAGAAACCCTATTCTGGACTCTGGAAGATCTTTTCCCGGCCATAGTTAAAGACATGCCCTGCCAATTACGCCCTCGCCCTCGCCCTCGCCCTCGCCGCCGCACATTTCGCTTTTCTCTCCATTTGTGTCTTAGCACACACCTCTCCACATTCAGAACTGCGATCTCTCAAGCCAAAGTGTTCCGGTTCTTGCAGAGGCAGGAAGCTACTACCTGCTTCGCAACCTCCAGGCCCGGGATTCCCAGCACCCAGGTCGGAGACACAGGGAAAGTCAGCCACCGTTTCGCTCTGCAGCTGGGACTGTGCTCTACCCGTGCTGCCCGGTGATCATGGGACTCCCGGCTGTTCGTCAATCTCCCCCTCTTCACGCTGGGTCCAAGTACTAAGCAATAGGGGTCTTTGGTCTTCTGGAAAAGAAGCAAGAGTTCACGGTCCTAAATTCTCAGTCTTAATTCTGGATATTTGTAGTGGAGGACTGGAGCGAATCCTGACCTTCTGACTACGCCATCTCACTCCTGTATAACAGTGGCTCCTATGTGGAGGTAAAGGCAGTTTGCACCCCTTGGGACATTTCCAGCTTTGGCACACACAGCTGACAGTTCAGGGTCAGCCTGGAAGCTTGCACGGCGACCCGCTACACCTCACTAGGTGACCAAGGAGAGAAGTTGCTCTGCCGAGTGGACAGTGAATGGAAAACAGGCATCCAATTAAGTGTACACACCCCATACACACCGTCGCTCCCTGCCACCTCTCCCTAAGTCCCCAGCCACACACGCCCCCGAACTCACGATCGCGCCGCACGCCCGGCTCCTCCCCCATCCCCAAGCCAAGCTCACCTTGCCACGCTCGTCTCATGCCCACCCTCGCCGGCACGCGCGCTCACACCCGCGTCGGCACACTCCACTACCACCTCCAGGCACACCCTAGGATTCCTCCACTCTCCTGGGGAGACGCACTGGGCTCTGCCTAGTCTCCCCGCCCCCTCCCGCTGCACCCCCACTCACGCGCGCGCCCCTCTACACACACACACACACACACACACACACACACACACACACACACATACACACTCGCGCAGAGTCACTCCCCCTCGCACGCCCTCGCCCTGGGCACCCTCCCGCCTCGAGACTCCTGGGTCCTCCTCCTCTCTCCCTTTGCTGCTTGGCCGCTCAGCGCTCTCGGGCCCGGCCTGGGGCCGCTCGGCCCCGTGGGGGATCGGTGGGGAGTAGAAGGCGCGCAGCTTCGCCGCCTCCCCCGGACTCTCCTCTCCGCCCCGCCCGCGCCGCGCCCCCACCGCCTCCTCAGGAGAGGGACCTCGGGAGAAGGCAGCCCGTGGCCGGCCGGGCTCCGCTCTGCTCGGCACCGGCGGCGGCGGGGGCAGGGAACGAGCGAACTGGAGCTCACTAGCCGGAGATCGGAGAGGCTAGGCTGGGAGGGGACGTGCTGCCGAGCCTGGGCTGGAGCGGCGGTGGCGGCGGCAGCAGCGGGGGAAGGACGGCCCCACGGACGGACCGACGCACGAACCGACCGAGTGAGGGAGGGACGAGCGACTTCGCCGGCGAGGAGGAGCCGCCCGAGCGGTGGCTGCTAGGCGCTTCCCCGCGCTGCTGGGCGCTCTGCGCCTCGGCGGCCCCCGGCCGCAGCTTCGTCGCGCGCGCGGGGCGCGGGGCCTGGGGCTGGCTTCGGCGAAGGTAAGAGGGATGAGACCGAGCCTTCCGGAGCAAGCAAGTGCGAGGAGCGCTGCTCCCACGCCTGTTGCTCCGGCTGCCCACGCGGCACCCTCCCACTCCCGCGCCCGGGTGGGTGGGCGCTGGGGCGCCGGAAGGATTGGGGGTGGGGCCGGGCCGTAGGGGAGCAGGCAGCCGGCTTGGGGGCGTCGATTCCCTCGGCAGTGGAGCCACCTCCGGGCACTGAGGGGCTGAGAGGTTTGGGGGTGGGGGTGTGAACCTCTGCCCTCTTGCCATTGGCCTGCTTTCCCTCGCCGGGTGCCAGAAGCAGCGCCCCAGCATCTGGCTGCTGGTGGCGACCGTTTGCTCAGTCCCTGCTCTTTGTGAGCTGAGAAGAGAAATGGCTGAGAGTGGAAGCTTGGAGCCTTTTGGGGCGCTTCGCAAAGTTCTCCAGCCCAGCGAGCCTGTAGTGTGCCAGCCAGAGGCTGGGGTGGGGGGGATGAGGCGGGGGGCGGGGGGCGTCCAGCTGGTCCCGCCTGGCACATCTTAACACACTGTGAGCCCTAGGAAAGGTCTCTTAACTATTACAAGCCGGTCCTGGAGAAGGGGTTTCAAAGACTCTTTTGCTTTACAAGGTGTTTACACTGGGGATGGGCAGAGAAGTTAACCTGGAATCAACTAAATTCCTGTACTTGCTTAGTGCTGGCATTTGATTCAGCCCAAGACGTTCTCCTTTCATCTTGGGAGCCTTGATAAGTCAGCAACAGGCTGAGGTTTCAGACTTGAAATCAAGGCAGAGAGAGGTCCCCTTGTATTTGATCGCGCCTCTGAACTTTCACGGGTGACAGGCACAGTGCAGTCGGTAGGGTAGTCAGGTCTTACAGGGTGGTCATGCAGGAATGTAGGAGATGCTTGAATCCATTGCCTTGTTTACTGTTACTCCAAGGGAGCTTGAATGTTTGATCTCGGGGAAAGGGGGCTCCTGAGCACACATTCGATGCCAAGTGTGCCTACGTTACCCCATGCGGATACATATTGGCCCACCCAAAGGAGCTGATGTGTTTATTTTTCCGTGTCACTTCTTAAATGCTACAAGAGGCAAGTACACAAGGGACCTCCAGAGGAAGAACGACTAACAGCTCGTTCCCTTTTGCTTTTGAGAAGGCTAGAGAAAAAAAGAGTTTGGGGAAGCTGCTCTGGCCATCCTAGGAGTGGCACTGTGGAGAAGAGAATGTGCGAGGAGGATGTGCATGTCCCAGGCCTGTGCCCCAGGGATCTCCAGCTTGGCTTTTTTTTTTTTTTTTTCTCCTCATTTCATACCCCTCTACCAAAATGCCACAGACATGGGACAGACTCCCTGAGAACACGAAACGGCCCTCCAGACCAGCTTCTGGGGAGTTTCCACTGAGGTCACTGAAGGGCAGATCTTGGTGATGTGACATTTTTGCTGCTTTGTGTCTATGCTCAGGTGAAGTGTCAAGCCTCAGGACAGGAGGTCTGCCCTTTTTCTTCGATCCTCTGCCTCCAAAATAGAAGCTGCTTAGCAGGCAGCTGACTTTTTACAGCAGGAGAAAGTGGTCTCTTTTTTTCCGGGATTTTTCTCATTTTGTTATTTTTGAGTTTACTTGGGTTTTAATCTCTTTCTCTCTTTCTCTCCCCCACATCCCTACCTCACCCCCACAGCCAAATCTTTCCCACTGTCAAACCCTTTTGCCACAAACAAAAATAGCTTCCGAGTTTTCATTTGTAAGGCATCCACGTCCTAGTAAAAAACCTTGGTTTGCGAGGCGTGTGCTGTGCCATTGGCTGGAAATGGGGCCGCTCTGTGGTGCCTGTTGCAGGGTTCATACCCAGGCCAGCTCGGAGAGGCTCTGGCACTGTTAGGGGTGAGTGTTGCTGTGGCCGCCCGCAGAAGTCCTGTTTGAGTCAGGTCATCCCTGCAGAGTTGAATGGCAGGTATGGCTGAAATGGATTTGGCATGGTGTCTGATAGGTTGATTGTCCTCTTCCAAAGCCGGGTGTGTACATACATGTTCATGTGCACATACATACACATGTACACAGGAAGTGGCAAAAAGGCAATTGCTCTTTCCTTGGTACTTTGAGCCAGAAGGATAGGTTCTGAGTCTCTGGAGGTAGTGTGGCACTCGCATGCCTTCTTGAACGAGATTGTCCAACATTGTTGTACAGGGTGAAAGTTTGCCCTTTGGGACGGGAGACGTTAGGATAGATAGGGAGAGGACTGCCTTTCTCTGAGCTTTAAATTATCCATCAGAAAGCAGTTTGTGAATTACTCGTGGCCTTGGGAAAGGAAGAGTTGACGCAGAGCAGAGGGTGAGGGCATGGAGCTCAGCTTGCGAAGACAAGAAGCTAGCAACGGGACTCCAGAATTTAAGGGCTGTGCTGGAACACGGGCAGGAGAAGGGCATTGTCCTGTCAGAGCCATGTGTCTGGTTAACAAGGTTCTCCAGGGCACTTCCTGAGTCAGTAATCTCTTAATCTTTGCCACTTGAACCCCTGCCAGGGCCCATAGTTAGGATTTATGAGTATTGGGACTTAGCCTCCCAAGGGGCAGGGGCTGGGGGTTTGGGGGTGGGCTGAGGCCTAAGGCCTCTATCCTTTCTAGGAGGGTGAGGGTTTTTTTCCATGGGTAGAGTAGGCCGTAGATTACCTTGGGTCCCAATTGATGCGGTTTGTGTGCCCTGTTCTGGGCACCAGCCTCATCAGGAATTCCCAGAACTCTCTCTGCTGAGATGAGGCTCAGGCTAATTGCATCCCCACAGCAAACCAACCCAGATGCTCTACTTCCTGCTCTGCATGGGCAGCCACTGCAAGACAAGGCCGGCTCAGAGCGACAGGGGCTGTAGCCTCTGTGCCCTGCATCCAGGAGAATCATTTGAACCAATGGGTCCTCCGTCACTTTCTTTTCTAGCTCTTTCGTTTCACAGATGAAGATTCTGCAACACAGTAAGTTAACAGTGGCTTGCTTCCAGGAGTTAAGGGTAGTTCTAACAGAGACTGAAGGGTCCTAGGAGCATGCAGGCCTGGCTGCCTGCTTCTCCTATGGGAGCATCCGGATCAGGCTGCACCTCGTTCAGGAAAGCCATTTGATAGTGAGCAAGACAGTGGTCGGTGCTGAAAACCATCCTAGCCTACATACATTAACTTAGCCACTTTGAAGGAAATGTTGGAGGCTGCGGCTTTTTTTTTCCCCTGTCACCAATAGGCAGAGATGTCATAGGATGTTTTGTGGGAAATAAATGTTGTGTGATATGCAAACGTGCCGTAGACAGTGCCCAGAGCTCTGTTAGTGCTCAGGAACATGACCTAAGTCAGAAGTGGAGTTACCTATAACCAGTGTTCAGCTCATATTTGTTTCCCAGACCCTCACCCCTTGGAAACCTAACTAAGTATAGGCTGAGGGACAGGAACATCTGGCCCAGAGAAAACATAGTTTGTTGTAAGGGTGAATGCCTCGAAGGCAACTACGCCATGCAGGAAGTGTTTCTGAATCTTCTCTCGGTGGTGTGTGGATTGCCTGCTGTCATGGATGAAGGCCCTCCTCTCTCCTCCGTTCTTCAGTTCCTATAATCAAGAGCTCATCAGGCCCATGCTGTTTTTCTGTCCTCTGAGCAGTGACACCTATAGGAAATGTCATTGTCATTCTCATCTTCTGTAAGACTGAGAGGAAGAAAGGGACTTATGAAAATTACCCCTTAGGGGAGGACATCCTATTGGGACTCTAGGTGAGAGAAACAAGGGAGAATGGGGAAATAGAAGGATCCAGAGGGTCCTAGAAAACTACAAGAAGGACATTATGACAGCGGATTTGGGCCCAGGGGTCCTGCTCAAACTATGGCACCAGCCAAGGACAATATGTGCAGTAAACGTCGAACACCAAACCAGGTCTAGTCAATGGACAGGACATTCTTCATAGTTGAGTGGAGAGTGGAGAGTGGGGACTGACTTTCATATGAACTCGAGTGCACCATATTTGACCACGTCCCCTTGATGGGGAGGCCTGGTGGCCCTCAGAGGAAGGATAGTAGGCTACCAAGAAGAGACTTGATACCCTATGAACACATACAAGGGGAGGAGGTTCCCCTTCCCCAGTGACAGTCATAGGGGAGGGGAGTAAGGGGAAAATGGGAGGGAGGGAGGAATGGGAGGATACAAGGGATGGAGTAACAACTGAGATGTAATATGAATGAATTAATAAAAAATGGTATTAAAAAAAAAAAAGAAAATTCCCCCTTAGCATTTGGGCGGGGAAACTGAGGCAGAGATAAACTCCTTGACCACACTTAACAGAGACCACAGAGAATCTGCAGACACTCAGTTCTGGGGATTTTGGTTCAACTCTGTCTCCCACGTTTAGAGACAACAGGCATCTTTGACAAGCCCAGGAGACACAGGAGCAAGCCACAGAGTTGAACTCATAGCATGCAATCAGCAGCACCCATAAATCAGTGTTGCTGGCTACAGCGCTTACTCAAGTATCGCATGCACGCTTGTGCTCGCTGGGCCGAATGGAAGGCTGAGATTGCACGGCCTTTGTCCTAAAAGACCTTTGTGGGGCCTGAGGAGTGTCCTGCCTAGAATCTTGACTCCCGGTGCAATCTGACTACTTACTTATCATTCCGAAAAGCTCGACGATTCCTTGTCTTTAATTTTCTTCATGGGCAAGATAAGTGGTGCCTCCTCCAGATTTTTTTTTTTTTCCGGTAGCTTGATGGAAACAATCCATGGGTGCATAAGGTACTGGCTGAACCTGGTGGGGTCTGCGCTCAGTAATCCATTCAAGGTCAACCCCTTGTCCTGCGCTTCATGATTATCAGGATGCTTGGTACCCATAGGTCGCAGATTTTGTTTTCCATGAAATAATGGACATGATAGATTCCTCTGCCTGGGATCGCTGTGAAGATTAAATGAGATAGCCACTGGAGACAGTGCAATACCTTGCGTAGAGTATCTGCCCATTTATTACTGTTAATGTCATTACTGTTAGTGACGGGGATGTAAAGCACCTATAATCCAAGCTTGGCATGGCTGGTCCTAGAGCAGAGAGGCAGAGTGGAAAGCCTAGAGGAAGGAGAGGCTGTGGGAGAAGAGAAAGCATCACCAAAGGGAGAACAGGTAGTATTTTAATGAGTAGGGTGAGAGGAGGGACCGAGGGATCCAAGGCAGAGAGACAGCTATCCAGGGTTTGTTTGTGAGCCAGTGTCTGCTCTTGTTGTTGGAGGCTAGGCAGGTACCTGAGCTGGCTGGCGGATATTTTAGGCTGGGTGCCTTTATGAGGATGCTAGAATGCCAGGCCGTGGAGTTGGTTTTATTTCGTAGGCTACAGAGTAAAGCACTCTGAGTAGGGTGAATTTCAAGGTAATGGAGGGATCTGCAGGTGGGGAGGAGAGTGAGTGGAGGATGTCAGTGGGAAGGAGGGCCGAGGGAATCCAGTCTTTCATGGTGCTTCGTGATTTAGCATTCCCTCAGAACAGAGTCTGAAAACGACAGTCAGGGTGAGTAGCCTAGGATGAGGGATGCTGTGGGCAGAAGGTGGAGAGCAGCATTCTGGATGGAGATAGTTTAAAGTCTCTCTGTTTCAGATGCATCCGGGTAGAAAAGTCCATTGGCATCTCAGGACCAAAAGAATTGGAAGAGCTGGGAGATAGGAAGCAGGTGAAGTGCCATGCCTGAGAGAAAGGCCAGAGCTCACCACAGGTCTCTGTGGAATTAAAAACAAACAAACAAGCAAACCACTGAACAGCATAACCAACCCCACAAACAATACGGCCAACTCCAAAAGTCACCTCTGTCTCCTTTACTTCAATACAGAAATAAACCAAGTGAGCTCTCTAGAAGCCAAATAACTCTTGAGTTAGGATTTGGCTCTGCGCTGTGTGATCAGTTTAGGATTAGTGGAGTTGAGCGTGCCAACCCCAAACAATTTCCCGTCACTGTTACGTGTGTTTCTGTGTCACCACATGTCTTCCCACAGATGGTATACATTTGGGGATTGCAGAGTCATTCCACTATCATCTTTTAAAAAGCCAGATCTGGGAAGGTAAATCTGTTTCCCGAAGCCAAATATAGTTCACTGTGCCGTTATTCCCTCCCATCCAGGCAGGTGACGGGGAGATGTGGTGCAGAGAGCTGGGAGTGGAGGGACAAGGGTGCCCAGGCCTGAAGAAGTCTCGCAGGGTGCGGGAGAGGACAGGTGAGGGAGCCTGGCACAGGAAGAAGCATTGTTATATAATGGGAAGGAACTCTAGGTTCCAGGCAGATGGAACTAGGAGGCGAGGAAGCTAGGGGAGGCAGTGAGCGCGGTGTAGCTTCCTTTGGGGAGGGCCAGGGACAGTATATGGAGGGAAGGTGGACTGGACTGAGAACCTAAGAATCCCTTCCTTGGGTGGGAGAAAGGCCCTGTACAACCTCACAGCCTTTCTCTTGTTGGTCCGTCATGCTGCTGAAGGTTGCCATCGGACATCAGGTTGCTAGGGCAAGGACCCAGGCCAAGCATCCCCGAAGAGTAAGTAGAACTTTACCACGGAGAGCCTTCTCTATGGGAGTTAGGGGTAGAATCTTACTGGGGCTCTGGGCTTACTTGGGTCACGTGCCTTGGCCAAATCTTCCAAACAGTCTCAGTCCAGTCTCCTTCCCACAGGGCAGGGTGGGTGGGTGGGGGGAGAGGAATAGAGAAAGGATGTGTTTGCTTGATCGTCTTCATTGGTACCCCGTTCCTGATTACCCTGGTGGGTGAAGAGTGAAATAAAAATTAGCATGTTTATCCCACTTTTAAATTCGTTTAATGAGAACTCATTTACCCTCTCCCAATTTAAATTCGTGATAACGCCATAACCTTTCAGAGCTCATTATTACCCATCATCCCAGATCTGCCTGTTAGAGGTTTTCCTTCCCAAGTGCTCCTGGGCCCCTCCAGGAACTTGCCACTTTGTGTCAGGCAGTCTGCAACATCCTCTGAACCGGCCCTTTGCACAGCCCCTCGTGCATCACCACTGGGGTCCTCACTTTTGGTGTTTTCAGTTATTAACATGCCTTGTAGACTTACTGTATCACTCAGCAATGGCTCTCGCCCTTGTTCCATTCTTCCAAAAAAAAAAAAATCAAAATGGACTCAGGTCTTTTCTCTGCTCTCTCCTATCCTCCAGGGGTCACTGAACTAACTCCAAACTGTCGTGCACAGTGTCCCAGCAGCTACCAGCCCAAAAGCTGGAGTCACCATGGCGGCAGGAGTTGCAGCCTGGCTGCCTTTTGCCCGGGCTGCAGCCATTGGATGGATGCCGGTGGCCAACTGTCCCATGCCCCTTGCTCCGGCTGACAAGAATAAGCGGCAAGATGAGCTAATCGTCCTCAACGTGAGCGGGCGACGGTTCCAGACCTGGAGGACCACTCTGGAGCGCTATCCCGACACCCTGCTGGGCAGCACAGAGAAGGAGTTCTTCTTCAACGAGGACACCAAGGAGTACTTCTTTGACCGCGACCCGGAAGTGTTCCGTTGCGTGCTCAATTTCTACCGCACCGGGAAGCTGCACTACCCACGCTACGAGTGTATCTCTGCCTACGATGATGAGCTGGCCTTCTATGGGATCCTCCCCGAGATCATTGGAGACTGCTGCTACGAGGAGTACAAAGACCGCAAGCGGGAGAATGCTGAGCGGCTCATGGATGACAATGACTCTGAGAACAACCAGGAGTCCATGCCCTCGCTCAGCTTCCGCCAGACCATGTGGCGGGCCTTCGAGAACCCACACACCAGCACCCTGGCACTGGTCTTCTACTACGTGACTGGCTTCTTCATTGCCGTCTCGGTCATCACCAACGTGGTGGAGACGGTGCCGTGCGGCACGGTGCCCGGGAACAAGGAGCTACCTTGTGGAGAGCGCTACTCGGTGGCCTTCTTCTGCCTGGACACCGCCTGTGTGATGATCTTCACTGTGGAGTACCTCCTCCGGCTTTTTGCTGCACCCAGCAGGTACCGCTTCATCCGCAGTGTGATGAGCATCATCGACGTCGTGGCCATCATGCCGTATTACATCGGCCTGGTCATGACCAACAATGAGGATGTGTCCGGGGCGTTTGTTACACTCCGGGTCTTCCGCGTCTTCAGGATCTTCAAGTTTTCCCGACACTCCCAGGGCCTCCGGATCCTGGGCTACACCCTGAAGAGCTGTGCCTCAGAACTGGGCTTCCTCCTCTTCTCACTCACCATGGCCATCATCATCTTTGCCACTGTGATGTTTTATGCTGAGAAGGGCTCCTCTGCCAGCAAGTTCACAAGCATCCCTGCGTCTTTCTGGTACACCATCGTCACCATGACTACGTTGGGGTAAGTCAGTGCCGCTGGCCGATTTCAGAGGGGTGAAGCTGGGTTGACTGATGATGAGGAGAGGCGGTTTGGAGATAAAAGCCCTCTAGCCAAGTCATGGGGACCAGAGATGTGGAATAGTCAAAAAAAAAAAAAAAAAAAAAAAAAAAAAAAGGGGGGGGGGTGAGTGGTTTGTTTGTGGATGGTGACTTGCTCTGAGCAATTAAGTCACCATTTCTGTCCTCTCGACAAGCAGTTCCACGTGTGTGATGGCAGGGTGGAGTGCCTCTAAGGACTATGAAAGAGAGGAAGACAGAGCAGTGTGGGGCAGGAGGCCATGAGAAGTTGGGTGAATGGTGTACAATCTGTACAGGCAGATTTCCTTCACTGGTCCTTCCTGGCCTTCTCTTTTGCAGGATATTTGCAAACTGCTTTCTTGTTTGCCTCATTTTTCTTTTTTCTATTCTTTTCTTTTCTTTCTTTCTTTTTTTTTTTTTTTTTTTTTTTTTTTTGCTGCCACAGACACTCACAGGTTCGGTATCTCTGATTAGAATTTTCTCTCAGTGACAATGATTTTGGGTTTTCCGCAAAGCAAGGTACGGGTTTCTTTTTCTCTCACTAAAGGAGGGACAGTCTTGTTTTATCAGCCGGAGTCAGAGATGGAATGGCTCAGCCTGCCTGTGTGTCTGTGAAATAGTTGCAGTGGGTCATGTGGTCAGACAAGCAGCAATATTGTCAGAGGAAGAGCCAGGCACTCTGGGAAGTCTCAGGTGACTTTGTTTTCCAGATTTCTGAGTTCTATACTCCATGGAGGTCACAGGAATACACTTATGATGCTGGGGCGTGAAGCTTTCCACCAAAGGAAGGGGGCCCAGGAAGGAGGTTAAAATCTTCACCCGAACAGGATTAGAGCAAATCCACCCAGTTTTATGGAGACGTAGATTTCAGAGGGGTTTCTGCCTCAGCCATTGGAAGCCATGAGACTAATGAAAAATCTCTCCACAATTCATGTGCTGGGTCTAGATTTGCTTAGACAAGGAAGCGTTATATTGCTGATGGAGAATTCATGAAGCTTTTTATTTGGTCTTTGACAATTCGGTTGGTGGACTCCTGGTGATTCAATTTTTTTTCCTGGCTGAACCCCCGTTGAGGTGGTATAGGTTTTTCCATAGTGCTGTACGTGTTTATTGGGAATGACTGAGCAGGTGATTGGACCTTTTAAAGTGATTACATTTGTCATTCTGCCGCAAGGGAGGAGCAGGGAGGAGAGCAAGGGATGTCACCATCCATTTGTGAAGGCCACATTTGAGCCAAGCATCCCCTTTCCTCTATCTAAAGAAAGCTACACAGCCAAGCCATTCTTCCCAACACCATACACACACACACACACACACACACACACACACACACACACACACACACACTCTTTCAAATAGCTACTCACTAGAGTGAGTAAGGATGTTTAACTCAGGTACTTTATCTTTCTTGGATCAAATGGCAGGTGTAACCTTTGGGATAAAGTGACCTGGGCACTTGGCTTCATATTTGTCCCTTCTACGCTGACCCTGGCCATCCTTCACCTTCCTAAAGAAACCCAGGTACCCATCCCAACCCTCACCGATGCCCCTGATGTGGTCCTTACTCCCCAGCATCCTGAGTTGCCTCTTGATGGGACTCACGACACTAAAGGGAAGAACTTGTACTGGCATACATCAAGACAGATTGATGGGTGTCAGAGTTAAAATGGGATCAACTGAAGGAGATCAATAGGGACATCACTGGCCACTTGCCCATTACTTCTTATTATTAGTCTAATAGCATCTGGGTGTCTACTGTGTGTCAGCAGTGTGCTGAGCACTTTGCATACATTATATTTAAGTCCTCTCAGCAGCCCTGCAAGGTAGGAAAAGTTCTCTTTTAAAATACAGAAGGCGGGGCCTGGAAAGGCTCAATGAACTTCCCAGAGTCGTGGAGCTGGTTTTCAGGTGCCAGTCTGGGAGCCCTTGCTGCCCTTTCTCCTTTCACCGTGTCCCACTGTTCCCTCTTCATTGTGGCCTCTAATAGAAGTCAGACGCTTGGCCTTAGTACTTTTAGATGGCCTCAGGACGTGACATTCTAAGCTAGTCTCATTGCTACTCTATAAAGCATCAGTTTGGTGAGCAGTGTATGCCAGGCACTGTCCTGGGCACATAGAGACTCTACACATCACACATGCGCAACTAGACAGGCCAGAAGACAGCATTAGGGATCAGTGGCTGCTCTCATAGCTAAACTTGGGATTTTACTGCTATTTTTACTGTGGGGGTAACGGTTGATTTCTTTTAGTGTTCATCTGTAGAGGCAAGTCCAGCGTCAGGGGGGTGGACAGTATTGGCCTCACATATACTTTCTTGGGAGTGGCACGAAGAGCAGGTAGGCTGCAGGAGAAGACGTGTGAGAAGGAAAATAATCTGCCTGCTCTGGGGACAGGTGTGGCTCCCTTGAAGGTCCTGGACCTCCTCCCTCCACGCCCTCCATGAACAAGTGTGTTTCTCTCCCCCCTCACCCCCCATACATACGTGGAAATGTCTAGCTTGTAAGAGAAGAAGCAACTGAGCTGGAAAAGAAACGTTTTGTCCTCCTGTCCTTCCTTTCAGACCTTAACACGTTTCTTCTGTCCACCCTGTCTGATTGTAGCTTGGTGCAAGATCAAGCAAGCTACTTTGACTTTGACCTGAGCTGGCAGTTGGCACCATTACCAGGCTCGTCTGTGTGGCTATATGTAGCAGGCGCTTGGCAAAATGCTTTTGAATGGAAGGGTCAGTGTAGATGGGGCACCTTCCCTATAGGGATGGCCTGATAGTGTTCTCAGTGTCTGTCCTTTCTTGAGGGTAAATTTAAGATGTGAGCCTGCAGCCCTGCAGCTCCGGATGCTGCCTCTTCCAGGAGACAGGGAAGCAGACTGTACTCAGTGACTGATCTATCCACTGAGATGCTCTATGGGACCACACGGATCTTCTTGCCTTTACTAGGGGACTGTCTGGCCCAACCCTGGGAAGCTTTCCCTCTCTCCTGGCTGGTGTCTGTCCAAACCGCAGTCATTGGCTAGTTTTATCTCGGCTCAACCATTGAAGGAAGTTCATCTTTCACTCCATCTATATTGAATTTGAGCCCTGTGTGATGAGGAATTATGAAGGACCAACTCTGCATTGGTCCAGTTGCTTCCAGCAGCTCCCAGCACACACCTACTGTGTCTGTGGTCCCTCCCTGACCTACTCCTTCCTTCCCGAGCTCCCATTTCTAATCAAGGATGCTGCCTTCAGCCCCTTCTCAGAGCAGTGCTAGCCAACATGCTGACAAGCAATGTAGGTGAAGATGCTCACCAGGCTCCGGCAGCCATCTCTGCCTGCTTTCCTACTGCTACCTTGCTCATGTGTCAGTAGATGTCCTCCAGGGAGGGCTCTCCTGAAGCCAATTATCACCATTTATTTAATATTTCAAAATACTTTAAGCACACGAGAACAACTGACAGTCCAAATTATCACCCAGGCTTGAAGATGTGATTTCTTGTCAGGCTCCTGTGCCAACAGGAGAGACCCCTGAGCTGTGCCCAGGCTTCCCTTGTGCTCCCTTGACAGTTGAGCTCCCAAATGCACCATTCAAGGATTAATTTCCGTGTTCATAATTGATGCTATAAATAAAACAAATCCCCAATTATCTCAGTTAACAGAGGAAAGGGATAACGTGGAACTCCCAATATTAAATAAGACCAACATAACTAGTCTGGGATCATATTCTATGAGGTGAGTTTTGTCAAAGTGAATTTCCTTTTTTTTAAAAAAAAAAATTTTGGCTTGGCTTTGCTTAGCATTGTGGCTGACCTAGACTGGCTGAGCAAGTCATTGGGGCAGCTCAGGTGAGGAGATGGTGATGCCAGAAGTGGGGAGCCTTTTGATGTGTGTGTATATACAAGGGCCGGTGTGGTGGTGGGGGTCAGCTTCAGGCCTGGGTGGGTTGAAATGTTCCTGAACATCTGAAGGAGGGTGAGTTGGGCCTGAGAAAGGTGGAGGACGGGATGGAACAGCCTCCTCCCCTTACATGGTGGCTTGCTGCCACTGTTGACTCAGTTACATAATTGTCATCGGCAACCTATCTGTCACCCTGTGCTCTGAGATGAGAGCATTTTTGACAGTGTCCAAAAATCACTTTAACAAAAGCAGAATTGATTTAAAAAAAAAAAAATTCTTCCAAGCATGAAGCAGTCTTCAGGTGATTTGCATTTCTCTTTAAAATCTAATCCTGGAGGGAGCCTGCCTGGGGTTTCAGGAGGCAGGAGGACTCGGGCTGGACATAGAGAGGGGGACACTGAAGGTTGGGGTTCTCCTCCATCAAGCTTGGTATGGAGCTTATCTGAGATGTGCTTTTACTAACTCTTCGGTTTCAATAGTCTATCTGTACTTGCACAGGGATCACTAATACTTCAGTGTAAATACTGGCTGTTATCTCATGTCATCCGTGTCGGGTGGACTCCTGCCAAAGGCTTGCTCCATATTACACTTCCTGAGAATGAGTGGCCGTAGGGTCCTTGCTGGCATTTCTTAACTGCTATTTCCCTGGTACCGAAATTCCCAAGAGAGGGTGCTGGCTTACATCCCAACAAGGAGTTTTTGACTCCATCGATATGTGCACCAGAGAGCATTGCTGACTTTGAGCATGCACAAACACCCGTCGTTGCATTCCAGCCCAACGTGTACTTGCAAGATGCACCCAACACAGTGCATTTTCCTTTCTCAGAACATGAACGCTCATCTCGCAGATGTAAACCTCCACTGTCTTCTCCTAGAAGTCTTCCCAGCCTTCAGAGATCTGGGGATCCTCTTAGCTTGCAACATGGCCCTTGTATTCTATCCTGCCTCTGCCGTATCTTATTGCCTTTGCTTGTGGAGTCTTCAAGTGCGTATCTTCAAAGATCACATGGCTTGACAGTATAGTGGGCCTCGGCCCCTGTTAGTTTAACTAAACAGGTTTGTACCTTGGCTTCCTCAGTTTCAATTTCCCCATTCAAAAATCATTTCTAGCCACGTGAGAACCAAAACCAGGCTTCTCTAGATATCATCCATGCTGTCATGCCGTGTAGGATGTTCGTGGGCAGAACAGACCGGCGAGGACATACACTGTATGGCGCTTCAGCCTTAGAAGGCCTGGGACTTCTTGCAAGGGATGTTTGCTCTAAGCCCTTGCATAGTGTTTGGACCATGATCATCTTGAGACATTTCCAGGGCCAGGCAGGAGCGTAAAAAGAACCGTAGGTAAGTTCCTACCCATCATGCCTCTCTTCAGTCAGCTATTTATTCTAGGTACTGGAATTCAGCAGTAAAGAAACCATTCCAGGAAACTTGCACTCTAGAAAAGACAAGCCAGTAAATAGATAAGCAAATGAATACGCACTGAAGGAAATGTAGAGGAGCAAAGCACACCATGACACGTAGGAAGTGCGGGCTGTACGTACCCTCTAGCAGCCAAGGTCCCCCGGAAACAGATCAGAGAATTAAGACTCTGGGGGGGACTTCCTGTTTGGAGCCATGGCACCATGGTGGTCACAGGGGCATGCTTGAGTTGATTCTCCCCACTAACTTTCTGCTCTCCTGCCACCTTCCTACAGAAATCCTATTAGGAATCTCCTTACTATTCCAAGAATATCACAGGGCTCCTCCTACCTGATGAGCTTTGCATGCACTGCTCCTGCTCTTATCTATACTGTCCACGTTCCTTCAGGTCTCTGCTCAGCATCTGAGAGGCCCTTCTCGATCCCTGAACATAAAACATCATGGCAGCAATCCACGAGATGGTGGCGGCATCATGGGTGAGAGTAATAGAGACTGGGGGATGGAGAGACTCTTGTGTATTTAGAGATGGAGGGCACTAGTTCAGTGCGTGCTGCACAAGCGTGAGGACGACTTGAGATCAGGACCCCAGCACCTACTGAAAAGCAAGGCACAGTGGTGTCCTTATGCCCTAGCACTGGAGTGAGGGAAGTGTGCAGACAGGTCCATCCCTGCAACTCACTGGCCAGTTAGCATAGCCGGGTTGAGGGGCTTCAGATGAGAAACCGTGTCTTAACAATTAAAGGTGAAGGGGGCAGGCATGTGCAGCTGATCTCTGGCTTCTACACACGTGTGTGGCAGGATATCTACTTGTATGCATTAACAAGTAGACACACACACATTAAAAGTAGAAGCAAAGAAAAGCTTTCTTGTGAAGCATTCACTAGCCCTTCTCCCATTCAGCCAGCTGAAAAGTTCATGTCAGGGGATTAGTCATGAAGATCTCCCACACCCTTGGGCGAAACACTTGGCAAGAAAACGCTTGTAGGGTAACTCCAAACCCTAGGGCAGCTAAGACATCAGCAGGGAACCAGCAAGCCTAAAGGACCATGTTATGGCCACCTCTGAAAGAAAGGGGCGGCATGGCTGGAACTTTCCCTTTTTCCTCCCCAGCCAATAGCTACTGAGCTTGTGATTGGCTGGCATGTTCTTACCATGAGGTAAGCTGGCATGAGGGGCCAGCCTTGGCTCTGACACAGAGGCTGCTCTGAAAGTGTGCTGTCTACTTAAAGATGGGGTGGACCCAGGGCTTTCTGTGCTACAGAAAAGGTTAACACACATGGGTGGCTCTTGAATGGCTTGCGTGCCTCACCCACGCCATGCCTTTGCTTTGTGATAGGGCAGTTCGGATCACTGCGGTGTTTGGAAAAGGATTTCCAGGCCGGTATTCCTTTCACAGCTCTTTTCTAGAATGCCTGGAAGGAAATCAATCTCAACCTCTCTCTGCTCAGCTTTGTTTGTGCTTCTCCCTTTAAACACACCAGTAAACACAAACAGGATTCTTCCCACGGAACCACAATCATTTTGCCTCGAAATACTGTAAACAGAAAAACAGAGGCCCCCCCCCCCCCACACACACACACACTCCTCAGCCAGGGAAGAACTCGGCTACTGCTTGAATCGGTTCAGGTCTTTCCCCCAGGAAGGAGTGCTTGTCCTAGGCCCTGAAAAGCTCCAGACCTGGCTCCACAAGGACAGGGGTGGGGTCGGGGCAGTAGGGGTGGGGGTGGGAGGTGGGGGGGAGTAGGGGGGACTGGGCGTTCTGAGCCAAAGGCTGGAGCAGAGTGACTTCCCCCACCCCTGGGCACATGAGCTGACACTGGAGTACTCATTCATAAAGACCCTTCTTTTTGTGTTTGGTAATGTTCAAGTCAGCCACTCTCTTCTGGCAGGTAGGAAGTCAGCCCTCAGAAATCGCCTTTGGATCTCAGACCAACTTCTAAGAAAGATGCGTTTGTTTTGAGAAAGGAGTCACTCCCATGTCTGGCAGCATCCACTCGGCAGGCTCCACCACGTGGAGCTGGTTTCTTATTTGTTTGTCCATCCTGCTCTCCTCAGGATGACACACCAGCCCCATTCAAATGATAGGTGTGCGGGAAGGTGAGAGAGCCCAGCCTCGGCTGACCATGCCTGGGTGGCAGAAGATGATATTTGGCTCGTGTAATCATATTCTGGGTGCCAGGACTCGAATGAGTGTCATTAAACTGAATCAGAAAAATCGTTTTAATATAACTGCCACCTCACACAAGCTAGTTGATGGAGAGATGGATGAGGCTGGCGACGCCTCCTTTGTAACGCGACGCTATAAAATCCCATCACCTTCATTATTTCCCACCAAGCCAACACATCATAATGCCCATGAGTGGCAGAACAGCTTGAATTTAATAAACAGAAAGTCCAATCAAACAATAAATGGATGGAACTATATAAAGAAACCATTTTTCTGGGAGGCTGGCTCCATTCTCTGGGATTCAGTTGCCTGACACATGAAATGCGCATCAATTTTCACCATCTAATGCAGCTGCCGAATCGCCACATGCGATATTTGTTTGCTTCAGAAATGGCAAAGGGGACCTTTCCCTCAGACATTAACTGGCTATCAATGCAAAATTGCAAATCTCATTTTCTTTGATTCGCATCCAGTGGCTCCCAGTGGCCCAGCAAGGTACCTTGCAATGCTAGCCAAAGTGGAAGCATGGCCCTCCCTCCATCTGGGACCTTAGCACTCTCAGTAGCACTTCATCATCTTCTTTGGATAACTAAGTAGCCACTAGGGTGAGCATTATATGGGGCCGAGTCTTTATTCTCAGCAGTCTTTGTAGAGCAATGGCCATATCTTGCGTGATACCACACTCCGAATTACTGTGACATTGTTGTGACGGTCCGTAGTCATTCATTTGAAGTTGTAGGCAGCAAATGTCTCGTTGTAGGTTGGGTTCCTCCCACCAGCATAGCTCCACACATTGCCTTCCACCCCTATTTCCCAGCCAGTTATGGTGTGATTATAAACACAAATATCAATAGATCAAACAGAAGAAAAGAAAACTAGCTGCTCAAAAATCATACAATACTGTCAAAGGCTGATAGGAAAGATATGATTTTCTTCCTTTGGGTATGGGATCCTTTTCAAAGTTATTTTTCCAATGACATGAGTAGCAGAGAGCTAACCATAATTATATATAGGCTTATAGACTCTAAGAAGCACCATTAGTTTAATTTTATTTCTCTCTGGATGTGTGTACATTAGCAGTGAGGAAGCTAAGGAAAAATTAAACTAACCAGTATCAAAACCATAGATAATATACATCTCATTTGCTTCAATAAGTATTTTTGAATATCCTATTTGCAAGGTAAAGTATAAGACGATGTTGGAGATACAAAAATAAGTAAGAAGGCTGAATATATAGCTCAGAGGTACATTGCTTGCCTGGTATGTTCAAGAACCATGGTTCAATCCCCAGTACTGCTACAATGAATGACATGGGGGAAATTCAGAGGTGGGGGAAGGAGGAGGAGGAAGAGAAGGAGGAGGAGGAGCAGGAAGAGGAGGAGAGGGATAGCTTGAGAAGTTTATGGCACAGCAGAGGATATAATTTTGTTCACAAACATGTACAAAAAGAAAGGGTCATGTTCCAACAAAGATCGGAAGTTTGTATTGCAGACTAAATAGCTAATATTTGCTGATAAATGAATGATTGGCCACACAGAAGAGGTAACATTTTAGCCAGAGCAACAACAGCAAGAAGGATTTTAATAAGTGGGAATGGGAAATCTAAGCAAATCACGAAAGGGCATGATGCTGGGGATGCTTAACTGCTGTTTCCTGGTGTGTAAGACATGAAAACGGGAAATGGTTTATAGTAAGTAGGAGGGCAAGGATCTCATTTGGTAGGCATTAGTCGCCACAAAAGGTGTTCTGAGTGCATGCATGAGGTAGATTCACCCGGCAGCTGGCTCTGGGGTAAATGTTAGAAGAACTCTTGGATTCAAGATGGTCATCCATGGACTAACCAGGTAACAACAGGTAAAGAAGGCCTGACCTGTGGTAGGCCTGACCTGAGGTACGGCCTGACCTGAAGTAGGGCCTGACCTGAGGTAAGCCTGACCTGAAGTAGGCCCGACCTGAGGTAGGCCTGACCTGAGGTAGAGACTGACCTGAGGTAGGGCCTGACCTGAGGTAGGCCTGACCTGAGGTAGGGCCTGACCTGAGGTAGTCCTGACCTGAGATAGGGCCTGACCTGAGGTAGGGCCTGACCTGAGGTAGGGCCTGACCTGAGGTAGGGCCTGACCCGAGGTAGGGCCTGGCCTGAGGTAGGGCCTGACCTGAGTTAGGGCCTGACCTTAGGTAGGCCTGACCTGAGGTAGGCCTGACCTGAGGTAGGGCCTGACCTAAGGTAGACCTGACCTGAGGTCGGCGTGACCTGAGATAGGGCCTGACCTGAGGTAGGGCCTGACCTGAGTTAGGACCTGACCTTAGGTAGGCCTGACTTGAGGTAGGCCTGACCTGAGGTAGGCCTGACCTGAGGTAGGCGTGACCTGAGGTAGGGCCTGACCTGAGGTAGGGCCTGACCTGAGGTAGGCCTGACTTGAGGTAGGCCTGACCTGAGGTAGCTACCTCAGAACAAGAGAGGCCTTGAACAGAAACACAGCCAGGAGGAGTCTGAGGGAACTTTGGAACATAAGAAAGCCTAACGAGAAGTACAAAGCTGCAGAAATCAGAGAAGGAACAGGCTGGCGGGGAGCTTGGGAGAGAAGGACCATGGCCTTGACTTTGCATTGGTGAAGTCACCCCAGGTGTCCTCTGGATAGAAAATGGCTCTGGGGTTCAGCCAGGAGAACAGGACTAAAAGTAGTCCCCAAATCATTGGTTGAAGGGATGAAGCTGGAGGAGGAGACTAGAAGAGAGCATGAAGTCTGGGCCTTGAGGCATTCTTGCCCCATATCTTACTTGGGTGCACAGCCCCATTAAGAACATTGGTACCATTGGCAAATAACTTTACTAAAGATTCTGTCTACTCTGTCTTCTTGGCCTGTGGATGTTCACTTTTATACTGTGTTTCTGCTGTAACTAAAAGGGAAGGTTGACCTTCTGAGTAAAAGAAGGCTTTATTTTGTTTACTGTTCTACAATGCTAAGTGAATAACAGCACCCACCAGGGGGAAACTTCTGTTCATAGGTTTTGCAATAGCAAATAAATAAATGTGCCCTTATGTTGGCGTGTGGCTAGGAAATGAGATCGAAACTGTCATGGACAGGCCAAGTAGCATCTCTCCCTGTCTCAGGGTGGTGCTGATGCAGAGGGCTCTAGCCTTTGCTGGCCTTTTGCTGTGTCAGGCCCTGGGACAAAGTTTCAAGAACTTGGGACATTTCTTCTCCCACTTGCTTTCCTCTTCCCCTTGGGAAGAAAAGGTGTCCCCTGCACCTGCTGAGTCACTAGACCCATCCTCTGACGTGCCCATCCCTAAGTTGGGCCCCTGGAAAGCAGCTGGAGAACATGATGCTTTTATAGTTCAGTAAACACACTTCACAGCAAACAAGACACAACTCAGGTCCATATTCGGAGCTTCAGGGAAAGAGGGGTGTGGGGAACTAAAGCCCAAAACCCCTGTAATGTGGGTGCTTGATCCCACTCTGCACACGAGAAGGCCACGCATGACACTGTACCCAAGCTCCCACACTGCAGTCACAGTGAGGTGTTTTGACTCCATTGAAGTTCACTGGGCCTTCAACGAGCCCTGCTCCGATAAAAATGTCTGTGCTCACAGAGCGGTATTCCAGGCCTCATTAAGGCAAGAGGCGCAAGGGAGACATGAGAGGAGGTGGCAATGCTAACGAGGGCTCCGTGGAGGCCGTGTGGCATTTTAGCTAGACCTTGAGAGACCCCAGTGGGAAAAATTGAATGTGTTCGCCTGACCATAGGTATAGTGAGAATGCCAGGCACCACACTAGGGCAGTGGCTTTCCACCTGTGGGTCACGACCCCTTTGTGGGCTACATATGTCAGATATCCTGCATATCAGATATTACATTATGATTCATAACAGTAGAAAAAATTACAATGATGAAGTAGCAATGAAAATAATTTTATGGTTGGGGGAGGGGGTCCCCACAACATGAGAAACTGTATTAAAGGGTCACAGCGTTAGGAAGGTTGAGAACCACTGAAGAAAAATTTGTGGACAGGACAGAAAAATTCTTGGAGCTGACATTCTAGAAAGAACTGGCAATAAACAAATGTGTGATGAATGAAATGAAACGACCGTGATGAGAAGGAAGTGTGGACTCAGAATCTATAAGGAAAGGGCTAACGCTCTGATGGAAAAGGAAGGAAGGGTGCTGGTGTGTAGGGATGTCCGAGGGGCCACAGGACCGAGGGCAGAGGAACAAGCAGCTGCTCCCGGTTTCCTGAGTGAGAGCTCCCTCTGCCCCCGCCCCCTCAGCAGTTAGTTAGGACACAGCAGTGACTGGTGACTTGAGAGCTGTGATGGAGCCTCTTTAGGGCTGTAATTCAGAAGGGAGGAAGTGAGTGTTTGCCATCAGCGCTGAATTCTGCACGAGTAGAAGTATGTTCACTGTGACCCTGAGAGACCACTGCCATTGCTTCAGCAACAGTAGCTGATGACTCTTAGCTTTGCCAGCAGCCTAGGCATAAGCTCAGTACAGGTTGTTTAGACAGCATCTCACCCTCCCAACTGCCTTAAAGAAGAGGCTTCACCATTGTATCCAGTTTGTAGTTAAGCCTTGACGCCTACTCACGACTGACTGCCCTGGTCTGTGTAGCATCCACGCTTGCTCAGTCAACCATCAGCCACTTCCGTCCGAAGGAAACTCGAGCGTGTTTCCTGAGAAAAGGGGAAAATAGGACCTTCCTGCCTTTGTCATGGGCAAAGAAGAGAGAGAGACACACACACACACAAGCGCCCCAACTCACTAACACTTGCAGGGTTCGTGTGCACAAGTCATGAGAGGGAAGGATGAACACAGAATATAACAAGGAAAATGCCGAGGGCAGGGAGACCAAGCCAGTGGGCGTAGATGTGTGGGGGTTGGGCTTGTCTGGGCTCATGGGCCCTGGTGGCAGGCAGCTGATGAAAAGGAGGGAGGACAGCAAAGGCAGAGGTGGGGACTTTCACTATATTGCAAACTCTCCCTTTCCCTTCAAAATGCATATGAGAGAAGAAGCATGCATACTACGTATGTATCTTTTATAATAACCTTTTCAAAATCTCAGACTATTTCCTTGCCTAGAAGATTCCAGGTCCCAAGTGGCCTTGTTCTTTGGCGGCACCCCCTTACCTTTCCAGGGACCTTTGGGTACCCTACCGGCCCCCTAAGAGATCACAGCTCTGGCCAGTGCAGACACTGGCTCGCTAGGGAAGAGGGCTATGTTCTTTCACTGGTCCCAGGCCTCCTGACCCTAGTTTCCCTCACTCTTAGCAACTGGCCCTCTGTAAGTCACCTGTGACTACTTTTACTTCCAGAAAGATGGGGCGGAGAGTGGAGGAGTCACCTGGAGGATGTAACCCCTGAGTTGTCACAGCCAGTGCTGGACCTCCCTTGAGGAATCCTGGTGCCAGGTGTACATGGATCTCCCTTCAGGGCATCCTCATTTCCAGGCTGCTGGTTCTTCAGCAGTATGGTGGCGGGATCATTCTGCCTCTTTGGTGCCAGTCTTGCCTGGGTGAGATGAAAAAAGGCAATGCATGCACAGTATGTGATCCTTGGGTGTTTCTGCATTCCCTTCGGAAAACCCGTGTGTTCGCCTTCTGAACCATAGCCTTGACTTTTACCTCCAGCCCCATTTCCTCCTGCTGCAGAAATGTGTTTCAAGCAAGCAAGGGACATGGTGACAGTTAATAAAACATTCTCCCGCTGCTGGACTGGCACGCTCAGAGCTTGGGCAGAGCTTAGGGAGAGATTAGGAAGCTCCGTGCCCACTCGCGGGTCCCCACCCCTACCCCGTGCCTGACTTCCGAATATCTCCATGTAAGGGCAACATCTCATCTGAGGAGGAGAGGCTGCGGAGTCCACACTCAGAGTTGAGTACTTTATGGCTGAGCTTGCTTATGTCGGTTGGCCAAGTCTTGCAGCTTCGGTGGGGCTCTGGGGTGGGGTGGGGCTGTGGGGGGACGCCGTGGAGAGGCCACCAGATTGGAAACCTGGGCAAGGTGAATGTAGAACTGGCTTTGGGGGCTGTGTGACCTTGGGACGGTTATCTGTCTCTCTGTCTCTGGTTGGTAGTGTCTTCTTCTAAATGGTGAGAAGGCTGCATTTCATGAGTTCTCAGTTCCTAGCCAGCTACTAAAGCCCTAAGCTGCCAAGGAGAACAGGCCATTAGCCTAGTAGCCTGGGTTATCCATAGCCCAAAGAACTGGCCTTTAAATGGTCAGACACTCGCAGCCTTCCCATTTCTATTTCTTCTCCCCTAAAAAGACAGAAACTAAGAGTCCTTGACCAAATGCAAGCCCACAGTGAGGCCTGGAAGACCTTGCCTGGAGATCCCCTTCCTGGAAATCCTTTAGGAACCCAGGGGTAAGAAAGCAGGGTCAATGGCTGCTGAAGCCCCCAGGGCAGATGTCCCACTGGAAAAAGCAAGGAGTTGTGAGTCCAGCTCCCTGGGATGATCTGTATGGACAAGTGAGTGGTGACATCAGACACCAACCCTGGGAGAGAGCATGTGCCTTTTTTTTTTTTTTTTTTTTTTTTTTTTTTGAGACAGAGTTTCTCTGTGTAGCCTTGACTGTCCTGGACTCTGTAGATCAGGCTGGCTTCAAACTCAAAGTGATCCGCCAGCCTCTGCCTCCCGAGTGCTGAGATGACAGGTGTGTGCCACCACACCCAGCCCTGCAAGCGTCTTTCAAAGAATGAGATGAGATGAGATGGGCATTCAAACCCAATGAGTATTACACCCACGCTCGCTCTTCAGCGCTGGACTCACCCACCCCAGCAGAGGGCATCAGGTCTGCCTACATGGCTCTGGGGATGAGGAGCTGCTCCTGATTGCTGCAGTCTGTTTCTTTGTTGAGGAGAGTTAGTGATCACAGGCCTCTTTATAGATACGGAAGCCATTCTCCCCCTTTAATCTGGAGGGACAAGGGTTTTACCAGGAGGCTCTCTTAGGAAATAGCTCTGGGAGACAGGGATAATTATGATCACAGAAGTCACTATGCCAGGATGGGCTTAGTGAGACTAGATCCCACTAGAGTGGGTGTGGAAGCTTCTGGAGTGAACTACCACCCAGGATCCTTGCTAGACACGTGAGATAAGCATTTAAGAACTTGTACAATATGGCTATCTGGCTTCCACACTTCCACTGTCTCCCACTACTCACCCCTGTTGACACCTCCATCTTTTCCATGCTCCACTGGCATCGCCAACTTATTTTTTCTTATTCTATCATTCTATAAGAATGTCATATTTCTCATGGTGTCATTTTTGTCTGCAAATGGCCCCTCCTTTTCCTACTTCATTTATTACGTGAGCTCCCCACAGGAGCACAGGGAAGTCTGTAGGATGCTACACTATACATCTATTGAGTAAGCAGCATAACCTACCTTACTTTAAGTTATTTGAATGAAACCAACCATTAAATGATCACAGAGGACTGAGGAGATGGTAAACTTGCAGGCCGTGAGCATCTGAGCATCCCATTGACTTTCTTTCCATTGCAGGAAGAGGATGAGAGCCAAGTAATAGGTGACTGAGGTGGTCATAGTGAAAGGGAAAGATGGTAGAAATGGCCAGGATATCACATCTAGGGACTCTCCTCTCTCTGTCTGTCTCTGTCTGTCTGTCTGTCTGTCTGTCTGTCTCCCTTCCTCACCCCCTCTCCTGGATCCACAGGCTTGAATTAAACAGCCCTGCTTTCAAGCAGCTCTGGCTCCTCAGCACGAGAGACTCTGGTCTTAGACTCTAGCTACAAGTAAAGCCCCCACGGCACATGTAAGGAGCCCAGTGGATGCTCATGTCAGCCTCACTGCAACCCTGTGCTTCTCTCCAGCTGGAGTGAGAAGCACCAGAAATGGTCTGATAAACACACTTTGCATAAAACTTTAAGCAGAACAGGACCAGGCAGTGCGCCCAGGTACACGGATCGGAGCATGAAGTCAAGGAGGAGCTGCCCATCCAGATAGGGATGGGTCGTCATCATCATCAGATAGGGATCATCAGATCTACTCTGCCCTCAGAAATGACAAAGAGAGACAGCTGGTGTGAGCCCCTAAGTCGTGCCAGAAAGGTGGTTTGCAGAGCTGAAGAGGAAATCCAGGCAGAAAGTGAAGACTGTAGGGGAGAGAGACATAGATACTGTGCTCTTAGGGGAGGGCACAGAGGTGTGTGAGTATGTTGCTAGGTGTGGTGGCGCACGCCTTTAACCCCAGCCCTCGGGAGGCAGAGGCAGGCAGATCTCTAAGGTCAAGGCCAGCCTGATCTACAGGTGGAGTTCTAGGACAGCCAAAGTTACACAGAGAAACCCTCCCCTCCCCCAAAGAGAGAGGAAAGAAAGAGTTGTGCGAGTGTGCGCCTATACACGAGAAAGCCTGCTAGCTGTGAGGGTTGTGGGTGAGGTAAAGAAAATTTGTGGGTGACCCAGGCTTCTCATAAATCATGGAGATTGTTTTCTTTCTGCCATCTGGAGTCCCTCTGTTCTTGGGACTGGCCCTCTTTCCCATCCTGATCCACACCTGCATCTTCTGGTCCTTAGGTGAGATGGACCCCTCACCCATCTCCTCAAAGAGTGGCTCTGTCCCTGGGCATCCAAGGAAAACTGGCAGGTGGCAAGAGAGATTGACTAGTCTTTGAATTTTCAGTCTTGTTATTTGGGGGGGAAAGTGCTAGGCATGGGTGGTCAGGAGCAACAGAGCCTCCAGCTGCTGCTGGAACTCTAGTGTGCTGTTGTCTGGTTCCTTTATTTAATCAACAAACATCTCTGACATGCCGGCCATGTGTTCTGACCTTATACAATGATGAACGGCTGTTGTGTCTGGTCACCAGGCACAGAAAATGACCAAGATGACCTGGCAGAACACAGAAAGTTGGCCATGGGCGGAGGTGGAGTGCAGCCCAAGAAAACAGCTAGCCTTCAGCACACCAGTACCTTACTTCTAATGGAACCAGCCTTGGTTAGAAAGCTGATGTTCCCTCCTTTCCTAGTTTTAGAAGAACTATAGCCAGTCCTGTCTCCAGCCTATGCTGGCGACTCCCTCTTAGTAGTTGCAAGAATTTTGAAAATACCACTTTAATTTTGCTATTTAAAAAAAAAACCTCCAAATTTGTGTCACATTCCCAGCTCAGCTTTGATAGCATTTTCCCATAGAGTTGTGTTTCCTGGCTTTACCTTTGACCTTGCTCTTAACATAGGGCCAGCCAGGCTTCTTGACGTAGGAGGGCACTGTTAAGAGCTCTACTTTCATCTCTCCTAGCCACACTGGAAGCCGAGGAGTCCTGTGTCTCTGCCATACCTGTATCTTTTATCTCTAACACGTGTGCCGTGGCCCACAAGTCATGGGCTGCTTGAATATCTTGTGTTTTTGGCTATTTGAAGGATCGCTTCACCCACCTGGTATTAGGGTCCCAACTGGGCCATCTGCAGTGAAAATCTGCTTCAGCTCAGCCCTCTGTGCAGGGCAGGCATGCCCAGAGCCTAGTCCTGTGGTCCAGGAGGAGCTTTGGCCCCTCTCCTCTCCCTGCTGGGCCTTGGCCTGTAGCCCAGGCATCCCTCTTGGTGTGTAAGTGCTCATTTCTCTCCTGACCAGCAATAGAGTTATAACCAGAGGCAGTTTAAAGACACTGGCTGTGGGTAGCTTTAGGAATAGCGAGCATAGGGTTACGTTCTCTCTCCTGTTCCTCTTTTTTGTAGAATGACTTCCTATGAACACTGAGATAGCGTCTCTAGAATGATAGCAAGCTTATCCTGAGAGCAGCCAAGACTATGCATTAGTAGTAAATCTTCTAGAAAAGAAGAAACTGTGTGTGTGTGTGTGTGTGTGTGTGTGTGTGTGTTGGTGCCACAGTGGGCAAACAAAGCCACATGCCTGGGTTCATCTGAGGCCCAGAAAGCTGCCTAGAAGGTAATCGTGATGGTGATTTTGATGGCTAACACGACAACAGGACCTAGCATCCTCAAGGGGACAAACCTGTGAGCACATCAACAAGGGACTTTCTAGATTGGCTTGAAACTGCCCTTAGTGTGGCCAGGGCTATCCTAAGGAGGTGGTGTTCTGGACTGGATAAAAGGAGAAAGACAGCTGAGCACCAGCTTATATGTCTGTGCTTCCTGACTGAAGATGCAATGTGACCAGCATGCTTCCTCCACGCGTGAGCTCTCTGGGAGCTGGAAGTGTAGCAGGGATGTTTGTCTTGGTAGTTTGGGAAAGCCCTCATACGGTAGACCAGGCAGAGCTCTAGGTGGTCTGTATGGATTAACTTGTTTTCATAGCAGCCCATCCGGAGCACTATCACCTCTACCGTACAGACAGGGAAAAGCGAGGCACAGTGAGATTAAGTGGTTTATCCCGGGTCACATGACTTATCAGTGAGGAAGCAAGGTTTTAAACAAACCTGGGGGTTCTGCCTCTGCGACCCTGTATCCTCCATACCAGACTGTGCTCCCATGGCCTCGGTGCTATAAAGAAACGTGGGACTTATTTTCTAGCACCTCCATCAGCTCCTCTGCGAGAATCGGAATCAGTTAGCTCCTACTTCACAGAGCATCATGCTTAAAAATGTAGCGGCTTAAACCTTAAACATTGATTACATCTCGTGATTCTGTGGGTTCAGTGGACAGGCCAGTGGTCACCCTCAGGCTGGCTCAGCTCTTCTTCCAGGCCATCTGTGGTTCCCTAAAGATGGTCTAACATGGACTTACAGTTCTGGCATCTGATAAGTGAGCACCTGGAGTATCTGGGATGGATGGGTTAGTCTGGTCCCCCACCACCCAGAAGAGCCAAGCAGAGTAGAGCCCTCCACTGATGGCAGTCGCATAGTTCCCTGTCACTGCACAAAAGGTCAAACCCTCAGCGTACGTGTTCTCCTTAAGCCTCTGCTCTTTCTATTTTGCTAATATCTAGTGATCAAATCCCCATTCAAAGGACTGAGAAATCAGTTGCACCTTTGGACAGAAGTAGCTGTGATGCCACATTACACAGGGTATGACTGATGAGAAGGATGAGAAATGTTGGGGGACGTTTTCTGTGACCTACCACAAATGACAAGGGCTTGCTGTGAGCCACATGGATTGTGTTTCATAGTGGGTAACAGCAGGGAGGAACGACAGGGCATGTGTAGGGCACGTGACATGGGTGTCAGCCTGCTCAAAAGGCTAGTGTTTCCACTGAGGTCCAGAAGCCAATGTGGATATGTGTCATGCATGATATGGCTCCTTCGGATGAGACTTGGGAACACAGTAAATGTTCAGAGAATGAATAATTCTCCTATCTGCCCCAGGCTGGGAATAAGGATCCATGGACTTGTTTAGCACTGTTTATATGATTGTAGCCTCAGCCATACCTTGTTTCTAGCTGGATCCCTGGCTCACAGGTCTCACTGGCAAGGACAGGTTCATAAGACAGCAGACATGTCTGGGTACCACCATGGCTCTGCCACTTTCTTACTATGTGACCAGGAAGAAGTCAACGTGGGAACCTCATTGTCTCCTGACAAATGAAGATTTTCATGAGGATTGAAATAATGATGTTATTAAGTGCCTAGGCTGGCGACTGGCAGGAGTACATGCTCAATAACAGCCATTCCTGGGGCTTGGGTAAGCTCTGCTGCCCTTGTCCATGGGTGGTGATGGCCAGATGAACAGAGCTGTCACTGGTAAATAACTCTTGGCTCACCCAGGAGTGCCAGATGGCATGCCAGCAACCCGAGCCAAGGAAACATGGAGGCAGAAGCTATGGGGAGAGCAGAAATGGGACTAGAGCCACCCAAGGGCTCTGTGGTGAGATCTGTTTGGGTCCTGTCATACACATGAGGAAGGTAAGGGGTTATAGGCAGGCAGCACTCCAGTCAAGCTGAACCCCAGAACAATCCGCTTCCTGGAGGATGATCTTCAGGTGCCTCCCTTAAATACCCTTTCCCCACATCCATATTCTCTAAGGTCCCCAGCCTATTCTTATACCAGGTGTACATCCTCAGCACAGGGAGAGGGAGAGAAGACATTTGGACAATAGGAAGGGAGACAGAAAGGGAAGGTGCCCAGTAAATGCTGGCAGCTGCTGGGGGTGTGATGGGGCTCACAGAGCAGCCTGTGCCCTTTCTCTAACAAGAGGTCGACCCTAGCCTTCAGACACCAGGGAACCAAAGAGAGGAGCATCCTCGTCAGACCCGTCTCTGTCCTTTCTTTGAGTAGAGCTGCCTAGAATGAGTGAGGAAACAATTATTTATCACGGATGAGCTGGTCAGGAAACTGGACCTACTCAACAAAGACCAGGAAGCATTGTGCCAACCAGGTCTGATGAGAGTGACGGGGCTTCTCAAAGCACAATGGCCTCGCTGGTGCCAACGCTTGCTTTGTGAGGGATGGCTGAAGACATGTACTGCATTTCAGATGAGCACAGGTGGACTGGCTCTCTATAGAGAGCCAGCATCCTGGACTCCAGGAAAGAACAAACGATGCCAGACTATAGCCTAGGTCCCTGGACAGAAGGGTCTTCACCCCTGAACTGTAATGCACAATCTCTTTTCACGGTACAACTGTAGCCAAGGCTACCCCTGCTTAGGCCCACTCCTCACTGGCCTGGCTGAAAGAGGAGAGAGGGTAAGACACTGCCCGGGGAAGAAGGGGCATTCCTGGAGGAGTCAGCTAGCATTCGGATGGGGTTCCCCATCACTTGCTGACCTCACTCATTGCCAAGGCCCCAGGCTCCCCTTGGGCTTCTAATTAAGAAATAGAGAGATGAGTGCTGTGGAAAGTGCTCTGGAAACAGTCTGTTCTGTTCTCTCAGCATCCCTGGAGACTCACACTCCTTCCCATTTTAAAAGGAGAGGGGGTGGGGAGAATGTGTCTCTAAAGTAAAAGCAAAGTCTCCAGCTCATCAGGCCTCTTCCCTCACAGCCTGGGTCCCTGGGTTCTACCCCTCACCATTGCCCCAAACTCCCCAAGGATGGCCCATATGTTCTGTCCTTAGCCTGTCTGGGCTTGAGGGAAGCTTCATGCACCGTACTCCTGGAGACCATTGGCTTGAGGCTCTTGTCGGGAGAGAAGCACTTGACCCTAGCTGGTCTTTGGCTCTTATAATGCCTCCTCTCCAGAATGGACTGTGTCTGCAGGGTGGTTAAGGCCTATTAGGTATCCGCGAGGTTGCTCAGTGGTGTTTTATCCAGCACTCTGAGCTCTGAGACTGGTGATCAGCTCTCTCAATGAGAAAGGCTCTTTGGCTCTGAAATATAGTCTCTGGCCTCAAATTTCAAGCCCCAAGTAGGTAACGGAACCTTGGAGGGCTTATCTGGAGTCCTCTGTGGAGCCAGCTCAGGCAAACACAAAGTGTCTTTGGTCATGGAGTGCTTGAAGGAGGGAAAGGAGAAGTTACTAGGGCCATTTGTGAAGCTTCAGAGCAAGATATTCTGCCAGCGTTTTACTGCGTACCTACTGTGTGTCCCTCAGCACCCAGCATGGACAGCATGGGTACAAGATGCATCTGTTGATACAGTTGCTGCTGTCTGGAGTTCCATTCCCCTCCCAGAAGTAGGTAGGAGGAGAATTCCATGTCCTGTCTCTGATGGCTTTTGGAAGCAGGAGCCAATGAGCCCAGTCCATGTTTTTTTAAATATATTTTATTAATTTATTCATATTACATCTCAACTGTTATCTCATCCCTTCCCTCCCTCCCATTTTCCCCTTACTCCCCTCCCCTATGACTGTGACTGGGGGGGGGACCTCCTCCCCCTGTATGTGGTCATAGGGTATCAAGTCTCTTCTTGGTAGCCTGCTATCCTTCCTCTGAGTGCCACCAGGGGACATGGCCAAATATGGAGCATACTACTCAGCTATTAAAAACAAGGAATTCCCAAAATTGGTGGACAAATGGATTGAACTAGAAATAATCATAATGAGTGAGTTAACCCAGAAGCAGAAAGAGTCAAATGGTGTATACTCGCTTATATCTGGACACTAGCCTAAGGGGCATGTCCCATGAAAGTCTTCACTTACCAGGAAAGTGGGACAGAGGGGAAGACTTCCTATCGGGATTCTAGGTGAGAGAAGCAAGGGAGATTGGGGAAATAGAAGGATCCAGAGGGTCCTAGAAACTTACAAGTAGAACATTATGATGAGAAGATCTGGGCCCAGGGGTCCTGCTCAAACTATGGCACCAGCCAAGGACAATATGTGCAATAAACTTTGAGCCCCTACTCAGATCTAGCCAATGGACAGGACATTCTCCACAGTTGAGTGGAGAGTGGGGACTGCCAGTCTATGTTTTCAACTTAGAACACAGAAGCCTTTGTGAGCTTCCTACTTGTGAGACTCCTAAGAGAGGCCCTGCCTGTTTGTGGGAAGAGGTGACATGTAAGATGCCTGAGCCAGTGGGGAGCAACAAGTCTCCAGTGCATGGGCAGGGAAGCTTTGGCCTTAGGGTACCTGGTATGGAGTATTTAAAGAACAGGGAAAACTACTGCCTCCTTTGCTGTTTGCAGTCCCTATGCATCCTTGGAAGGAAATCTTCTTCCTTGAGTAATTACAGGAAGAACACTGAGGATTTTATGTAGAGTTCATAGGGAGCTGATGAGCATGGCAGAGTGCTTCTGAAGTATGTGCCACTCAGTCCACTCAAATGCAGACTCAGTAACCACAGCTAGACACTGATGAAGCAAGCGGGCAGGACCCAGCATGCGGGACTTCAGAACAATTACTCTGACCAACCATTCTGCAGTCTGGCTTGCTCCATGAGTGTGTGTGTGTGTGTGTGTGTGTGTGTGTGTGTGCGTGCACACGTGTGCGCGAGTGTGTGTGCTCGTGCGCTTGTGTGTGTGTGTGTGTGTGTGTGCGCGTGCGTGCGTGCGTGTTTGCCTTCTCTTGTATGCATCTATCATTCATTGGGTGATAAAATAGAACATGATAAGTGTCATTCTAAAGCAATTATAAGGAAGATGTGTAATGGCAGAGCTGGAGAACACGGCATATGGCCTCCGGCAGCCTCTGTGTAAAAACTAATTGGGAGGTTTTGTTTCCAGACCACCAACCTCAAAACACAAGATCATCAGAGAGAGAAAGAAGATTATCAGAGCCCCCCATACCCACTGGGTGCGTGTTGAGGACTTTCGTCGCTGAGACAGAGGGGCTGTTGGGCATTGTTGTCAGGCGGGATGGATGCCAGGCGGAAGGCCTTGCCGGCTGCAGAAGGGTGACTATTAAGGAGGCACAGGAACACTCCTGAAGAGACAAAGCTAAGCAGCCCAAGTCAAGAGTTTGAGGGGGTTGCTTTGGGGAGCACAGAGAGTGGAGGCTAAATGTAGCGTGCTTTCATTTCATCAGTTTTGATTCTGTTTAATGTCTCCATTTCCTCCCTCTGGCTCCAGCTGCTTCCTGCCCCCCAGTTCCCTGGCAGCTCCTCTGCCCTGTTCATATATCAAAGAGCCAAGCGAAGCTCTCAGTCCTCCTCCGCGCCGTGTCTGCTGACGACCAACCTTTCCTCCTCTTGTTGGGGAATGGCTCTGTTTCTAAGAGCCACAAATGGGACCAGGATAGTATCTTACTTGGACTTTCACAGTATGCCACAGAGGATTGGGGGGGAGGGGCTTTTCCCGAGCAGATTAGCAATGGGCGTGGCGAGGATGAACACAGCTGGTTAGTGAGGTTGCCCTCTATACACTAAATTAGGACCTTTACTCTGTCACAGGCTTCCACATCTCACTCCGTTCCACCCCACCCATGCCAGCAGTGTTTGGGTACATATGCATGCATGTCTGTGTCTTTCTATGTATATGCTGGTGGTTTGGGGGCAGTATATCTCCAGGTTGCTAAGCCAATGACCAGAGTCCATAAAGCCCCTAGGGTCTTTAGCTGTGTCTTCTGGAAAAGCACCAGCACACTTTGATCTGCAGGACAGTGGAGAATTGGAAGTCTTTGCTAGGAGCTTCCCAAGTCTGAGCTCAACTCTGAGAGTCCTTTTCTCTCTCTCCCACTACTCCGACGTGTCCTCAGCGGGTCTGCAAACTCGCATCGCCGGGAGCCAGATTGTGAATAGTTCTGGGCCCTGTGGGTTATGTGTTCTGCTTCAGTTATTTGGGCCTTGCCATGGCAGCGCAAAAACAGCCACAGACACCAGGAGAAGGAACAAGCATGGGTAGTTTCCGGTTTTATTCACCAAGGCAGAAGAGGGATCAGAATTGGCCGTGGTTTGCCATATAGCAGGGAGAGCTAGTATCTGACTTCATAGTGCCACTTGGTGGCAGAGGTGGGGTTACAAACCTGACAACTCCAGAGCAGACCCCACCTGTCTGCCATGCCACTACTTCCATCCCATCCCTAGGATGGAAGGGGCAAAACAGAGCCAAAAAAAGAAAAAACAGAAAAATCACAGCCTGGGGGGGGGGAGGGGGGCTAAGCAACACCTCATCTGTGCTTGGTGGTTACCAGTAGGGATGGCATTGCATGGAACTGGGAAGCAGCCTTGAGGAAAGAACCGTGACTGCAAGGTGTCTAGTAGAGAAGAAGGACGGCATTCCATCCAGTGCCTTTAAAAAATGAATATAAAAATGGGCTATGCAGAGGACATAATCAATGTGCCTTTCTTTAGATGCTTCCTCCTACCAATTATGGTGCTCATGGGTAAGGCCCCGGGTCACTCCTGTTCTGTCCTTTTAGAGCAGATAGTACGGTTGAACAGTGTTGGTTACACTTCTGTTAAGGATAAAGACGAGGTGAAGACAGCCCTAGTTATGAGCTAGTTCCCTCCCTAGAGACTTGTAAGCAAGAATTTTATCTCTCTGTGCCTCAGTTTCCCTACAGCAAGGAGCTTGAGCACAGTAGTGAGAGGTGGGGATATTTGCAGAGAAATGGGAAAACTGACCCTGGACTAGGTTAGTTGGAAGGAATGAGCTGACCTCAAGCTGGGCACTGGGCTGGAGCTGCTCTTGGAACCAGGAATGCTACATGTCAGGAGGAAGAAAGTGGAACTCGTGAGCTCAGGCCAGGCTGGAAAGGCTCCCAGAGGGTGCTGAGCTCACAGCCCAGACCCTCCAATCAATAGGGCATGGCTATTTATAGCAGCAGCCTGAGCGAAACTTAATTATGATCAAAAGGAGCTATTTAATACCGTGCTTGCCGAAGACGCAACCTCTTGTCAGTGGAAATTAATCAGCATCAGCCGGCTGCCGTGGGCTCCTACCCCCTCGGGTTCCGGAACCGGGGAGGCGCCTGACGGAGCACTGGTGATGTCTGCACTCGGGCAAAATCATCTAACATGCAGTGGCCTCCCCAGGGCTCCAGACACCTGGGGCGGGGGGATGAGGGAGAAGAAGTGAGGGCCATGGAGACCTTCGTTCATTTCAAAGCTTGCCCTTTCCTAAGTGCTCCCAGCTGCTGCAGCCTTTTTCCTCTCCCATCTCTTCTCTCCACTCCTGTAGGACAATGGTCCACTCCACATGTTTGGTGCTCTGGCTAAGTTCTGTGAGACACTTCTTAGCTAGGTAGCTTTACACTAACGTCTCCTCGCCTGCAGATTAGAGATAATAATAACAACACCCTTTCTGTTGGGTGGGGACGAGCTACCAAACAGTCACTGTGTGAACTGTATCTGGTACATTCTAAAGTTGTAAAACCTCCAGGAAATTCTGGCTGGTATTCTTACCACATTACAATGGCTACCTGGGTGTCTGTTACCTGTGCCTCCTTAGCCAGATCAGGGGCATCTCAAAGTGGAAATGGTGCCTCTCTCAGTGCCCAGTACAGTGTTGATCATGTAGAGGGTATTTAAAACATGTTGGCTGCTCATCCATTTGATCCAAAGTGAAGATATTCATTATCTTATCAATTCACTCATTAATTTATTATAGAAACCTTTATTGAATTTTCATGTGCACAACCTTGCACCGGACGTTGAAGATAGGAAAATCATTCAACACAGATGAGCCTTGTAAGCTAGCTGTATGGTGCCCACTGAGCCAGACACATGTGTAAATGAATGATTACAATATAGAAATAGAAGTGTGGCCAACCCCCAGCAGAAACACTGGGGTGAGGATGTCATGGGAAGCCTGTTGGCGTAGAAGCTCCAGGGATAGACTTGAAATCACAACAACAAGTGATGAAGAGGATATGGGGGCAGGGGGGGAAAGTGTGTGCAAAGGAAGGCCTGGATTTATGAAGGCTGATGCATAAACTGTTGGTGAGCATCTTGGCCAGAATTTTAGAGCAGCCGCAAGGTCAGCATGAGACAACTCTGTCTAGGTTGTCATCAAAGCCATGAGAGATGAGGAGGACCCGTGTCGCCGTCACTCTGCAGAAATGCTTGGCCCCCAAGGACATCAGCCAACATCCTCTCTAGAGACACTAAAGGAATTTCCCCAAATGACAGACACACTTGGTTGGAAGCCCAGTGGAGAGAGGCAGTGAATGGAGGCTTTGGCAGGGCCCTTGGGTCTGTTTGCAATGGACCCTGGCAGCGAAAATAGATTTCACTTGTGGAATAACTGGCCCATGAGAAAGCACACAGGAGCAGCTAGGACCACAGCATGGAGCAGATACCCGAGTTTGACCTGCCCAGGCACCCAAGAGAACTGACAGCCCAGGGCATCAGAGGGCAACTTTGCCTTCATCTCCCACTGTCCCCAAGCCAAGGTTGCTGCCCTGGAGGAAATTTGAGCCAGTCTCATGACTTCCTGCCACTTACAGGTAGTCCAAGCAGTCTCAGCTCTGTGTGTCAAGTTCAGTAATCACAACTTTAAATGACACTAAATGTAAGCTATCTCCTGTTACCCAGTTCTATCTAGGGTGGGGTTACAAGTGCTTCCCTTTTCCTTCCCTGGGTGTCAGTTCAGGTCACACAGGAAAGCAGATGACTCACAAAAGCCAGGTGCTGGTATAGAGTCCTTAAGGTGGACTATTGCAAAGGTGAGCCTCCAAGATCTTCAAGTACTGAAATCTAAAAAAAGGGACTACATGAATGGTCCACCTGAGGGAGCTGCCATATCTGGGAGAAAGACACCGGAACCCAGGGTTGGCCCACTGGGTTGGGAGCTGAGAGAATAGCAAGCTGTCTCCTTGGCTTGTTAGCCCAGGGTGCCTCTATGGAGGGCAAAGGTGCCCATATGTGAGACAGGCCTCCACAAGAATGGCAGAAAAGGAGAGTGGAGAGAGGATCTGGAAGGCCAGGGGATTCCTTCACGGCAGCTCGCCTCTTGTCTCACTGGAAGGACTTTGCTGCGAGCTACTGCTCAGCTCCTAAACTCACTTCTTCCAGGAACACCTGAAGACTCTTGTCCACGTGTTCACCCTGAGGCATGGCATCTTTTCTGGATGGGTACCCAGCCTCCTCCTTTGTCTTTAGCCTTGGGGCTTTCTTCAGCCATGAATGGGGTCCCACTCAGTTTCATAGGCAGCAGTCCCTTTTCCTGGAAGCATAGAGTGCTTGTGTGAGGTCACTTCCCTTTTCCATGATGACCTGGTGGCCTGTGAGCACATCTTTTCCCTTCCGTGTCTGAGCATGAGGAAGGTACCAGCTTTCCATTTCTCTCCATACAGATGACCCAAGCGAAAAATATGAGAGACTTCTTTTAGGCTCTGATTTTTTCCCCAAGGAGTCACAGGAACTCCTTCCAGCCAACCTCTCCCAGTCTCTGGTAACCTTCGGTTTATTTGTTTTTTTTCTTAACTGAGTGGAGTAGGCAGGCAGCTCAAATTGTAGGTGGAAGTTTTACTTCTTCCTGGAGAATATGGTGGGTATCATGTGATGTACACGCTGATCTGAAACCAAGGTCTTTAAACTCTGGTGTAAGTTTGTGATGTTTGATAAACTTTTTGTTTTAATTTTGTCTATTTTTGATGAACTTTTTGTTTTAATTTTGCCTATTTTTAGGGGGAAGGAGCATGCACGTGCCACAGCACGTGTGTGAAGGTCAGAGGGCAACCCTGAGAAGTCAGTTCTCTCCTTCCGCTGTGGGTCCCCAGATCAAACTCAGGTTTTTCAGGCTTAGACAGTAAGAGCCCTTACTTCTGAGCCATCTCAATGGCCTTGAGTAGTTCATCTAACCGCTCTGATCCTCATCGTACAGGAGGGATATTGGCATTTCCTCGGCCTTTGCAAGGACTCAGTTTGAATTTGCTCATTGAAAACACTTAGAATAATGATGAGACTGTATTTGAGTAAATGTTCAATAAAATGCAGTTGACAACCATTATTGCATTATTTTTTTATCTGACTGGAAACAGCTTGTGGGGAGGGTCTCCTGCAAAATGAGGATCCAAAGAAGGAAACCAAAGTCCCCACACCCATTCCATCGCTCTGGCTTTAAAGGTCAAGTGTGGGTGGCTAGGAAGTGCTGGCCCCTGTATCAAGAGAAGCTAGACGTTTCTGGGTTTCTCGTACTTAGGATCACACACCCGTCTGGGAAGGAGCAGCCCTTTATGCGTGAGTGGGAGGAGCCAAGAGGGTGCACCCTCCTTTTCCAGTAACATCTTCCCCTCATCCAGATGCCAACTCTGGTATGAGATGAGGGCACCTGAACTGGATAAGATAGATCACTTTCAAGGCTGCCCAGGCTCAGGCTCCCCAGCTTCCACCTCAAGGATCCTTTCTCCCCCTCTCAGACCCTGCACAGGGATAAACCTACGGAGGGGTCTACCTGTGTGGTGTGAAAGAGACCTCCATGTTAGCTAGCACTGTCTTCTCAGGATGGAGACGATCCTTCAGAAGGGGTGAAGACTTTTTTGAAGGCAGCTCCCCGCTACAGCTGTGATTAGTACATCCAAGAGGCTGCAGGGCGCAGGCTGAAACCAGTTCTAAGTCTCACTGCGACTCTAGAGCCCTGAAGCGGACTTCAAACCCTTTGCAAGGAGGCTGTGTCCTGTCAGTGGACCAGACCAGCCCCAGGCTAAGATGCAGGTGTGCTTGGCTGACTACATCCCCTGCTGCAGAGTGCTCTGTCAGGGATTCCCTCCAGGACACTCCTGCCTCCTGGCTTTTATTCTGTTCCTAGCCCCATCCCCTTACGGTGTCTCTGGAGAGACTTTGCTCTTTCCCAGCATTTCCTTCACTCTCTTTATTGTGTTTATTTTGCTCTCCCACAACTGTGACCTTGGTGGCCCTTGGAGCTTTACCTGCTGTTCGTTCAGACAGTGCCTCCTAGAGAGACCTCCCTTTTGGCCAATCTGTGGTTGCCCAGCCCTAACCCTGTTGTTCTGCTTCGTCACACTAGCTGTCTCCTGATCTGTGTGTTGTCTCCTTTCCATTTTAGGGGAATGGGATCTCTGCAAGTGCAGACGACCTTGTTTGGCTTAGCTTTCTGTCTTCAGCACCATGGCCAGTTCCCGGCATATAGAAGATGCTCAGTTAATGTTTGGTGAATGAATAAAAGCTCTGTGTCTCATTCCTTGTAGGTACCCACACTCGAGGTGTACCACACAGCTGCTAACTTTGGCTTACCCATCCATCCCCCACGCATATGTCTCTGAACCTGGTGATGGGAGTTCCCAATCCTAAGTAAATTCATATATAGGTATTAGGAGAGGGCAGTGAGAGCTGACATAGGGGCAGGGTGGACGAGGGAATGTATATGTGTATATAGTATAGACTCAAGACTATCTGACTCAAGTCCACTCTGGGCCACTTAGCAGATGTGACTTTGAACCTGTGGTTGCAGACAAGGAATGTATGCAAAGGCCCAGTGCCAGCACACAGCACATGCTCACTAAATGCAAACTGTTCCCATTTCAGGTCTCTACTCAACTGTAAGGTTCAATAAAGCATCTGTCACATGGAGTCCTGCCTTACTGGAGGCAGAAAGGCTGGAGCCTTGCTTTTCTGCTCCCTGGAACTCTGCCATAAGGTCTGACACTTCTCCCTCTGACTTCAAAGGACCTAAGAAAGAGTCCTTCCCTGTGGCCAGTCACACCTCCACACACTCAATAACTAACCTATTCGACACTTTTAAAGTACCTGCTGCATCCAAAGTGCTCAGGGTTGGATTGGGGAGAGCCAGGTAGGATGCATGGCCTCAGACTTTGCCACCCAGCCAAGGGCGTAGCTGTCCAGAGCAAGGAATGAGACATCAGGGTGAGTAGAGACAGTGTTGTCAAATGGTGATTTCCAGTCCATTAGTGGGTCATGAAATTAACTTAGTGGGTCATGACCAGAAGGAAAAGAGTGATTTCTTATAAAAAATATTGTTTCCACTAGATAAATAGATGGGTGGGTGGATGTATGGATGCGTGGACACTGGATATAATATAAAACATATTTTTCATTTTGAGTCACAGTAAAAGTATACAAGATATCTGGTGACAGCCACCCTTGAGAGTCACACAAAGCTTCCCTGAAGGAGGGCTGTCTACACAAGGCCTGGGATATTACGTCTCAGACTGAACCAGGCGGGGTGAGAGGTCCTCTTCCATGTGGAAGGCACTCCCTAGAAATGTCAGAGCATGGTCAGAGTGGGCAAGCAAAGAACAAAAAGGAGGAATGTAGTTTTAATTGCCTCATAGATCAGACAAGTGTATTCATTCCCACCCATATGCCTCGTTTTGGGGGGAATGTGTCATCCCTGGTACTCTACTCTCCCTTGTCCCTTCTGCATCTGACTGCTCCCCCCAGGCTCCTCTCCCCCCAACCCTCCCCCCCCCCCCGCTGTAATTGCCTTTGAGTACCACTGTAGCTGTTTCTGGTGTCCTATGTCGCTATCAAGTTGCATTTTTGCCCAGACTATCTACTTTACATGCCCCGGTGGCCTTATAAGCTCAGCAGGTGGTGAGAACTAGCACCATATTCTCAATTTCCAAGAAGTATTGTATTTACATAGCAATGGACCTTGAATGTGCAATGCACCAACCCTGCAATCAGATCAGCCATTAGCCCCTTTGGGATGAGGGCCTGTGTGTTATACCTGCCAGGCTAGACACCCAGACAGAAACCAAGAGATGCTTCCTGTGGTTTTCTGGCTCCATAGAAAGGATCCCAGTGACAGAGCAAAGCCTCTACTTCTCTTCTCTCACCTTCGCTGTGAGATTGCCATCTCCTGTGTGCTCTGCTCTGTAACCGAGCTTTTTGGCTACTTATTTGGGTTCCTATATCTACCACTTTTCTCTACTCCACGTCCTTTCCAACCCCTCAACACAAGATAGGTGAGAAAGGTAAGAGGGAAAGGAATCATAGACTACTTTATACTACTTCCTGCTGACTAGGGGTGTCATGTTCCTTGGAGCAAGTCCAATCTTTCCCCAATAAAAATAACCAGCAATCCAGACAACAGCAATACAGCAGTAGCAAAAGCAGCAGCAGGGAGAGCAGTGGCTGCTACAGGCTCTCTCTGGGCTCTTGAATTTATACCCTCTCAAGAGTCTAGAGCACAAGACAAATCAAGTCAGCAGCTGTGGACAATCTGAAGCAGCCCCATACCCCACACCTGGGATTAAAACAAAAACATGTTCACATAACATAGCTGGATTTTTTAAGAAACCAAATTTCTCGCTATACTCTTGCTTTTCCTTCTCATCGGGCCCTCCCATCATCTCTTCCCCTTCCTCTCTTTCCTTCCTCACACGTCCGTTGTCCCTCACTGCTTTGCTGTGCTGCACATAGTCAGTTGCTCACTGCTGTGGACAGAAGGTTTCAGCAGGGTTACTCACTCAGGCACAATCTGCAGAGGGTTAGGGGCTGGGCCAGGTTCCTGAGAGAGGCAGCAGAACAATGGGACACACACCTTCAGTGAGTCAGTTTGGGCCACTAGGGAGACAATCTGAACAGCTGGCACAGAATCTCTCTCCAGCCCTGGGTGAGGTGGGGAGATCAAAGGAGGAGGGCCCCCTCACCGAAGGCTCTGAAGAAAGGAGGAAATAAATCCTGCCCTTAAGTGTGGACCAGAGTCCCAAGTGCCACCAGGCAAGTCCCCAGGCTGCTGCCTCCCTGTGTGCCTGGGGAGGCTGGCTCTCTGCCCTGTGAGTCACAGGCTCAGCGGGGAGTGATGTATTTGCCTCTAAGCACTCAGCTGTGGCTGCTTTTCCAGGAGCTAGAGCCATTTACAGATGGGAACTACTCTCATCTCTGGCAGGGGCGCCCGAGCCCTGCACCAGCTCAGTGCCTCGAAATAGAGCTTCCTGTAGAGGCCTACAGAGGAGGAGCCCAGCTGAGGCCTTCCACATGACGGCAGCCAGCCAGTTCTGTTTGTCCAGTGGGCTGGTGAAGCAAGTGGCCTAAAGTGTCCAATGAGCAGATGTCTTGGTCACCTTGTGCTCCGGGGCTGCGCTGGGAAGCCACAAGCATCTACAGGAGGTATAAGTAGTGTCTGAACTGGTTTATAGAGCTCAAACTGTCACCTTCGCCCTTACTTACACCTCCCTGTCTGCTGATTTGCCCTCATACATAAACATACAGTTCCCACCGAAGAAATGCCATTGTACCCCAAACAAGGGTCACATAGCAAAATAAAATAATACAAAGAAACAAACAAAAAAAGCAATCATATAATTATCTCAACATAAGATTCTGTGTCCTTTTGATTAATCTTAAACAGCTGGCCTACCAAGAGAAGCTGTTTGTTAGCATTTTAAGAATATTTGAAGCCCTTCCCCCCCACCTCAGCATGGTCTTGGAGGCTTCAAAATAGAGGATGGAAAGTACCCACGACAAGTGTCCTACTCTTGTGAGCTCCCGAGATTGGCAACTGTTCTGCTTCAAAAATACACCATCTCATATGTCTGAAAACCGCCTGTTAGTCTCCAGTCTCAGGAGTACTAGCAGTGTGATTTAGGGGAAGTCATTTAATCAAAGTCTGAATTTCTTCATTCATAAAACAGGAAAAGCAAAAATACAGTTGTCATGGGATCCGAGTGAAAGTCCATTGAGATAATGTTTGAGAAAGTATAATATAAACTTTGAACTGCTGTACAAATGTTTTAAGTGCTTAATTAGTTTCTGAGAAGTCCTTATGAATTAAAGCCTCCAATCAGAAGCCAGAGTGGCTTAATAGACATTGGAAGCAGAACCCAACTGCATGCTGCCTACAAGACTCATTTTACCTTAAAGCATACTCAAAGACTTCGACAAAGGAGTCGGAAAATATACCCCATGCAGCTGGGAACTCAGGAGAGGCACAGAATGGTTCTGATGCTACCACTGTGTCTTAGCCTAGCTGAGCTTCTGACCCACTCGGCCCTTCCGTTGGTATTCGTTGTAGTCACCTTGTCGGTTGAAGGAATGCATGAGTGTGTGTGAGAATGGAAAGGCTGTCTCCCTGGCCTGCTGATCCGGTGAGACCCATGGTAAGCTGGTGTGTGAGGACAAGAAACAGCTCTGGCAGGATATAGCAAAGCCCTTTGCAAACATAGAGAGCAACATAACCTTCCGAGTTACCGTGGCTGGCTGTTTAATAATCTGCCTGTCTCTCGGGGAGTATTGCAAGAGGCATGTGTTGTCTCCATACAGTGAGGTTAGAGGAAGCAGGGATGTACCACCCAAGGGGACCTGGAGGCTTGGGGAAGGTCTGTCTGGCCCAGAGGCCTAGAGACCTTGCACAGTTTTCCCAAAAAGCCGAGCTGGCCACCTGGCTGCCTCTTACAAAGAAAACCATGAAGGGACTCAGACCACATCTTCCCTATCATGATCACTTAGCAAGTGCCGCTCTAAACGCCACTGTGTTCCCAGCCTTTGCTCAGTACTGGATCAGTGTTCTCATCATGTCTAAAGCATGTCTCTCTGTGCGTACACACACACGCTCTCACACATTGGACAGTTGAAACTGTGCCCCCATCCCTGGTGAGTCTACAACACTAGGAGCATGGGTCTGCCAGAGGCTGGATCGTGTTCTGCTCTTCGTTCAAGACTCCACGTGAGCTGGCAATTTGTCAGAAATAACAGCTCCGCTTTATCAAGTCTCACCAAATGCTGGGCTGGGGGTACTGTGCCCATATAAACACATTTTATCCCAGGAGCCCCAGTAAGTGGGTAATGCTCTCTTTTCTCAGGCCAAACTGTCCAAAGTCACAAGTCTAACAAATGGCAGTAGACCCAGGGCCAGAGCCCAGTCCATTAAGTATCAAGACCCAGGCTCCTCACACCACTTGTTCAGGGTAGAGAGAGGCTAAAATAGGTCTGATGCACAAGGCTTTGGAAGACTTCCTTGGTGTGGACGTTGAGGCGTCGCCATGGCTTCCCTGCACCTCATTCTAGGTTCTTCCTTAGCATCTTGGGGTGACTCAAGCTCAGAAAACAAATTAAGACCTCCTAGGACCTCATCACGCTGAGAAGTGGGAACGGGCAAGATTGAGCGACCTGGCCAGCACCTGAGTCTGTTATTTCCATATAAATGGCTGCTCTGAGTAGCCCAGAGCACCTGCCTGGCTCCTATCTCAGCTTTCAGTGTTTTCTGCTCTCCTCACAGATGTGCACAATTGGGTCTCTGGGTAGGGTGTTGTAGGTCTGAACTTAGTACCCCAACTAGTTTCCTTCTTTCTGCTAATGTCAACGGGAGACCTGCTACATACCATGCACCGTTCAACCCTGGGACCCCGTCTAAGGTGTCCTGGGCCCACAGTGTTGAGTAGCAGAGTCAAGTATGTGGGGGTGAGGTGGGGGTCAGGGGTGTCACAGCCAGGCCTGTGACTGGCAGGCAGCTGGCTGCTAACTGCACTGCCAGTCCATCCCAGCTTCCTGTAATGACAATGGCTGAAGTCCTCATATTTGTTTCCCCTTTCCTTCCCTCCCAGTATAGCCATCTCCAGGGATCATATTCACATGTTTGAACAGGAGTACTTACTGGATTCCCTGTTTATGCTAGGCTCTGTGGGGGACATACACAGAGCTCACATCATGGCAACAGGGGGCTGTGGGACACTGTGACCTGGTCCTCTGCCTTCAGACCCACTCCTGGACAGTCACATACACACCCCCACAAGCTGGTCAGAAGCCTAAGCCTAGGAAGGGATGCTGACGCTCACGTGGGCCCAGGACAGGGCCAGCTGGCTCAGCTTTCCCAAAGCCTCTGCTGTTCCACTGAAGAGTATCTGGACCCCTGAGAAAAGACCTCTTCAGGGACGACTAAGCTGTTTTCCCTCTACACCAACCATGAGCACTATTTGGCTGTTTGATCGTGCTTCACCTCTTCATTAACTCAGACTGTAATGGCAACAGCAGGCTTGTAAGCCGAGCATTGTACAGCCGTGACTAGCTGAGCACTGCCCAGCCCTGGCTAGCTGAGCATCACACAGCCCTGGCTAGTAGTTGAGCACTGCACAGCCCTGGCTAGTAGCTGAGCATCACACAGCCCTGGCCAGCTGAGCACTGCACAGCCCTGGCTAGTAGCTGAGCATCACACAGCCCTGGCCAACTGAGCACTGCACAGCCCTGGCTAGTAGCTGAGCATCACACAGCCCTGGCCAGCTGAGCACTGCACAGCCCTGGCTAGTAGCTGAGCATCACACAGCCCTGGCCAACTGAGCACTGCACAGCCCTGGCTAGTAGCTGAGCATCACACAGCCCTGGCCAGCTGAGCACTGCACAGCCCTGGCTAGTAGCTGAGCATCACACAGCCCCTGGCTAGTTGAGTGCACTTCTGAGTCCTCCTGCTGCTCTGGAGGCTCCCACTCTGTTGCTGTTCCTCCATCAGGTGGACTGCTCTGGGTGACCCAGGGATCCAGCCCCCTTCTTTATGCCCTGTGATCTCCCAGCCACTGCCCCTGCTTGATTGGATTTTTTAAAATGTAGCTTCCCCTCCTCCTTTGTATTTACATAATAATAAGTCTAATAAATAGTTGTCCGGAAGATGGATGAGGTGCTGTCTCTCTGTTTTCCTGACAGATTGAGTTCTTTATGAAACTAAAGCAGAGGCTTTGCAGCAGCTAATGAAAGGTGATCACTGTGAGGCCCGGCTGCCTGGAGCTTGACGTGATTGCAAGGAGCATGCACCTTGTTTCTGGATTTGGCTGCTAGCCGCACTGTTCTTGACCCTCAGTTTGTTCCACTGTGAAGTGGGCCCAATGATGCCTGCCCGCCAGCTCCAGGAGGTAGAGGAGGTCCACAAGAAAATGCCTTGTTGACCAAGTGCAGCGAGGACATCAGGAACGCCCTTGCTTTCCTCAGGGTTCTCCTTCGAAGCTCTGCCCTTGTCTGGGTAGCACAGGGGAGGCATCCTATAGCATGAGACCATTCCATGAGCCACTGCTTAAGTAAATGACTGCCACTCTGAAGGGTAGGAGAGCGGTCACCAGTGTTCTGTGTTGGGGTCAAATCTGTACCCGTGGCCAATTCAGGCTGTGCAGGATCCTCACAATGGACGGAGCTCAGTGGAAACATGGAGACAAAGCGGCCTCTACTCTGTAGTTTGCTTTGCATGCCAGGGTCCCCTGGCTGCCTCTGAGCTCGCACTAAGCCATAGATTTCTTGATGCTCTCTTCTAGGGAACATGCTCCTTTCGGCCAACCAGAAATGCTACCTGTCCTGGCCAAACACTCCCGCCCACACCTGGTGCCTCTGCTTCTTTGCCCACACACTTGTAGATCCTGGTACCAGTTCTTCAGTCAGGTGCAAGGCCGGTGACTAAGAGCCTTTGCCACCAAGGTGTCAGAAAGAAGGCAGGGAAGTCCAACTTCCGTTTCTTCCTCCCAAACCCTGACCAAGCCATTTAATCAGAGCCAGCATCTCATTTGCCATCTAGATTTAAAATAGACACTCCCGTAAAAGAATGGATAAAGAAACTGTGGTATATTTACACTATGGAATACTACTCAGCTATTAAAAACAAGGAATTCCCAAAATTGGTGGACAAATGGATTGAACTAGAAATGATCATAATGAATGAGTTAACCCAGAAGCAGAAAGACTCCAATGGTATATACTCACTTATATCTGCATACTAGCCCAAGGGGCATGTCCCACGAAAGCCTTCACTTACCAGGAAAGTGGGACAGAGGGGAGGGCATCCTATTGGGACTCTAGGTGAGAGAAGCATGGGAGAATGGGGAAATAGAAGGATCCAGAGGGTCCTAGAAACCTGCAAGAAGAACATTTGACAGGCAGATCTGGGCCCAGGGATCCTCCTCAAACTATGGCACCAGCCAAGGACAACGCATGTAGTAAACTTCAAATCCCTACTCAGATCTAGCCAATGGACAGGATATTCTCCACAGTTGAGTGTAGAGTGGGGACTGACTTTCACACGATCTCTGGTGCCCCATATTTGACCACGTCCCCTGGATGGGGAGGCTTGATGGCACTCAGAGGAAGGATAGTAGGCTACAAGAAGAGACTTGATACCCTATAAGCATATATAGGGGGAGGAGGTTCCCCCTCAGTCACAGTCATAGGGGAGGGGAGTAAGGGGAAAATGGGAGGGAGGGAGGAATGGGAGGATACAAGGGATGGGATAACAATTTAAATGTAATATGAATAAATTAATAAAATATATTTAAAAATAAAATAGATACTCCATCTTTCCTTCCTTCCTTTGACTTTACACGTATCACCTTACGTCTTACAGAGCCAATACCAGTATGGCGGGTTCCGGGCAACAGGCATGAGACTGACAGGAATAAAGGTAGTGGGCATGGGTTTTTGGTGAATGGGTCATCTTGCTTGGTGGAGCGATCAACTCCCTGGGGCCACCTCTGAGATACTATGTCACATGGTCCAAAGTTGCCCCCTGTATCAAAGGGCATGCAGCTTAGAGCAGTAGACACCTTTCTCCATTGGCCATCTGTGGGAGTGTGCAGTGTGCTCCCCATTGTTTGCCGCACCATTCGACTCTCTCCTAGATGGGCTTTTCTGTTTTCTTTCATATATATTTTATTTCTTATAGTACTAAGTGTCAGACCTGCTAGGCAACTACCTAGGATTGGACCCAGGACCTTGTGGATGCTGGGTAAGCGCTCTACAGCTAACCTGCATTCCCCAAGCCCTAGGTGTGTTCTTACTGTTATTCACTTCATAGTTTCTGCCCACCTCCACTGCATACAAACCTGAGCTTTTCCGGGACAATATTCGCCTGCTGGCTCTATACTGTGCTTAAAAGAGCGTCTGGTACACGATGAACAGTAAAAATCTGTGTTTGGATGAGTGCACAGACTCAAAGGAAGAATGCTATGAAATTCTTAGTACAGATTAGGCATGCAAAGGACCCACACAACACCGTTTCTGTTCTCCAATTATGTGGATTCGACACCTGCCGATTTGGTCCAGGTGGCCAAAGGGCTGAAGCAGTTTTCTCAAACCCCCAAATCCCCAAGGGCAGGGTAAACAGAGCCACAGCATCCCCTACAAGCGACCTGATACCTCCTGGCAGCAGGTGGAGGCTGTGGTTTGGAGGGCCTTCCATGGGCATCACCACTGATAGGCTGAGTGAGGAGGCCTCCAGGGCCCTACCCCGGGGAACATTTGTCTTTGCTAATCATGTGTCAGACAAAAGCAGTTTCCTATGTCAGAGGCAGTTCCTGATCCTCAGCTGGAGACTCACAAGACCAGATTCCAGCCACAAGTGGGGAGGCGTGGTGCCTAGAGGTTGCCTTCCAGGAGTCAAGGCTGTGGGGTGGGGGTGGGGGCGGTCTCCAGGTCACCTCCCCGGGGCCCACAGCTGCTAGAGCAGGCTTGCCCCTGGCTTGCCTGTCATCTGCTGGGGATTACAGTGCCATTTGTTCTAATTCTTGTTGACATTTCATTTCACACACTATTAAATGAACCTCTCCAGAAGGGATGAAAGAGAAGTTTGCTTTGTGAGAAAGGGAAAGTAATGTGTACTCTGGGGGTAAAACAAGGCCCTGATTTATTGCCGTGATAAAAACCCCAGTAGATGCGGTGCCAGCCTTTAGACCCCAGGGCTCTGGGCTAAGAATTTGAGCCTGGGATCCTCCAGGCTACATCCTACTCTGCTTAGCCTTACAGGGAAAAGCAAGAAACTGAACAGGACTGCAGCCTAGAAGACAGACCCTATAGACTTCCCCCCTAGATTTCCCATGGGGAGCCTGAGCAGACTCCCAGCAAGGCTGCTGGCTATGCAGGGTGGAGTTGGTAAACAGGAGCAGAAATTGTTAGGTTTTATGTGAGAGGCTGGACAGTAGCTCTGTGCAGGGCCTTACTCTATTGTAATTAACCCTGAAGGTGCTGCCAGCGTTAGTCAGGCCACAGCAGGGCATCTGCTCTCCTGCCCCCTCCTGTGCCTCCTGCCTCCTCGATTGTTTTGGGGGAGGTCTTTGTAGAATACCAACTGTGTGCCTGGTGCTGGGAACCTGGAGCCGAGAACAGCAGTGATCAAGGCTATGTTAACCCCTGCTCTCGAGGGCCGTATGCTCAGATGGAAGCCTGAAGCCAGAACCAGCAGTTTTACACTGGAACTCCTGTCAAATGCTGATGTGAAGGAAAAGTATGCAACAGCCTGCCTCTCAGCCCCAGGGTTTGTGCTGTCACTGGTGAGGGATGTGGTTGCCCTCGGTCCTTCTTAGCTCTCAGGTAATCATAATGGAGTCAGGCTTGCAAGGCTCCAAACTGTTCAGAGGGAATAGAGGCGCAGCTGGGACGCTGTTGGGAGTGGAAAGTAGGAGGGAGCTCATCGTGCCTCAAGGTGAGAACAAGACTTTGCAAGGTTTGATGATTCCGCTGGGCGTCCCCGGAGCACCTTGCTGAGATGCACATTCTAGCTTGATTCAATAGGCCCAAGTGAGGCCTGCTGTTCTTCTGACAAGTTCCCCAGCCCTGCCCGGTCTGCTGCTCTGGAAAGGATTGTCTGTGCAAGCACCATCTAGAGAATAGGACTGACCTGCTCCCTCACACTGTGTAGCTGGTCC